>NC_136268.1:33252708-33452708 GCF_964187855.1 Myxine glutinosa
AAAGTGGTTTCCTGCACCAACACAAGTGCGAAAAGGGTTTTTTCCACACTAAGACAAGTGCAAAAGTGGTTTCCTGCACCAACACAAGTGCGAAAAGTGGTTTTTCAACACCAACACAAGTGCGAAAAGTGTTTTTTCCACACTAATACAAGTGCAAAAGTGGTTTCCTGCACCAACACAAGTGCGAAAAGTGGTTTTTCAACACTAACACAAGTGCGAAAAGTGTTTTTTCCACACTAATACAAGTGCAAAAGTGGTTTCCTGCACCAACACAAGTGCGAAAAGTGGTTTTTCAACACTAACACAAGTGCGAAAAGTGGTTTTTCAACACTAACACAAGTGCGAAAAGTGGTTTTTCAACACTAACACAAGTGCGAAAAGTGGTTTTTCAACACTAACACAAGTGCTAAAAGTGTTTTTTCCACACTAATACAAGTGCAAAAGTGGTTTCCTGCACCAACACAAGTGCGAAAAGTGGTTTTTCAACACTAACACAAGTGCGAAAAGTGGTTTTTCAACACTAACACAAGTGCGAAAAGTGGTTTTTCAACACTAACACAAGTGCGAAAAGTGGTTTTTCAACACTAACACAAGAGCGAAAAGTGTTTTTTCCACACTAATACAAGTGCAAAAGTGGTTTCCTGCACCAACACAAGTGCGAAAAGTGGTTTTCAACACTAACATAAGTGCGAAAAGTGGTTTTTCAAAACTAACACAAGTGCGAAAAGTGTTTTTTCCACACTAATACAAGTGCAAAAGTGGTTTCCTGCACCAACACAAGTGCGAAAAGTGGTTTTTCAACACTAACACAAGTGCGAAAAGTGGTTTTTCAACACTAACACAAGTGCGAAAAGTGGTTTTTCAACACTAACACAAGTGCGAAAAGTGGTTTTTCAACACTAACACAAGTGCAAAAGTGGTTTCCTGCACCAACACAAGTGCGAAAAGTGGTTTTTCAACACTAACACAAGTGCGAAAAGTGGTTTTTCAACACTAACACAAGTGCGAAAAGTGTTTTTTCCACACTAATACAAGTGCAAAAGTGGTTTCCTGCACCAACACAAGTGCGAAAAGTGGTTTTTCAACACTAACACAAGTGCGAAAAGTGGTTTTTCAACACTATCACAAGTGCAAAAAGTGTTTTTTCCACACTAATACAAGTGCAAAAGTGGTTTCCTGCACCAACACAAGTGCGAAAAGTGGTTTTTCAACACTAACACAAGTGCGAAAAGTGGTTTTTCAACACTAACACAAGTGCAAAAAGTGTTTTTTCCACACCAATACAAGTGCAAAAGTGGTTTCCTGCACCAACACAAGTGCGAAAAGTGATTTTTCAACACTAACATTTGCGAAAAGTGATTTTTCAACACTAACACATGTGCGAAAAGTGGTTTTTCAACACTATCACAAGTGCAACAAGTGTTTTTTCCACACTAATACAAGTGCAAAAGTGGTTTCCTGCACCAACACAAGTGCGAAAAGTGGTTTTTCAACACTAACACAAATGCGAAAAGTGGTTTTTCAACACTAACACAAGTGCGAAAAGTGGTTTTTCAACACTAACACAATTGCGAAAAGTAGTTTTTCAACACTATCACAAGTGTGAAAAGTGTTTTTTCCACACTAATACAAGTGCAAAAGTGGTTTCCTGCACCAACACAAGTGCGAAAAATGGTTTTCAACACTAACATAAGTGCGAAAAGTGGTTTTTCAAAACTAACACAAGTGCGAAAAGTGGTTTTTCAACACTATCACAAGTGCAAAAAGTGTTTTTTCCACACTAATACAAGTGCAAAAGTGGTTTCCTGCACCAACACAAGTGCGAAAAGTGGTTTTTCAACACTAACACAAGTGTGAAAAGTGGTTTTTCAACACTAACACAAGTGCGAAAGTGGTTTTTCCACACTAATACAAGTGCAAAAGTGGTTTCCTGCACCAACACAAGTGCGAAAAGTGGTTTTTCAACACTAACACAAGTGCGAAAAGTGGTTTTTCAACACTAACACAAGTGCGAAAAGTGGTTTTTCAACACTAACACAAGTGCGAAAAGTGTTTTTTCCACACTAATACAAGTGCAAAAGTGGTTTCCTGCACCAACACAAGTGCGAAAAGTGGCTTTTCAACACTAACACAAGTGCGAAAAGTAGTTTTTCAACACTAACATAAGTGCGAAAAGTGTTTTTTCCACACTAATACAAGTGCAAAAGTGGTTTCCTGCACCAACACAAGTGCGAAAAGTGGTTTTTCAACACTAACAAGTGCGAAAAGTGTTTTTTCCACACTAATACAAGTGCAAAAGTGGTTTCCTGCACCAACACAAGTGCAAAAAGTGGTTTTTCAACACTAACACAAGTGCGAAAAGTGGTTTTTCAACACTAACACAAGTGCGAAAAGTGGTTTTTCAACACTATCACAAGTGCAAAAAGTGTTTTTTCCACACTAATACAAGTGCAAAAGTGGTTTCCTGCACCAACACAAGTGCGAAAAGTGGTTTTTCAACACTAACACAAGTGCGAAAAGTGTTTTTTCCACACTAATACAAGTGCAAAAGTGGTTTCCTGCACCAACACAAGTGCGAAAAGTGGTTTTTCAACACTATCACAAGTGCGAAAAGTGTTTTTTCCACACTAATACAAGTGCAAAAGTGGTTTCCTGCACCAACACAAGTGCGAAAAGTGGTTTTTCAACACTAACACAAGTGCGAAAAGTGGTTTTTCACCACTATCACAAGTGCAAAAAGTGGTTTTTCAACACCAACACAAGTGCGAAAAGTGGTTTTTCAACACTAACACAAGTGCGAAAAGTGTTTTTTCCACACTAATACAAGTGCAAAAGTGGTTTCCTGCACCAACACAAGTGCGAAAAGTGGTTTTTCAACACTAACACAAGTGCGAAAAGTGGTTTTTCAACACTAACACAAGTGCGAAAAGTGTTTTTTCCACACTAACACAAGTGCGAAAAGTGGTTTTTCAACACTAACACAAGTGCGAAAAGTGGTTTTTCAACACTAACACAAGTGCGAAAAGTGGTTTTTCAACACTATCACAAGTGCAAAAAGTGTTTTTTCCACACTAATACAAGTGCAAAAGTGGTTTCCTGCACCAACACAAGTGCGAAAAGTGGTTTTTCAACACTAACACAAGTGCAAAAAGTGGTTTTTCAACACTAATAAGTGCGAAAAGTGTTTTTTCCACACTAATACAAGTGCAAAAGTGGTTTCCTGCACCAACACAAGTGGGAAACGTGGTTTTTCAACACTAACACAAGTGCAAAAAGTGGTTTTTCAACACTAATAAGTGCGAAAAGTGTTTTTTCCACACTAATACAAGTGCAAAAGTGGTTTCCTGCACCAACACAAGTGGGAAACGTGGTTTTTCAACACTAACACAAGTGCGAAAAGTGGTTTTTCAACACTAACACAAGTGCGAAAAGTGTTTTTTCCACACTAATACAAGTGCAAAAGTGGTTTCCTGCACCAACACAAGTGCGAAAAGTGGTTTTTCAACACTAACAAGTGCGAAAAGTGGTTTTTCAACACTAACACAAGTGCGAAGTGGTTTTTCAACACTATCACAAGTGCAAAAAGTGTTTTTTCCACACTAATACAAGTGCAAAAGTGGTTTCCTGCACCAACACAAGTGCGAAAAGTGGTTTTTCAACACTAACACAAGTGCAAAATGTGGTTTTTGAACACTAACACAAGTGCGAAAAGTGTTTTTTCCACACTAATACAAGTGCAAAAGTGGTTTCCTGCACCAACACAAGTGCGAAACGTGGTTTTTCAACACTAACACAAGTGCGAAAAGTGTTTTTTCCACACTAATACAAGTGCGAAAAGTGGTTTTTCCACACTAATACAAGTGCAAAAGTGGTTTCCTGCACCAACACAAGTGCGAAAAGTGGTTTTTCAACACCAACACAAGTGCGAAAAGTGGTTTTTCAACACTAACACAAGTGCGAAAAGTGTTTTTTCCACACTAATACAAGTGTAAATGTGGTTTCCTGCACCAACACAAGTGCGAAAAGTGTTTTTTCCACACTAATACAAGTGCAAAAGTGGTTACCTGCACCAACACAAGTGCGAAAAATGGTTTTTCAACACCAACACAAGTGCGAAAAGTGGTTTTTCAACACCAACACAAGTGCGAAAAGTGGTTTTTCACACCAACACAAGTGTGAAAAGTGTTTTTTCCACACTAATACAAGTGCAAAAGTGGTTTCCTGCACCAACACAAGTGCGAAAAGTGGTTTTTCAACACTAACACAAGTGCGAAAAGTGGTTTTTCAACACTAACACAAGTGCGAAAAGTGGTTTTTCAACACTAACACAAGTGCGAAAAGTGGTTTTTCAACACTATCACAAGTGCAAAAAGTGTTTTTTCCACACTAATACAAGTGCAAAAGTGGTTTCCTGCACCAACACAAGTGCGAAAAGTGGTTTTTCAACACTAACACAAGTGCGAAAAGTGGTTTTTCAACACTAACACAAGTGCGAAAAGTGTTTTTTCCACACTAATACAAGTGTAAAAGTGGTTTCCTGCACCAACACAAGTGCGAAAAGTGGTTTTTCAACACTATCACAAGTGCAAAAAGTGTTTTTTCCACACTAATACAAGTGCAAAAGTGGTTTCCTGCACCAATTAAAGTGCGAAAAGTGGTTTTTCAACACCAAAACAAGTGCGAAAAGTGGTTTTTCAACACTAACACAAGTGCGAAAAGTGGTTTTTCCACACTAATACAAGTGCAAAAGTGGTTTCCTGCACCAACACAAGTGTGAAAATTGGTTTTTCAACACTAACACAAGTGCGAAAAGTGGTTTTTCAACACTAACACAAATGCGAAAAGTAGTTTTTCAACACTATCACAAGTGTGAAAAGTGTTTTTTCCACACTAATACAAGTGCAAAAGTGGTTTCCTGCACCAACACAAGTGCGAAAAATGGTTTTCAACACTAACATAAGTGCGAAAAGTGGTTTTTCAAAACTAACACAAGTGCGAAAAGTGGTTTTTCAACACTATCACAAGTGCAAAAAGTGTTTTTTCCACACTAATACAAGTGCAAAAGTGGTTTCCTGCACCAACACAAGTGCGAAAAGTGGTTTTTCAACACTAACACAAGTGTGAAAAGTGGTTTTTCAACACTAACACAAGTGCGAAAGTGGTTTTTCCACACTAATACAAGTGCAAAAGTGGTTTCCTGCACCAACACAAGTGCGAAAAGTGGTTTTTCAACACTAACACAAGTGCGAAAAGTGGTTTTTCAACACTAACACAAGTGCGAAAAGTGGTTTTTCAACACTAACACAAGTGCGAAAAGTGTTTTTTCCACACTAATACAAGTGCAAAAGTGGTTTCCTGCACCAACACAAGTGCGAAAAGTGGCTTTTCAACACTAACACAAGTGCGAAAAGTAGTTTTTCAACACTAACATAAGTGCGAAAAGTGTTTTTTCCACACTAATACAAGTGCAAAAGTGGTTTCCTGCACCAACACAAGTGCGAAAAGTGGTTTTTCAACACTAACAAGTGCGAAAAGTGTTTTTTCCACACTAATACAAGTGCAAAAGTGGTTTCCTGCACCAACACAAGTGCAAAAAGTGGTTTTTCAACACTAACACAAGTGCGAAAAGTGGTTTTTCAACACTAACACAAGTGCGAAAAGTGGTTTTTCAACACTATCACAAGTGCAAAAAGTGTTTTTTCCACACTAATACAAGTGCAAAAGTGGTTTCCTGCACCAACACAAGTGCGAAAAGTGGTTTTTCAACACTAACACAAGTGCGAAAAGTGTTTTTTCCACACTAATACAAGTGCAAAAGTGGTTTCCTGCACCAACACAAGTGCGAAAAGTGGTTTTTCAACACTATCACAAGTGCGAAAAGTGTTTTTTCCACACTAATACAAGTGCAAAAGTGGTTTCCTGCACCAACACAAGTGCGAAAAGTGGTTTTTCAACACTAACACAAGTGCGAAAAGTGGTTTTTCACCACTATCACAAGTGCAAAAAGTGGTTTTTCAACACCAACACAAGTGCGAAAAGTGGTTTTTCAACACTAACACAAGTGCGAAAAGTGTTTTTTCCACACTAATACAAGTGCAAAAGTGGTTTCCTGCACCAACACAAGTGCGAAAAGTGGTTTTTCAACACTAACACAAGTGCGAAAAGTGGTTTTTCAACACTAACACAAGTGCGAAAAGTGTTTTTTCCACACTAACACAAGTGCGAAAAGTGGTTTTTCAACACTAACACAAGTGCGAAAAGTGGTTTTTCAACACTAACACAAGTGCGAAAAGTGGTTTTTCAACACTATCACAAGTGCAAAAAGTGTTTTTTCCACACTAATACAAGTGCAAAAGTGGTTTCCTGCACCAACACAAGTGCGAAAAGTGGTTTTTCAACACTAACACAAGTGCAAAAAGTGGTTTTTCAACACTAATAAGTGCGAAAAGTGTTTTTTCCACACTAATACAAGTGCAAAAGTGGTTTCCTGCACCAACACAAGTGGGAAACGTGGTTTTTCAACACTAACACAAGTGCAAAAAGTGGTTTTTCAACACTAATAAGTGCGAAAAGTGTTTTTTCCACACTAATACAAGTGCAAAAGTGGTTTCCTGCACCAACACAAGTGGGAAACGTGGTTTTTCAACACTAACACAAGTGCGAAAAGTGGTTTTTCAACACTAACACAAGTGCGAAAAGTGTTTTTTCCACACTAATACAAGTGCAAAAGTGGTTTCCTGCACCAACACAAGTGCGAAAAGTGGTTTTTCAACACTAACAAGTGCGAAAAGTGGTTTTTCAACACTAACACAAGTGCGAAGTGGTTTTTCAACACTATCACAAGTGCAAAAAGTGTTTTTTCCACACTAATACAAGTGCAAAAGTGGTTTCCTGCACCAACACAAGTGCGAAAAGTGGTTTTTCAACACTAACACAAGTGCAAAATGTGGTTTTTCAACACTAACACAAGTGCGAAAAGTGTTTTTTCCACACTAATACAAGTGCAAAAGTGGTTTCCTGCACCAACACAAGTGCGAAACGTGGTTTTTCAACACTAACACAAGTGCGAAAAGTGTTTTTTCCACACTAATACAAGTGCGAAAAGTGGTTTTTCCACACTAATACAAGTGCAAAAGTGGTTTCCTGCACCAACACAAGTGCGAAAAGTGGTTTTTCAACACCAACACAAGTGCGAAAAGTGGTTTTTCAACACTAACACAAGTGCGAAAAGTGGTTTTTCAACACTAACAAGTGCGAAAAGTGTTTTTTCCACACTAATACAAGTGTAAATGTGGTTTCCTGCACCAACACAAGTGCGAAAAGTGTTTTTTCCACACTAATACAAGTGCAAAAGTGGTTACCTGCACCAACACAAGTGCGAAAAGTGGTTTTTCAACACCAACACAAGTGCGAAAAGTGGTTTTTCAACACCAACACAAGTGCGAAAAGTGGTTTTTCACACCAACACAAGTGTGAAAAGTGTTTTTTCCACACTAATACAAGTGCAAAAGTGGTTTCCTGCACCAACACAAGTGCGAAAAGTGGTTTTTCAACACTAACACAAGTGCGAAAAGTGGTTTTTCAACACTAACACAAGTGCGAAAAGTGGTTTTTCAACACTAACACAAGTGCGAAAAGTGGTTTTTCAACACTATCACAAGTGCAAAAAGTGTTTTTTCCACACTAATACAAGTGCAAAAGTGGTTTCCTGCACCAACACAAGTGCGAAAAGTGGTTTTTCAACACTAACACAAGTGCGAAAAGTGGTTTTTCAACACTAACACAAGTGCGAAAAGTGTTTTTTCCACACTAATACAAGTGTAAAAGTGGTTTCCTGCACCAACACAAGTGCGAAAAGTGGTTTTTCAACACTATCACAAGTGCAAAAAGTGTTTTTTCCACACTAATACAAGTGCAAAAGTGGTTTCCTGCACCAATTAAAGTGCGAAAAGTGGTTTTTCAACACCAAAACAAGTGCGAAAAGTGGTTTTTCAACACTAACACAAGTGCGAAAAGTGGTTTTTCCACACTAATACAAGTGCAAAAGTGGTTTCCTGCACCAACACAAGTGTGAAAATTGGTTTTTCAACACTAACACAAGTGCGAAAAGTGGTTTTTCAACACTAACACAAATGCGAAAAGTGGTTTTTCAACACTAACACAAGTGCGAAAAGTGGTTTTTCCACACTAATACAAGTGCAAAAGTGGTTTCCTGCACCAACACAAGTGCGAAAAGTGGTTTTTCAACACTAACACAAGTGCGAAAAGTGTTTTTTCCACACTAATACAAGTGCAAAAGTGGTTTCCTGCACCAACACAAGTGCGAAAAGTGGTTTTTCAACACTAACACAAGTGCGAAAAGTGGTTTTTCAACACTAGCACAAGTGCGAAAAGTGGTTTTTCAACACTAACACAAGTGCGAAAAGTGTTTTTTCCACACTAATACAAGTGCAAAAGTGGTTTCCTGCACCAACACAAGTGCGAAAAGTGGTTTTTCAACACTAACACAAGTGCGAAAAGTGGTTTTTCAACACTAGCACAAGTGCGAAAAGTGGTTTTTCAACACTAACACAAGTGCAAATGTGGTTTCCTGCACCAACACAAGTGCGAAAAGTGGTTTTTCAACACTAACACAAGTGCGAAAAGTGGTTTTTCAACACTAACACAAGTGCGAAAAGTGTTTTTTCCACACTAATACAAGTGCAAAAGTGGTTTCCTGCACCAACACAACTGCGAAAAGTGGTTTTTCAACACTAACACAAGTGCGAAAAGTGTTTTTTCCACACTAATACAAGTGCAAAAGTGGTTTCCTGCACCAACACAAGTGCGAAAAGTGGTTTTTCAACACTAACACAAGTGCGAAAAGTGGTTTTTCAACACTAACACAAGTGCGAAAAGTGGTTTTTCAACACTAACACAAGTGCGAAAAGTGTTTTTTCCACACTAATACAAGTGCAAAAGTGGTTTCCTGCACCAACACAAGTGCGAAAAGTGTTTTTCAACACTAACACAAGTGCGAAAAGTGGTTTTTCAACACTAACACAAGTGCAAAAAGTGTTTTTTCCACACCAATACAAGTGCAAAAGTGGTTTCCTGCACCAACACAAGTGCAAAAAGTGATTTTTCAACACTAACACATGTGCGAAAAGTGATTTTTCAACACTAACACATGTGCGAAAAGTGGTTTTTCAACACTATCACAAGTGCAACAAGTGTTTTTTCCACACTAATACAAGTGCAAATGTGGTTTCCTGCACCAACACAAGTGCGAAAAGTGGTTTTTCAACACTAACACAAGTGCGAAAAGTGGTTTTTCAACACTAACACAAGTGCGAAAAGTGGTTTTTCAACACTATCACAAGTGCGAAAAGTGGTTTTTCAACACTATCACAAGTGCAACAAGTGTTTTTTCCACACTAATACAAGTGCAAAAGTGGTTTCCTGCACCAACACAAGTGCGAAAAGTGGTTTTTCAACACCAACACAAGTGCGAAAAGTGGTTTTTCAACACTAACACAAGTGCGAAAAGTATTTTTTCCACACTAATACAAGTGCAAAAGTGGTTTCCTGCACCAACACAAGTGCGAAACGTGGTTTTTCAACACTAACACAAGTGCGAAAAGTGTTTTTTCCACACTAATACAAGTGCAAAAGTGGTTTCCTGCACCAACACATGTGCGAAAGGTGGTTTTTCAACACTAACACAAGTGCGAAAAGTGGTTTTTCAACACTAACACAAGTGCAAAAGTGGTTTCCTGCACCAACACAAGTGCGAAAAGTGGTTTTTCAACACTAACACAAGTGCGAAAAGTGGTTTTTCACCACTATCACAAGTGCAAAAAGTGGTTTTTCAACACCAACACAAGTGCGAAAAGTGGTTTTTCAACACTAACACAAGTGCGAAAAGTGTTTTTTCCACACTAATACAAGTGCAAAAGTGGTTTCCTGCACCAACACAAGTGCGAAAAGTGGTTTTTCAACACTAACACAAGTGCGAAAAGTGGTTTTTCAACACTAACACAAGTGCGAAAAGTGTTTTTTCCACACTAATACAAGTGCAAAAGTGGTTTCCTGCACCAACACAAGTGCGAAAGGTGGTTTTTCAACACTAACACAAGTGCGAAAAGTGGTTTTTCAACACTAACACAAGTGCGAAAAGTGTTTTTTCCACACTAATACAAGTGCAAAAGTGTTTTCCTGCACCAACACAAGTGCGAAAAGTGGTTTTTCAACACTAACACAAGTGCGAAAAGTGGTTTTTCAACACTAACACAAGTGCGAAAAGTGGTTTTTCAACACTAACACAAGTGCGAAAAGTGGTTTTTCAACACTATCACAAGTGCAAAAAGTGTTTTTTCCACACTAATACAAGTGCAAAAGTGGTTTCCTGCACCAACACAAGTGCGAAAAGTGGTTTTTCAACACTAACACAAGTGCAAAAAGTGGTTTTTCAACACTAACAAGTGCGAAAAGTGTTTTTTCCACACTAATACAAGTGCAAAAGTGGTTTCCTGCACCAACACAAGTGGGAAACGTGGTTTTTCAACACTAACACAAGTGCAAAAAGTGGTTTTTCAACACTAACAAGTGCGAAAAGTGTTTTTTCCACACTAATACAAGTGCAAAAGTGGTTTCCTGCACCAACACAAGTGGGAAACGTGGTTTTTCAACACTAACACAAGTGCGAAAAGTGGTTTTTCAACACTAACACAAGTGCGAAAAGTGTTTTTTCCACACTAATACAAGTGCAAAAGTGGTTTCCTGCACCAACACAAGTGCGAAAAGTGGTTTTTCAACACTAACAAGTGCGAAAAGTGGTTTTTCAACACTAACACAAGTGCGAAGTGGTTTTTCAACACTATCACAAGTGCAAAAAGTGTTTTTTCCACACTAATACAAGTGCAAAAGTGGTTTCCTGCACCAACACAAGTGCGAAAAGTGGTTTTTCAACACTAACACAAGTGCAAAATGTGGTTTTTCAACACTAACACAAGTGCGAAAAGTGTTTTTTCCACACTAATACAAGTGCAAAAGTGGTTTCCTGCACCAACACAAGTGCGAAACGTGGTTTTTCAACACTAACACAAGTGCGAAAAGTGTTTTTTCCACACTAATACAAGTGCAAAAGTGGTTTCCTGCACCAACACAAGTGCGAAAGGTGGTTTTTCAACACTAACACAAGTGCGAAAAGTGTTTTTTCCACACTAATACAAGTGCGAAAAGTGGTTTTTCCACACTAATACAAGTGCAAAAGTGGTTTCCTGCACCAACACAAGTGCGAAAAGTGGTTTTTCAACACCAACACAAGTGTGAAAAGTGGTTTTTCAACACTAACACAAGTGCGAAAAGTGGTTTTTCAACACTAACAAGTGCGAAAAGTGTTTTTTCCACACTAATACAAGTGTAAAAGTGGTTTCCTGCACCAACACAAGTGCGAAAAGTGTTTTTTCCACACTAATACAAGTGCAAAAGTGGTTACCTGCACCAACACAAGTGCGAAAAGTGGTTTTTCAACACCAACACAAGTGCGAAAAGTGGTTTTTCAACACCAACACAAGTGCGAAAAGTGGTTTTTCACACCAACACAAGTGTGAAAAGTGTTTTTTCCACACTAATACAAGTGCAAAAGTGGTTTCCTGCACCAACACAAGTGCGAAAATTGGTTTTTCAACACTAACACAAGTGCGAAAAGTGGTTTTTCAACACTAACACAAGTGCGAAAAGTGGTTTTTCAACACTAACACAAGTGCGAAAAGTGGTTTTTCAACACTATCACAAGTGCAAAAAGTGTTTTTTCCACACTAATACAAGTGCAAAAGTGGTTTCCTGCACCAACACAAGTGCGAAAAGTGGTTTTTCAACACTAACACAAGTGCGAAAAGTGGTTTTTGAACACTAACACAAGTGCGAAAAGTGTTTTTTCCACACTAATACAAGTGTAAAAGTGGTTTCCTGCACCAACACAAGTGCGAAAAGTGGTTTTTCAACACTAACACAAGTGCGAAAAGTGGTTTTTCAACACTAACACAAGTGCGAAAAGTGTTTTTTCCACACTAATACAAGTGCAAAAGTGGTTTCCTGCAACAACACAAGTGCGAAAAGTGGGTTTTCAACACTAACACACGTGCGAAAAGTGGTTTTTCAACACTAACACAAGTGCGAAAAGTAGTTTTTCAACACTATCACAAGTGCAAAAAGTGTTTTTTCCACACTAATACAAGTGCAAAAGTGGTTTCCTGCACCAACAAAAGTGCGAAAAGTGGTTTTTCAACACTAACACAAGTGCGAAAAGTGGTTTTTCAACACTAACACAAGTGCGAAAAGTGGTTTTTCCACACTAATACAAGTGCAAAAGTGGTTTCCTGCACCAACACAAGTGCGAAAAGTGGTTTTTCAACACCAACACAAGTGCGAAAAGTGGTTTTTCAACACTAACACAAGTGCGAAAAGTGTTTTTTTCCACACTAATACAAGTGCAAAAGTGGTTTCCTGCACAAACACAAGTGCGAAAAGTGGTTTTTCAACACTAACACAAGTGCGAAAAGTGGTTTTTCAACACTAACACAAGTGCGAAAAGTGGTTTTTCAACACTATCACAAGTGCAAAAAGTGTTTTTTCCACACTAATACAAGTGCAAAAGTGGTTTCCTGCACCAACACAAGTGCGAAAAGTGGTTTTTCAACACTAACACAAGTGCGAAAAGTGGTTTTTCAACACTATCACAAGTGCAAAAAGTGTTTTTTCCACACTAATACAAGTGCAAAAGTGGTTTCCTGCACCAACACAAGTGCGAAAAGTGGTTTTTCAACACTAACACAAGTGCGAAAAGTGGTTTTTCAACACTAACACAAGTGCAAAAGTGGTTTCCTGCACTAACACAAGTGCGAAAAGTGGTTTTTCAACACTAACACAAGTGCGAAAAGTGGTTTTTCAACACTAACACAAGTGCGAAAAGTGGTTTTTCCACACTAATACAAGTGCAAAAGTGGTTTCCTGCACCAACACAAGTGCGAAAAGTGGTTTTTCAACACTAACATAAGTGCGAAAAGTGTTTTTTCCACACTAATACAAGTGCAAAAGTGGTTTCCTGCACCAACACAAGTGCGAAAAGTGGTTTTTCAACACTAACATAAGTGCGAAAAGTGTTTTTTCCACACTAATACAAGGGCAAAAGTGGTTTCCTGCACCAACACAAGTGCGAAAAGTGGTTTTTCAACACTAACACAAGTGCGAAAAGTGGTTTTTCCACACTAATACAAGTGCAAAAGTGGTTTCCTGCACCAACCAAGTGCGAAAAGTGGTTTTTCAACACTAACACAAGTGCGAAAAGTGGTTTTTCAACACTAACACAAGTGTGAAAAGTGTTTTTTCCACACTAATACAAGTGCAAAAGTGGTTTCCTGCACCAACACAAGTGCGGAAAGTGGTTTATCAACACCAACACAAGTGCGAAAAGTGGTTTTTCAACACTATCACAAGTGCAAAAGTGGTTTCCTGCACCAACACAAGTGAGAAAAGTGGTTTTTCAACACTAACACAAGTGCGAAAAGTGGTTTTTCCACACTAATACAAGTGCAAAAGTGGTTTCCTGCAACAACGCAAGTGCGAAAAGTGGTTTTTCAACACTAACACAAGTGCGAAAAGTGGTTTTTCAACACTAACACGTGCGAAAAGTGGTTTTTCAACACTATCACAAGTGCAAAAAGTGTTTTTTCCACACTAATACAAGTGCAAAAGTGGTTTCCTGCACCAACAAAAGTGCGAAAAGTGGTTTTTCAACACTAACACAAGTGCGAAAAGTGGTTTTTCCACACTAATACAAGTGCAAAAGTGGTTTCCTGCACCAACACAAGTGCGAAAAGTGGTTTTTCAACACTAACACAAGTGCGAAAAGTGGTTTTTCAACACTAACACAAGTGCGAAAAGTGGTTTTTCAACACTAACACAAGTGCGAAAAGTGGTTTTCCACACTAATACAAGTGCAAAAGTGGTTTCCTGCACCAACACAAGTGCGAAAAGTGTTTTTTCCACACTAATACAAGTGCAAAAGTGGTTACCTGCACCAACACAAGTGCGAAAAGTGGTTTTTCAACACCAACACAAGTGCGAAAAGTGGTTTTTCAACACCAACACAAGTGCGAAAAGTGGTTTTTCACACCAACACAAGTGTGAAAAGTGTTTTTTCCACACTAATACAAGTGCAAAAGTGGTTTCCTGCACCAACACAAGTGCGAAAAGTGGTTTTTCAACACTAACACAAGTGCGAAAAGTGGTTTTTCAACACTAACACAAGTGCGAAAAGTGGTTTTTCAACACCAACACAAGTGCGAAAAGTGGTTTTTCAACACTATCACAAGTGCAAAAAGTGTTTTTTCCACACTAATACAAGTGCAAAAGTGGTTTCCTGCACCAACACAAGTGCGAAAAGTGGTTTTTCAACACTAACACAAGTGCGAAAAGTGGTTTTTCAACACTAACACAAGTGCGAAAAGTGTTTTTTCCACACTAATACAAGTGCAAAAGTGGTTTCCTGCAACAACACAAGTGCGAAAAGTGGGTTTTCAACACTAACACACGTGCGAAAAGTGGTTTTTCAACACTAACACAAGTGCGAAAAGTAGTTTTTCAACACTATCACAAGTGCAAAAAGTGTTTTTTCCACACTAATACAAGTGCAAAAGTGGTTTCCTGCACCAACAAAAGTGCGAAAAGTGGTTTTTCAACACTAACACAAGTGCAAAAAGTGGTTTTTCAACACTAACACAAGTGCGAAAAGTGGTTTTTCCACACTAATACAAGTGCAAAAGTGGTTTCCTGCACCAACACAAGTGCGAAAAGTGGTTTTTCAACACCAACACAAGTGCGAAAAGTGGTTTTTCAACACTAACACAAGTGCGAAAAGTGGTTTTTCCACACTAATACAAGTGCAAAAGTGGTTTCCTGCACCAACATAAGTGTGAAAAGTGGTTTTTCAACACTAACACAAGTGCGAAAAGTGGTTTTTCAACACCAACACAAGTGCGAAAAGTGGTTTTTCAACACTAACACAAGTGCAAAAAGTGTTTTTTCCACACTAATACAAGTGCAAAAGTGGTTTCCTGCACCAACACAAGTGCGAAAAGTGGTTTTCAACACTAACATAAGTGCGAAAAGTGGTTTTTCAACACTATCACAAGTGCAAAAAGTGTTTTTTCCACACTAATACAAGTGCAAAAGTGGTTTCCTGCACCAACACAAGTGCGAAAAGTGGTTTTTCAACACTAACACAAGTGCGAAAAGTGGTTTTTCAACACTAACACAAGTGCGAAAAGTGTTTTTTCCACACTAATACAAGTGCAAAAGTGGTTTCCTGCACAAACACAAGTGCGAAAAGTGGTTTTTCAACACTAACACAAGTGCGAAAAGTGGTTTTTCAACACTAACACAAGTGCGAAAAGTGGTTTTTCAACACTATCACAAGTGCAAAAAGTGTTTTTTCCACACTAATACAAGTGCAAAAGTGGTTTCCTGCACCAACACAAGTGCGAAAAGTGGTTTTTCAACACTAACACAAGTGCGAAAAGTGGTTTTTCAACACTATCACAAGTGCAAAAAGTGTTTTTTCCACACTAATACAAGTGCAAAAGTGGTTTCCTGCACCAACACAAGTGCGAAAAGTGGTTTTTCAACACTAACACAAGTGCGAAAAGTGGTTTTTCAACACTAACACAAGTGCGAAAAGTGGTTTTTCCACACTAATACAAGTGCAAAAGTGGTTTCCTGCACCAACACAAGTGCGAAAAGTGGTTTTTCAACACTAACATAAGTGCGAAAAGTGTTTTTTCCACACTAATACAAGTGCAAAAGTGGTTTCCTGCACCAACACAAGTGCGAAAAGTGGTTTTTCAACACTAACATAAGTGCGAAAAGTGTTTTTTCCACACTAATACAAGGGCAAAAGTGGTTTCCTGCACCAACACAAGTGCGAAAAATGGTTTTTCAACACCAACACAAGTGCGAAAAGTGGTTTTTCCACACTAATACAAGTGCAAAAGTGGTTTCCTGCACCAACACTAACACAAGTGCGAAAAGTGGTTTTTCAACACTAACACAAGTGTGAAAAGTGTTTTTTCCACACTAATACAAGTGCAAAAGTGGTTTCCTGCACCAACACAAGTGCGGAAAGTGGTTTATCAACACCAACACAAGTGCGAAAAGTGGTTTTTCAACACTATCACAAGTGCAAAAGTGGTTTCCTGCACCAACACAAGTGAGAAAAGTGGTTTTTCAACACTAACACAAGTGCGAAAAGTGGTTTTTCCACACTAATACAAGTGCAAAAGTGGTTTCCTGCAACAACACAAGTGCGAAAAGTGGTTTTTCAACACTAACACAAGTGCGAAAAGTGGTTTTTCAACACTAACACGTGCGAAAAGTGGTTTTTCAACACTATCACAAGTGCAAAAAGTGTTTTTTCCACACTAATACAAGTGCAAAAGTGGTTTCCTGCACCAACAAAAGTGCGAAAAGTGGTTTTTCAACACGAACACAAGTGCGAAAAGTGGTTTTCCCACACTAATACAAGTGCAAAAGTGGTTTCCTGCACCAACACAAGTGCGAAAAGTGGTTTTTCAACACTAACACAAGTGCGAAAAGTGGTTTTTCAACACTAACACAAGTGCGAAAAGTGGTTTTTCAACACTAACACAAGTGCGAAAAGTGGTTTTTCCACACTAATACAAGTGCAAAAGTGGTTTCCTGCACCAACACAAGTGCGGAAAGTGGTTTATCAACACCAACACAAGTGCGAAAAGTGGTTTTTCAACACTATCACAAGTGCAAAAGTGGTTTCCTGCACCAACACAAGTGAGAAAAGTGGTTTTTCAACACTAACACAAGTGCGAAAAGTGGTTTTGCCACACTAATACAAGTGCAAAAGTGGTTTCCTGCAACAACACATGTGCGAAAAGTGATTTTTCAACACTAACACAAGTGCGAAAAGTAGTTTTTCAACACTAACACGTGCGAAAAGTGGTTTTTCAACACTATCACAAGTGCAAAAAGTGTTTTTTCCACACTAATACAAGTGCAAAAATGGTTTCCTGCACCAACAAAAGTGCGAAAAGTGGTTTTTCAACACTAACACAAGTGCGAAAAGTGGTTTTTCCACACTAATACAAGTGCAAAAGTGGTTTCCTGCACCAACACAAGTGCGAAAAGTGGTTTTTCAACACTAACACAAGTGCGAAAAGTGGTTTTTCAACACTAACACAAGTGCGAAAAGTGGTTTTTCAACACTAACACAAGTGCGAAAAGTGGTTTTTCCACACTAATACAAGTGCAAAAGTGGTTTCCTGCACCAACACAAGTGCGAAAAGTGTTTTTTCCACACTAATACAAGTGCAAAAGTGGTTACCTGCACCAACACAAGTGCGAAAAGTGGTTTTTCAACACCAACACAAGTGCGAAAAGTGGTTTTTCAACACCAACACAAGTGCGAAAAGTGGTTTTTCACACCAACACAAGTGTGAAAAGTGTTTTTTCCACACTAATACAAGTGCAAAAGTGGTTTCCTGCACCAACACAAGTGCGAAAAGTGGTTTTTCAACACTAACACAAGTGCGAAAAGTGGTTTTTCAACACTAACACAAGTGCGAAAAGTGGTTTTTCAACACTAACACAAGTGCGAAAAGTGGTTTTTCAACACTATCACAAGTGCAAAAAGTGTTTTTTCCACACTAATACAAGTGCAAAAGTGGTTTCCTGCACCAACACAAGTGCGAAAAGTGGTTTTTCAACACTAACACAAGTGCGAAAAGTGTTTTTTCCACACTAATACAAGTGCAAAAGTGGTTTCCTGCAACAACACAAGTGCGAAAAGTGGGTTTTCAACACTAACACACGTGCGAAAAGTGGTTTTTCAACACTAACACAAGTGCGAAAAGTAGTTTTTCAACACTATCACAAGTGCAAAAAGTGTTTTTTCCACACTAATACAAGTGCAAAAGTGGTTTCCTGCACCAACAAAAGTGCGAAAAGTGGTTTTTCAACACTAACACAAGTGCGAAAAGTGGTTTTTCAACACTAACACAAGTGCGAAAAGTGGTTTTTCCACACTAATACAAGTGCAAAAGTGGTTTCCTGCACCAACACAAGTGCGAAAAGTGGTTTTTCAACACCAACACAAGTGCGAAAAGTGGTTTTTCAACACTAACACAAGTGCGAAAAGTGGTTTTTCCACACTAATACAAGTGCAAAAGTGGTTTCCTGCACCAACACAAGTGTGAAAAGTGGTTTTTCAACACTAACACAAGTGCGAAAAGTGGTTTTTCAACACCAACACAAGTGCGAAAAGTGGTTTTTCAACACTAACACAAGTGCAAAAAGTGTTTTTTCCACACTAATACAAGTGCAAAAGTGGTTTCCTGCACCAACACAAGTGCGAAAAGTGGTTTTTCAACACTAACACAAGTGCGAAAAGTGGTTTTTCAACACTAACACAAGTGCGAAAAGTGGTTTTTCCACACTAATACAAGTGCAAAAGTGGTTTCCTGCACAAACACAAGTGCGAAAAGTGGTTTTTCAACACTAACACAAGTGCGAAAAGTGGTTTTTCAACACTAACACAAGTGCGAAAAGTGGTTTTTCAACACTATCACAAGTGCAAAAAGTGTTTTTTCCACACTAATACAAGTGCAAAAGTGGTTTCCTGCACCAACACAAGTGCGAAAAGTGGTTTTTCAACACTAACACAAGTGCGAAAAGTGGTTTTTCAACACTATCACAAGTGCAAAAAAGTGTTTTTTCCACACTAATACAAGTGCAAAAGTGGTTTCCTGCACCAACACAAGTGCGAAAAGTGGTTTTTCAACACTAACACAAGTGCAAAAGTGGTTTCCTGCACCAACACAAGTGCGAAAAGTGGTTTTTCAACACTAACACAAGTGCGAAAAGTGGTTTTTCAACACTAACACAAGTGCGAAAAGTGGTTTTTCCACACTAATACAAGTGCAAAAGTGGTTTCCTGCACCAACACAAGTGCAAAAAGTGGTTTTTCAACACTAACATAAGTGCGAAAAGTGTTTTTTCCACACTAATACAAGTGCAAAAGTGGTTTCCTGCACCAACACAAGTGCGAAAAGTGGTTTTTCAACACTAACATAAGTGCGAAAAGTGTTTTTTCCACACTAATACAAGGGCAAAAGTGGTTTCCTGCACCAACACAAGTGCGAAAAGTGGTTTTTCAACACTAACACAAGTGCGAAAAGTGGTTTTTCCACACTAATACAAGTGCAAAAGTGGTTTCCTGCACCAACACTAACACAAGTGCGAAAAGTGGTTTTTCAACACTAACACAAGTGTGAAAAGTGTTTTTTCCACACTAATACAAGTGCAAAAGTGGTTTCCTGCACCAACACAAGTGCGGAAAGTGGTTTATCAACACCAACACAAGGGCGAAAAGTGGTTTTTCAACACTATCACAAGTGCAAAAGTGGTTTCCTGCACCAACACAAGTGAGAAAAGTGGTTTTTCAACACTAACACAAGTGCGAAAAGTGGTTTTTCCACACTAATACAAGTGCAAAAGTGGTTTCCTGCAACAACACAAGTGCGAAAAGTGGTTTTTCAACACTAACACAAGTGCGAAAAGTGGTTTTTCAACACTAACACGTGCGAAAAGTGGTTTTTCAACACTATCACAAGTGCAAAAAGTGTTTTTTCCACACTAATACAAGTGCAAAAGTGGTTTCCTGCACCAACAAAAGTGCGAAAAGTGGTTTTTCAACACTAACACAAGTGCGAAAAGTGGTTTTTCCACACTAATACAAGTGCAAAAGTGGTTTCCTGCACCAACACAAGTGCGAAAAGTGGTTTTTCAACACTAACACAAGTGCGAAAAGTGGTTTTTCAACACTAACACAAGTGCGAAAAGTGGTTTTTCAACACTAACACAAGTGCGAAAAGTGGTTTTTCCACACTAATACAAGTGCAAAAGTGGTTTCCTGCACCAACACAAGTGCGGAAAGTGGTTTATCAACACCAACACAAGTGCGAAAAGTGGTTTTTCAACACTATCACAAGTGCAAAAGTGGTTTCCTGCACCAACACAAGTGAGAAAAGTGGTTTTTCAACACTAACACAAGTGCGAAAAGTGGTTTTTCCACACTAATACAAGTGCAAAAGTGGTTTCCTGCAACAACACATGTGCGAAAAGTGGTTTTTCAACACTAACACAAGTGCGAAAAGTGGTTTTTCAACACTAACACGTGCGAAAAGTGGTTTTTCAACACTATCACAAGTGCAAAAAGTGTTTTTTCCACACTAATACAAGTGCAAAAGTGGTTTCCTGCACCAACAAAAGTGCGAAAAGTGGTTTTTCAACACTAACACAAGTGCGAAAACTGGTTTTTCCACACTAATACAAGTGCAAAAGTGGTTTCCTGCACCAACACAAGTGCGAAAAGTGGTTTTTCAACACTAACACAAGTGCGAAAAGTGGTTTTTCAACACTAACACAAGTGCGAAAAGTGGTTTTTCAACACTAACACAAGTGCGAAAAGTGGTTTTTCCACACTAATACAAGTGCAAAAGTGGTTTCCTGCACCAACACAAGTGCGAAAAGTGTTTTTTCCACACAAATACAAGTGCAAAAGTGGTTACCTGCACCAACACAAGTGCGAAAAGTGGTTTTTCAACACCAACACAAGTGCGAAAAGTGGTTTTTCAACACCAACACAAGTGCGAAAAGTGGTTTTTCACACCAACACAAGTGTGAAAAGTGTTTTTTCCACACTAATACAAGTGCAAAAGTGGTTTCCTGCACCAACACAAGTGCGAAAAGTGGTTTTTCAACACTAACACAAGTGCGAAAAGTGGTTTTTCAACACTAACACAAGTGCGAAAAGTGGTTTTTCAACACTAACACAAGTGCGAAAAGTGGTTTTTCAACACTATCACAAGTGCAAAAAGTGTTTTTTCCACACTAATACAAGTGCAAAAGTGGTTTCCTGCACCAACACAAGTGCAAAAAGTGGTTTTTCAACACTAACACAAGTGCGAAAAGTGTTTTTTCCACACTAATACAAGTGCAAAAGTGGTTTCCTGCAACAACACAAGTGCGAAAAGTGGGTTTTCAACACTAACACACGTGCGAAAAGTGGTTTTTCAACACTAACACAAGTGCGAAAAGTAGTTTTTCAACACTATCACAAGTGCAAAAAGTGTTTTTTCCACACTAATACAAGTGCAAAAGTGGTTTCCTACACCAACAAAAGTGCGAAAAGTGGTTTTTCAACACTAACACAAGTGCGAAAAGTGGTTTTTCAACACTAACACAAGTGCGAAAAGTGGTTTTTCCACACTAATACAAGTGCAAAAGTGGTTTCCTGCACCAACACAAGTGCGAAAAGTGGTTTTTCAACACCAACACAAGTGCGAAAAGTGGTTTTTCAACACTATCACAAGTGCGAAAAGTGGTTTTTCCACACTAATACAAGTGCAAAAGTGGTTTCCTGCACCAACACAAGTGCGAAAAGTGGTTTTTCAACACTAACACAAGTGCGAAAAGTGGTTTTTCAACACTATCACAAGTGCAAAAAGTGTTTTTTCCACACTAATACAAGTGCAAAAGTGGTTTCCTGCACCAACACAAGTGCGAAAAGTGGTTTTTCAACACTAACACAAGTGCAAAAGTGGTTTCCTGCACCAACACAAGTGCGAAAAGTGGTTTTTCAACACTAACACAAGTGCGAAAAGTGGTTTTTCAACACTAACACAAGTGCGAAAAGTGGTTTTTCCACACTAATACAAGTGCAAAAGTGGTTTCCTGCACCAACACAAGTGCAAAAAGTGGTTTTTCAACACTAACATAAGTGCGAAAAGTGTTTTTTCCACACTAATACAAGTGCAAAAGTGGTTTCCTGCACCAACACAAGTGCGAAAAGTGGTTTTTCAACACTAACATAAGTGCGAAAAGTGTTTTTTCCACACTAATACAAGGGCAAAAGTGGTTTCCTGCACCAACACAAGTGCGAAAAGTGGTTTTTCAACACTAACACAAGTGCGAAAAGTGGTTTTTCCACACTAATACAAGTGCAAAAGTGGTTTCCTGCACCAACACTAACACAAGTGCGAAAAGTGGTTTTTCAACACTAACACAAGTGTGAAAAGTGTTTTTTCCACACTAATACAAGTGCAAAAGTGGTTTCCTGCACCAACACAAGTGCGGAAAGTGGTTTACCAACACCAACACAAGTGCGAAAAGTGGTTTTTCAACACTATCACAAGTGCAAAAGTGGTTTCCTGCACCAACACAAGTGAGAAAAGTGGTTTTTCAACACTAACACAAGTGCGAAAAGTTGTTTTTCCACACTAATACAAGTGCAAAAGTGGTTTCCTGCAACAACACTAGTGCGAAAAGTGGTTTTTCAACACTAACACAAGTGCAAAAAGTGGTTTTTCAACACTAACACGTGCGAAAAGTGGTTTTTCCACACTAATACAAGTGCAAAAGTGGTTTCCTGCACCAACACAAGTGCGAAAAGTGGTTTTTCAACACTAACACGTGCAAAAAGTGTTTTTTCCACACTAATACAAGTGCAAAAGTGGTTTCCTGCACCAACAAAAGTGCGAAAAGTGGTTTTTCAACACTAACACAAGTGCGAAAAGTGGTTTTTCCACACTAATACAAGTGCAAAAGTGGTTTCCTGCACCAACACAAGTGCGAAAAGTGGTTTTTCAACACTAACACAAGTGCGAAAAGTGGTTTTTCAACACTAACACAAGTGCGAAAAGTGGTTTTTCAACACTAACACAAGTGCGAAAAGTGGTTTTTCCACACTAATACAAGTGCAAAAGTGGTTTCCTGCACCAACACAAGTGCGAAAAGTGGTTTTTCAACACCAACACAAGTGCGAAAAGTAGTTTTTCAACACTAACACAAGTGCGAAAAGTGGTTTTTCCACACTAATACAAGTGCAAAAGTGGTTTCCTGCAACAACACAAGTGCGAAAAGTGGGTTTTCAACACTAACACAAGTGCGAAAAGTGGTTTTTCAACACTAACACAAGTGCGAAAAGTGGTTTTTCAACACTATCACAAGTGCAAAAAGTGTTTTTTCCACACTAATACAAGTGCAAAAGTGGTTTCCTGCACCAATAAAAGTGCGAAAAGTGGTTTTTCAACACTAACAAGTGCGAAAAGTGGATTTTCAACACTAACACAAGTGCGAAAAGTGGTTTTTCCACACTAATACAAGTGCAAAAGTGGTTTCCTGCACCAACACAAGTGCAAAAAGTGGTTTTTCAACACTAACACAAGTGCGAAAAGTGGTTTTTCCACACTAATACAAGTGCAAAAGTGGTTTCCTGCACCAACACAAGTGCGAAAAGTGGTTTTTCAACACCAACACAAGTGCGAAAAGTGGTTTTTCAACACTAACACAAGTGCGAAAAGTGGTTTTTCCACACTAATACAAGTGCAAAAGTGGTTTCCTGCACCAACACAAGTGCGAAAAGTGGTTTTTCAACATCAACACAAGGGCGAAAAGTGGTTTTTCAGCACTAACACAAGTGCGAAAAGTGTTTTTTCCACACTAATACAAGTGCAAAAGTGGTTTCCTGCACCAACACAAGTGCGAAAAGTGGTTTTTCAACACTAACACAAGTGCGAAAAGTGGTTTTTCAACACTAACACAAGTGCGAAAAGTGTTTTTTCCACACTAATACAAGTGCAAAAGTGGTTTCCTGCACCAACACAAGTGCGAAAAGTGGTTTTTCAACACTAACACAAGTGCGAAAAGTGGTTTTTCAACACTAACACAAGTGCAAAAAGTGTTTTTTCCACACTAATACAAGTACAAAAGTGGTTTCCTGCACCAACACAAGTGCGAAAAGTGGTTTCCTGCACCAACACAAGTGCGAAAAGTGGTTTTGCAACACTAACACAAGTGCGAAAAGTGGTTTTTCAACACTAACACAAGTGCGAAAAGTGTTTTTTCCACACTAATACAAGTGCAAAAGTGGTTTCCTGCACCAACACAAGTGCGAAAAGTGGTTTTTCAAAACTAACACAAGTGCGAAAAGTGGTTTTTCAACACTAACAAGTGCGAAAAGTGGTTTTTCCACACTAATACAAGTGCAAAAGTGGTTTCCTGCACCAACACAAGTGCGAAAATTGGTTTTTCAACACTAACACAAGTGCGAAAAGTGGTTTTTCAACACTAACACAAATGCGAAAAGTGGTTTTTCAACACTAACACAAGTGCGAAAAGTGGTTTTTCAACACTAACACAATTGCGAAAAGTAGTTTTTCAACACTATCACAAGTGCAAAAAGTGGTTTTTCCACACTAATACAAGTGCAAAAGTGGTTTCCTGCACCAACACAAGTGCGAAAAGTGGTTTTTCAACACTAACACAAGTGCGAAAAGTGTTTTTTCAACACTATCACAAGTGTGAAAAGTGGTTTTTCAACACTAACACAAGTGCGAAAAGTGTTTTTTCCACACTAATACAAGTGCAAAAGTGGTTTCCTGCACCAACACAAGTGCGAAAAGTGGTTTTTCAACACTAACACAAGTGTGAAAAGTGGTTTTTCAACACCAACACAAGTGCGAAAAGTGGTTTTTCAACACTAACACAAGTGTGAAAAGTATTTTTTCCACACTAATACAAGTGCAAAAGTGGTTTCCTGCACCAACACAAGTGCGAAAAGTGGTTTTTCAACACTAACACAAGTTCGAAAAGTGGTTTTTCAACAATAACACAAGTGCGAAAAGTGTTTTTTCCACACTAATACAAGTGCAAAAGTGGTTTCCTGCACCAACACAAGTGCGAAACGTGGTTTTTCAACACTAACACAAGTGCTAAAAGTGTTTTTTCCACACTAATACAAGTGCAAAAGTGGTTTCCTGCACCAACACAAGTGCGAAAGGTGGTTTTTCAACACTAACACAAGTGCGAAAAGTGGTTTTTCAACACTAACACAAGTGCGAAAAGTGTTTTTCCACACTAATACAAGTGCAAAAGTGGTTTCCTGCACCAACACAAGTGCGAAAAGTGGTTTTTCAACACTAACACAAGTGCGAAAAGTGGTTTTTCAACACTAACACAAGTGCGAAAAGTGGTTTTTCAACACTATCACAAGTGTGAAAAGTGGTTTTTCAACACTGTCACAAGTGCAAAAAGTGTTTTTTCCACACTAATACAAGTGCAAAAGTGGTTTCCTGCACCAACACAAGTGCGAAAAGTGGTTTTTCAACACTAACACAAGTGCGAAAAGTGGTTTTTCAACACTAACACAAGTGCGAAAAGTGGTTTTTCAACACTAACACAAGTGCAAAAGTGGTTTCCTGCACCAACACAAGTGCGAAAAGTGGTTTTTCAACACTAACACAAGTGCGAAAAGTGGTTTTTCAACACTAACACAAGTGCGAAAAGTGTTTTTTCCACACTAATACAAGTGCAAAAGTGGTTTCCTGCACCAACACAAGTGCGAAAAGTGGTTTTTCAACACTAACACAAGTGCGAAAAGTGGTTTTTCAACACTAACACAAGTGCGAAAAGTGGTTTTTCAACCCTATCATAAGTGCAAAAAGTGTTTTTTCCACACTAATACAAGTGCAAAAGTGGTTTCCTGCACCAACATAAGTGCGAAAAGTGGTTTTTCAACACTAACACAAGTGCGAAAAGTGGTTTTTCAACACTAACACAAGTGCGAAAAGTGTTTTTTCCACACTAATACAAGTGCAAAAGTGGTTTCCTGCACCAACACAAGTGCGAAACGTGGTTTTTCAACACTAACACAAGTGCAAAAAGTGGTTTTTCAACACCAACACAAGTGCGAAAAGTGGTTTTTCAACACTAACACAAGTGCGAAAAGTGGTTTTTCAACACTATCACAAGTGCAAAAAGTGTTTTTTCCACACTAATACAAGTGCAAAAGTGGTTTCCTGCACCAACACAAGTGCGAAAAGTGGTTTTTCAACACTAACACAAGTGCGAAAAGTGGTTTTTCAACACTATCACAAGTGCAAAAAGTGTTTTTTCCACACTAATACAAGTGCAAAAGTGGTTTCCTGCACTAACACAAGTGCGAAAAGTGGTTTTTCAACACTAACACAAGTGCAAAAGTGGTTTCCTGCACCAACACAAGTGCGAAAAGTGGTTTTTCAACACTAACACAAGTGCGAAAAGTGGTTTTTCAACACTAACACAAGTGCGAAAAGTGGTTTTTCCACACTAATACAAGTGCAAAAGTGGTTTCCTGCACCAACACAAGTGCGAAAAGTGGTTTTTCAACACTATCACAAGTGCAAAAGTGGTTTCCTGCACCAACACAAGTGCGAAAAGTGGTTTTTCCACACTAATACAAGTGCAAAAGTGGTTTCCTGCAACAACACAAGTGCGAAAAGTGGTTTTTCAACACTAACACAAGTGCGAAAAGTGGTTTTTCAACACTAACACGTGCGAAAAGTGGTTTTTCAACACTATCACAAGTGCAAAAAGTGTTTTTTCCACACTAATACAAGTGCAAAAGTGGTTTCCTGCACCAACAAAAGTGCGAAAAGTGGTTTTTCAACACTAACACAAGTGCGAAAAGTGGTTTTTCCACACTAATACAAGTGCAAAAGTGGTTTCCTGCACCAACACAAGTGCAAAAAGTGGTTTTTCAACACTAACACAAGTGCGAAAAGTGGTTTTTCAACACTAACACAAGTGCGAAAAGTGGTTTTTCAACACTAACACAAGTGCGAAAAGTGGTTTTTCCACACTAATACAAGTGCAAAAGTGGTTTCCTGCACCAACACAAGTGCGAAAAGTGTTTTTTCCACACTAATACAAGTGCAAAAGTGGTTACCTGCACCAACACAAGTGCGAAAAGTGGTTTTTCAACACCAACACAAGTGCGAAAAGTGGTTTTTCAACACCAACACAAGTGCGAAAAGTGGTTTTTCACACCAACACAAGTGTGAAAAGTGTTTTTTCCACACTAATACAAGTGCAAAAGTGGTTTCCTGCACCAACACAAGTGCGAAAAGTGGTTTTTCAACACTAACACAAGTGCGAAAAGTGGTTTTTCAACACTAACACAAGTGCGAAAAGTGGTTTTTCAACACTAACACAAGTGCGAAAAGTGGTTTTTCAACACTATCACAAGTGCAAAAAGTGTTTTTTCCACACTAATACAAGTGCAAAAGTGGTTTCCTGCACCAACACAAGTGCGAAAAGTGGTTTTTCAACACAAACACAAGTGCAAAAAGTGGTTTTTCAACACTAACACAAGTGCGAAAAGTGTTTTTTCCACACTAATACAAGTGTAAAAGTGGTTTCCTGCACCAACACAAGTGCGAAAAGTGGTTTTTCAACACTAACACAAGTGCGAAAAGTGGTTTTTCAACACTAACACAAGTGCGAAAAGTGTTTTTTCCACACTAATACAAGTGCAAAAGTGGTTTCCTGCAACAACACAAGTGCGAAAAGTGGGTTTTCAAAACTAACACACGTGCGAAAAGTGGTTTTTCCACACTAACACAAGTGCGAAAAGTAGTTTTTCAACACTATCACAAGTGCAAAAAGTGTTTTTTCCACACTAATACAAGTGCAAAAGTGGTTTCCTGCACCAACAAAAGTGCGAAAAGTGGTTTTTCAACACTAACACAAGTGCGAAAAGTGGTTTTTCAACACTAACACAAGTGCGAAAAGTGGTTTTTCCACACTAATACAAGTGCAAAAGTGGTTTCCTGCACCAACACAAGTGCGAAAAGTGGTTTTTCAACACCAACACAAGTGCGAAAAGTGGTTTTTCAACACTAACACAAGTGCGAAAAGTGGTTTTTCCACACTAATACAAGTGCAAAAGTGGTTTCCTGCACCAACACAAGTGTGAAAAGTGGTTTTTCAACACTAACACAAGTGCGAAAAGTGGTTTTTCAACACCAACACAAGTGCGAAAAGTGGTTTTTCAACACTAACACAAGTGCAAAAAGTGTTTTTTCCACACTAATACAAGTGCAAAAGTGGTTTCCTGCACCAACACAAGTGCGAAAAGTGGTTTTCAACACTAACATAAGTGCGAAAAGTGGTTTTTCAACACTATCACAAGTGCAAAAAGTGTTTTTTCCACACTAATACAAGTGCAAAAGTGGTTTCCTGCACCAACACAAGTGCGAAAAGTGGTTTTTCAACACTAACACAAGTGCGAAAAGTGGTTTTTCCACACTAATACAAGTGCAAAAGTGGTTTCCTGCACCAACACAAGTGCGAAAAGTGGTTTTTCAACACCAACACAAGTGCGAAAAGTGGTTTTTCCACACTAATACAAGTGCAAAAGTGGTTTCCTGCACCAACACAAGTGCGAAACGTGGTTTTTCAACACTAACACAAGTGCAAAAAGTGGTTTTTCAACACCAACACAAGTGCGAAAAGTGGTTTTTCAACACCAACACAAGTGCGAAAAGTGGTTTTTCAACACTATCACAAGTGCAAAAAGTGTTTTTTCCACACTAATACAAGTGCAAAAGTGGTTTCCTGCACCAACACAAGTGCGAAAAGTGGTTTTTCAACACTAACACAAGTGCGAAAAGTGGTTTTTCAACACTATCACAAGTGCAAAAAGTGTTTTTTCCACACTAATACAAGTGCAAAAGTGGTTTCCTGCACCAACACAAGTGCGAAAAGTGGTTTTTCAACACTAACACAAGTGCAAAAGTGGTTTCCTGCACCAACACAAGTGCGAAAAGTGGTTTTTCAACACTAACACAAGTGCGAAAAGTGGTTTTTCAACACTAACACAAGTGCGAAAAGTGGTTTTTCCACACTAATACAAGTGCAAAAGTGGTTTCCTGCACCAACACAAGTGCGAAAAGTGGTTTTTCAACACTAACATAAGTGCGAAAAGTGTTTTTTCCACACTAATACAAGTGCAAAAGTGGTTTCCTGCACCAACACAAGTGCGAAAAGTGGTTTTTCAACACTATCACAAGTGCAAAAGTGGTTTCCTGCACCAACACAAGTGAGAAAAGTGGTTTTTCAACACTAACACAAGTGCGAAAAGTGGTTTTTCCACACTAATACAAGTGCAAAAGTGGTTTCCTGCAACAACACAAGTGCGAAAAGTGGTTTTTCAACACTAACACAAGTGCGAAAAGTGGTTTTTCAACACTAACACGTGCGAAAAGTGGTTTTTCAACACTATCACAAGTGCAAAAAGTGTTTTTTCCACACTAATACAAGTGCAAAAGTGGTTTCCTGCACCAACAAAAGTGCGAAAAGTGGTTTTTCAACACTAACACAAGTGCGAAAAGTGGTTTTTCCACACTAATACAAGTGCAAAAGTGGTTTCCTGCACCAACACAAGTGCGAAAAGTGGTTTTTCAACACTAACACAAGTGCGAAAAGTGGTTTTTCAACACTAACACAAGTGCGAAAAGTGGTTTTTCCACACTAATACAAGTGCAAAAGTGGTTTCCTGCACCAACACAAGTGCGAAAAGTGTTTTTTCCACACTAATACAAGTGCAAAAGTGGTTACCTGCACCAACACAAGTGCGAAAAGTGGTTTTTCAACACCAACACAAGTGCGAAAAGTGGTTTTTCAACACCAACACAAGTGCGAAAAGTGGTTTTTCACACCAACACAAGTGTGAAAAGTGTTTTTTCCACACTAATACAAGTGCAAAAGTGGTTTCCTGCACCAACACAAGTGCGAAAAGTGGTTTTTCAACACTAACACAAGTGCGAAAAGTGGCTTTTCAACACTAACACAAGTGCGAAAAGTGGTTTTTCAACACTAACACAAGTGCGAAAAGTGGTTTTTCAACACTATCACAAGTGCAAAAAGTGTTTTTTCCACACTAATACAAGTGCAAAAGTGGTTTCCTGCACCAACACAAGTGCGAAAAGTGGTTTTTCAACACTAACACAAGTGCGAAAAGTGGTTTTTCAACACTAACACAAGTGCGAAAAGTGTTTTTTCCACACTAATACAAGTGTAAAAGTGGTTTCCTGCACCAACACAAGTGCGAAAAGTGGTTTTTCAACACTAACACAAGTGCGAAAAGTGGTTTTTCAACACTAACACAAGTGCGAAAAGTGTTTTTTCCACACTAATACAAGTGCAAAAGTGGTTTCCTGCAACAACACAAGTGCGAAAAGTGGGTTTTCAAAACTAACACACGTGCGAAAAGTGGTTTTTCAACACTAACACAAGTGCGAAAAGTAGTTTTTCAACACTATCACAAGTGCAAAAAGTGTTTTTTCCACACTAATACAAGTGCAAAAGTGGTTTCCTGCACCAACAAAAGTGCGAAAAGTGGTTTTTCAACACTAACACAAGTGCGAAAAGTGGTTTTTCAACACTAACACAAGTGCGAAAAGTGGTTTTTCCACACTAATACAAGTGCAAAAGTGGTTTCCTGCACCAACACAAGTGCGAAAAGTGGTTTTTCAACACCAACACAAGTGCGAAAAGTGGTTTTTCAACACTAACACAAGTGCGAAAAGTGGTTTTTCCACACTAATACAAGTGCAAAAGTGGTTTCCTGCACCAACACAAGTGTGAAAAGTGGTTTTTCAACACTAACACAAGTGCGAAAAGTGGTTTTTCAACACTAACACAAGTGCAAAAAGTGGTTTTTCAACACTAACACAAGTGCAAAAAGTGTTTTTTCCACACTAATACAAGTGCAAAAGTGGTTTCCTGCACCAACACAAGTGCGAAAAGTGGTTTTCAACACTAACATAAGTGCGAAAAGTGGTTTTTCAACACTATCACAAGTGCAAAAAGTGTTTTTTCCACACTAATACAAGTGCAAAAGTGGTTTCCTGCACCAACACAAGTGCGAAAAGTGGTTTTTCACCACTAACACAAGTGCGAAAAGTGTTTTTTCAACACTATCACAAGTGTGAAAAGTGGTTTTTCAACACTAACACAAGTGCGAAAAGTGTTTTTTCCACACTAATACAAGTGCAAAAGTGGTTTCCTGCACCAACACAAGTGCGAAAAGTGGTTTTTCAACACTAACACAAGTGTGAAAAGTGGTTTTTCAACACCAACACAAGTGCGAAAAGTGGTTTTTCAACACTAACACAAGTGCGAAAAGTATTTTTTCCACACTAATACAAGTGCAAAAGTGGTTTCCTGCACCAACACAAGTGCGAAAAGTGGTTTTTCAACACTAACACAAGTGCGAAAAGTGGTTTTTCAACAATAACACAAGTGCGAAAAGTGTTTTTTCCACACTAATACAAGTGCAAAAGTGGTTTCCTGCACCAACACAAGTGCGAAACGTGGTTTTTCAACACTAACACAAGTGCTAAAAGTGTTTTTTCCACACTAATACAAGTGCAAAAGTGGTTTCCTTCACCAACACAAGTGCGAAAGGTGGTTTTTCAACACTAACACAAGTGCGAAAAGTGGTTTTTCAACACTAACACAAGTGCGAAAAGTGTTTTTCCACACTAATACAAGTGCAAAAGTGGTTTCCTGCACCAACACAAGTGCGAAAAGTGGTTTTTCAACACTAACACAAGTGCGAAAAGTGGTTTTTCAACACTAACACAAGTGCGAAAAGTGGTTTTTCAACACTATCACAAGTGTGAAAAGTGGTTTTTCAACACTGTCACAAGTGCAAAAAGTGTTTTTTCCACACTAATACAAGTGCAAAAGTGGTTTCCTGCACCAACACAAGTGCGAAAAGTGGTTTTTCAACACTAACACAAGTGCGAAAAGTGGTTTTTCAACACTAACACAAGTGCGAAAAGTGGTTTTTCAACACTAACACAAGTGCAAAAGTGGTTTCCTGCACCAACACAAGTGCGAAAAGTGGTTTTTCAACACTAACACAAGTGCGAAAAGTGGTTTTTCAACACTAACACAAGTGCGAAAAGTGTTTTTTCCACACTAATACAAGTGCAAAAGTGGTTTCCTGCACCAACACAAGTGCGAAAAGTGGTTTTTCAACACTAACACAAGTGCGAAAAGTGGTTTTTCAACACTAACACAAGTGCGAAAAGTGGTTTTTCAACACTATCATAAGTGCAAAAAGTGTTTTTTCCACACTAATACAAGTGCAAAAGTGGTTTCCTGCACCAACACAAGTGCGAAAAGTGGTTTTTCAACACTAACACAAGTGCGAAAAGTGGTTTTTCAACACTAACACAAGTGCGAAAAGTGTTTTTTCCACACTAATACAAGTGCAAAAGTGGTTTCCTGCACCAACACAAGTGCGAAACGTGGTTTTTCAACACTAACACAAGTGCAAAAAGTGGTTTTTCAACACCAACACAAGTGCGAAAAGTGGTTTTTCAACACTAACACAAGTGCAAAAAGTGGTTTTTCAACACTATCACAAGTGCAAAAAGTGTTTTTTCCACACTAATACAAGTGCAAAAGTGGTTTCCTGCACCAACACAAGTGCGAAAAGTGGTTTTTCAACACTAACACAAGTGCGAAAAGTGGTTTTTCAACACTATCACAAGTGCAAAAAGTGTTTTTTCCACACTAATACAAGTGCAAAAGTGGTTTCCTGCACCAACACAAGTCCGAAAAGTGGTTTTTCAACACTAACACAAGTGCAAAAGTGGTTTCCTGCACCAACACAAGTGCGAAAAGTGGTTTTTCAACACTAACACAAGTGCGAAAAGTGGTTTTTCAACACTAACACAAGTGCGAAAAGTGGTTTTTCCACACTAATACAAGTGCAAAAGTGGTTTCCTGCACCAACACAAGTGCGAAAAGTGGTTTTTCAACACTAACATAAGTGCGAAAAGTGTTTTTTCCACACTAATACAAGTGCAAAAGTGGTTTCCTGCACCAACACAAGTGCGAAAAGTGGTTTTTCAACACTATCACAAGTGCAAAAGTGGTTTCCTGCACCAACACAAGTGAGAAAAGTGGTTTTTCAACACTAACACAAGTGCGAAAAGTGGTTTTTCCACACTAATACAAGTGCAAAAGTGGTTTCCTGCAACAACACAAGTGCGAAAAGTGGTTTTTCAACACTAACACAAGTGCGAAAAGTGGTTTTTCAACACTAACACGTGCGAAAAGTGGTTTTTCAACACTATCACAAGTGCAAAAAGTGTTTTTTCCACACTAATACAAGTGCAAAAGTGGTTTCCTGCACCAACAAAAGTGCGAAAAGTGGTTTTTCAACACTAACACAAGTGCGAAAAGTGGTTTTTCCACACTAATACAAGTGCAAAAGTGGTTTCCTGCACCAACACAAGTGCGAAAAGTGGTTTTTCAACACTAACACAAGTGCGAAAAGTGGTTTTTCAACACTAACACAAGTGCGAAAAGTGGTTTTTCAACACTAACACAAGTGCGAAAAGTGGTTTTTCCACACTAATACAAGTGCAAAAGTGGTTTCCTGCACCAACACAAGTGCGAAAAGTGTTTTTTCCACACTAATACAAGTGCAAAAGTGGTTACCTGCACCAACACAAGTGCGAAAAGTGGTTTTTCAACACCAACACAAGTGCGAAAAGTGGTTTTTCAACACCAACACAAGTGCGAAAAGTGGTTTTTCACACCAACACAAGTGTGAAAAGTGTTTTTTCCACACTAATACAAGTGCAAAAGTGGTTTCCTGCACCAACACAAGTGCGAAAAGTGGTTTTTCAACACTAACACAAGTGCGAAAAGTGGTTTTTCAACACTAACACAAGTGCGAAAAGTGGTTTTTCAACACTAACACAAGTGCGAAAAGTGGTTTTTCAACACTATCACAAGTGCAAAAAGTGTTTTTTCCACACTAATACAAGTGCAAAAGTGGTTTCCTGCACCAACACAAGTGCGAAAAGTGGTTTTTCAACACAAACACAAGTGCAAAAAGTGGTTTTTCAACACTAACACAAGTGCGAAAAGTGTTTTTTCCACACTAATACAAGTGTAAAAGTGGTTTCCTGCACCAACACAAGTGCGAAAAGTGGTTTTTCAACACTAACACAAGTGCGAAAAGTGGTTTTTCAACACTAACACAAGTGCGAAAAGTGTTTTTTCCACACTAATACAAGTGCAAAAGTGGTTTCCTGCAACAACACAAGTGCGAAAAGTGGGTTTTCAAAACTAACACACGTGCGAAAAGTGGTTTTTCAACACTAACACAAGTGCGAAAAGTAGTTTTTCAACACTATCACAAGTGCAAAAAGTGTTTTTTCCACACTAATACAAGTGCAAAAGTGGTTTCCTGCACCAACAAAAGTGCGAAAAGTGGTTTTTCAACACTAACACAAGTGCGAAAAGTGGTTTTTCAACACTAACACAAGTGCGAAAAGTGGTTTTTCCACACTAATACAAGTGCAAAAGTGGTTTCCTGCACCAACACAAGTGCGAAAAGTGGTTTTTCAACACCAACACAAGTGCGAAAAGTGGTTTTTCAACACTAACACAAGTGCGAAAAGTGGTTTTTCCACACTAATACAAGTGCAAAAGTGGTTTCCTGCACCAACACAAGTGTGAAAAGTGGTTTTTCAACACTAACACAAGTGCGAAAAGTGGTTTTTCAACACCAACACAAGTGCGAAAAGTGGTTTTTCAACACTAACACAAGTGCAAAAAGTGTTTTTTCCACACTAATACAAGTGCAAAAGTGGTTTCCTGCACCAACACAAGTGCGAAACGTGGTTTTTCAACACTAACACAAGTGCAAAAAGTGGTTTTTCAACACCAACACAAGTGCGAAAAGTGGTTTTTCAACACTAACACAAGTGCGAAAAGTGGTTTTTCAACACTATCACAAGTGCAAAAAGTGTTTTTTCCACACTAATACAAGTGCAAAAGTGGTTTCCTGCACCAACACAAGTGCGAAAAGTGGTTTTTCAACACTAACACAAGTGCGAAAAGTGGTTTTTCAACACTATCACAAGTGCAAAAAGTGTTTTTTCCACACTAATACAAGTGCAAAAGTGGTTTCCTGCACCAACACAAGTGCGAAAAGTGGTTTTTCAACACTAACACAAGTGCAAAAGTGGTTTCCTGCACCAACACAAGTGCGAAAAGTGGTTTTTCAACACTAACACAAGTGCGAAAAGTGGTTTTTCAACACTAACACAAGTGCGAAAAGTGGTTTTTCCACACTAATACAAGTGCAAAAGTGGTTTCCTGCACCAACACATGTGCGAAAAGTGGTTTTTCAACACTAACATAAGTGCGAAAAGTGTTTTTTCCACACTGATACAAGTGCAAAAGTGGTTTCCTGCACCAACACAAGTGCGAAAAGTGGTTTTTCAACACTATCACAAGTGCAAAAGTGGTTTCCTGCACCAACACAAGTGAGAAAAGTGGTTTTTCAACACTAACACAAGTGCGAAAAGTGGTTTTTCCACACTAATACAAGTGCAAAAGTGGTTTCCTGCAACAACACAAGTGCGAAAAGTGGTTTTTCAACACTAACACAAGTGCGAAAAGTGGTTTTTCAACACTAACACGTGCGAAAAGTGGTTTTTCAACACTATCACAAGTGCAAAAAGTGTTTTTTCCACACTAATACAAGTGCAAAAGTGGTTTCCTGCACCAACAAAAGTGCGAAAAGTGGTTTTTCAACACTAACACAAGTGCGAAAAGTGGTTTTTCCACACTAATACAAGTGCAAAAGTGGTTTCCTGCACCAACACAAGTGCGAAAAGTGGTTTTTCAACACTAACACAAGTGCGAAAAGTGGTTTTTCAACACTAACACAAGTGCGAAAAGTGGTTTTTCCACACTAATACAAGTGCAAAAGTGGTTTCCTGCACCAACACAAGTGCGAAAAGTGTTTTTTCCACACTAATACAAGTGCAAAAGTGGTTACCTGCACCAACACAAGTGCGAAAAGTGGTTTTTCAACACCAACACAAGTGCGAAAAGTGGTTTTTCAACACCAACACAAGTGCGAAAAGTGGTTTTTCACACCAACACAAGTGTGAAAAGTGTTTTTTCCACACTAATACAAGTGCAAAAGTGGTTTCCTGCACCAACACAAGTGCGAAAAGTGGTTTTTCAACACTAACACAAGTGCGAAAAGTGGTTTTTCAACACTAACACAAGTGCGAAAAGTGGTTTTTCAACACTAACACAAGTGCGAAAAGTGGTTTTTCAACACTATCACAAGTGCAAAAAGTGTTTTTTCCACACTAATACAAGTGCAAAAGTGGTTTCCTGCACCAACACAAGTGCGAAAAGTGGTTTTTCAACACTAACACAAGTGCGAAAAGTGGTTTTTCAACACTAACACAAGTGCGAAAAGTGTTTTTTCCACACTAATACAAGTGTAAAAGTGGTTTCCTGCACCAACACAAGTGCGAAAAGTGGTTTTTCAACACTAACAGAAGTGCGAAAAGTGGTTTTTCAACACTAACACAAGTGCGAAAAGTGTTTTTTCCACACTAATACAAGTGCAAAAGTGGTTTCCTGCAACAACACAAGTGCGAAAAGTGGGTTTTCAAAACTAACACACGTGCGAAAAGTGGTTTTTCAACACTAACACAAGTGCGAAAAGTAGTTTTTCAACACTATCACAAGTGCAAAAAGTGTTTTTTCCACACTAATACAAGTGCAAAAGTGGTTTCCTGCACCAACAAAAGTGCGAAAAGTGGTTTTTCAACACTAACACAAGTGCGAAAAGTGGTTTTTCAACACTAACACAAGTGCGAAAAGTGGTTTTTCCACACTAATACAAGTGCAAAAGTGGTTTCCTGCACCAACACAAGTGCGAAAAGTGGTTTTTCAACACCAACACAAGTGCGAAAAGTGGTTTTTCAACACTAACACAAGTGCGAAAAGTGGTTTTTCCACACTAATACAAGTGCAAAAGTGGTTTCCTGCACCAACACAAGTGTGAAAAGTGGTTTTTCAACACTAACACAAGTGCGAAAAGTGGTTTTTCAACACTAACACAAGTGCAAAAAGTGTTTTTTCCACACTAATACAAGTGCAAAAGTGGTTTCCTGCACCAACACAAGTGCGAAAAGTGGTTTTCAACACTAACATAAGTGCGAAAAGTGGTTTTTCAACACTATCACAAGTGCAAAAAGTGTTTTTTCCACACTAATACAAGTGCAAAAGTGGTTTCCTGCACCAACACAAGTGCGAAAAGTGGTTTTTCAACACTAACACAAGTGCGAAAAGTGGTTTTTCAACACTAACACAAGTGCGAAAAGTGGTTTTTCCACACTAATACAAGTGCAAAAGTGGTTTCCTGCACCAACACAAGTGCGAAAAGTGGTTTTTCAACACCAACACAAGTGCGAAAAGTGGTTTTTCAACACTAACACAAGTGCGAAAAGTGTTTTTTCCACACTAATACAAGTGCAAAAGTGGTTTCCTGCACAAACACAAGTGCGAAAAGTGGTTTTTCAACACTAACACAAGTGCGAAAAGTTGTTTTTCAACACTAACACAAGTGCGAAAAGTGGTTTTTCAACACTATCACAAGTGCAAAAAGTGTTTTTTCCACACTAATACAAGTGCAAAAGTGGTTTCCTGCACCAACACAAGTGCGAAAAGTGGTTTTTCAACACTAACACAAGTGCGAAAAGTGGTTTTTCAACACTAACACAAGTGCGAAAAGTGGTTTTTCCACACTAATACAAGTGCAAAAGTGGTTTCCTGCACCAACACAAGTGCGAAAAGTGGTTTTTCAACACCAACACAAGTGCGAAAAGTGGTTTTTCAACACTAACACAAGTGCGAAAAGTGTTTTTTCCACACTAATACAAGTGCAAAAGTGGTTTCCTGCACAAACACAAGTGCGAAAAGTGGTTTTTCAACACTAACACAAGTGCGAAAAGTTGTTTTTCAACACTAACACAAGTGCGAAAAGTGGTTTTTCAACACTATCACAAGTGCAAAAAGTGTTTTTTCCACACTAATACAAGTGCAAAAGTGGTTTCCTGCACCAACACAAGTGCGAAAAGTGGTTTTTCAACACTAACACAAGTGCGAAAAGTGGTTTTTCAACACTATCACAAGTGCAAAAAGTGTTTTTTCCACACTAATACAAGTGCAAAAGTGGTTTCCTGCACCAACACAAGTGCGAAAAGTGGTTTTTCAACACTATCACAAGTGCAAAAAGTGTTTTTTCCACACTAATACAAGTGCAAAAGTGGTTTCCTGCACCAACACAAGTGCGAAAAGTGGTTTTTCAACACTAACACAAGTGCAAAAGTGGTTTCCTGCACCAACACAAGTGCGAAAAGTGGTTTTTCAACACTAACACAAGTGCGAAAAGTGGTTTTTCAACACTAACACAAGTGCGAAAAGTGGTTTTTCAACACTATCATAAGTGCAAAAAGTGTTTTTTCCACACTAATACAAGTGCAAAAGTGGTTTCCTGCACCAACACAAGTGCGAAAAGTGGTTTTTCAACACTAACACAAGTGCGAAAAGTGGTTTTTCAACACTAACACAAGTGCGAAAAGTGTTTTTTCCACACTAATACAAGTGCAAAAGTGGTTTCCTGCACCAACACAAGTGCGAAACGTGGTTTTTCAACACTAACACAAGTGCAAAAAGTGGTTTTTCAACACCAACACAAGTGCGAAAAGTGGTTTTTCAACACTAACACAAGTGCGAAAAGTGGTTTTTCAACACTATCACAAGTGCAAAAAGTGTTTTTTCCACACTAATACAAGTGCAAAAGTGGTTTCCTGCACCAACACAAGTGCGAAAAGTGGTTTTTCAACACTAACACAAGTGCGAAAAGTGGTTTTTCAACACTATCACAAGTGCAAAAAGTGTTTTTTCCACACTAATACAAGTGCAAAAGTGGTTTCCTGCACCAACACAAGTGCGAAAAGTGGTTTTTCAACACTAACACAAGTGCGAAAAGTGGTTTTTCAACACTAACACAAGTGCGAAAAGTGGTTTTTCAACACTATCATAAGTGCAAAAAGTGTTTTTTCCACACTAATACAAGTGCAAAAGTGGTTTCCTGCACCAACACAAGTGCGAAAAGTGGTTTTTCAACACTAACACAAGTGCGAAAAGTGGTTTTTCAACACTAACACAAGTGCGAAAAGTGTTTTTTCCACACTAATACAAGTGCAAAAGTGGTTTCCTGCACCAACACAAGTGCGAAACGTGGTTTTTCAACACTAACACAAGTACAAAAAGTGGTTTTTCAACACCAACACAAGTGCGAAAAGTGGTTTTTCAACACTAACACAAGTGCGAAAAGTGGTTTTTCAACACTATCACAAGTGCAAAAAGTGTTTTTTCCACACTAATACAAGTGCAAAAGTGGTTTCCTGCACCAACACAAGTGCGAAAAGTGGTTTTTCAACACTAACACAAGTGCGAAAAGTGGTTTTTCAACACTATCACAAGTGCAAAAAGTGTTTTTTCCACACTAACACAAGTGCGAAAAGTGGTTTTTCAACACTAACACAAGTGCGAAAAGTGGTTTTTCCACACTAATACAAGTGCAAAAGTGGTTTCCTGCACCAACACAAGTGCGAAAAGTGGTTTTTCAACACTAACATAAGTGCGAAAAGTGTTTTTTCCACACTAATACAAGTGCAAAAGTGGTTTCCTGCACCAACACAAGTGCGAAAAGTGGTTTTTCAACACTATCACAAGTGCAAAAGTGGTTTCCTGCACCAACACAAGTGAGAAAAGTGGTTTTTCAACACTAACACAAGTGCGAAAAGTGGTTTTTCCACACTAATACAAGTGCAAAAGTGGTTTCCTGCAACAACACAAGTGCGAAAAGTGGTTTTTCAACACTAACACAAGTGCGAAAAGTGGTTTTTCAACACTAACACGTGCGAAAAGTGGTTTTTCAACACTATCACAAGTGCAAAAAGTGTTTTTTCCACACTAATACAAGTGCAAAAGTGGTTTCCTGCACCAACAAAAGTGCGAAAAGTGGTTTTTCAACACTAACACAAGTGCGAAAAGTGGTTTTTCCACACTAATACAAGTGCAAAAGTGGTTTCCTGCACCAACACAAGTGCGAAAAGTGGTTTTTCAACACTAACACAAGTGCGAAAAGTGGTTTTTCAACACTAACACAAGTGCGAAAAGTGGTTTTTCAACACTAACACAAGTGCGAAAAGTGGTTTTTCCACACTAATACAAGTGCAAAAGTGGTTTCCTGCACCAACACAAGTGCGAAAAGTGTTTTTTCCACACTAATACAAGTGCAAAAGTGGTTACCTGCACCAACACAAGTGCGAAAAGTGGTTTTTCAACACCAACACAAGTGCGAAAAGTGGTTTTTCAACACCAACACAAGTGCGAAAAGTGGTTTTTCACACCAACACAAGTGTGAAAAGTGTTTTTTCCACACTAATACAAGTGCAAAAGTGGTTTCCTGCACCAACACAAGTGCGAAAAGTGGTTTTTCAACACTAACACAAGTGCGAAAAGTGGTTTTTCAACACTAACACAAGTGCGAAAAGTGGTTTTTCAACACTAACACAAGTGCGAAAAGTGGTTTTTCAACACTATCACAAGTGCAAAAAGTGTTTTTTCCACACTAATACAAGTGCAAAAGTGGTTTCCTGCACCAACACAAGTGCGAAAAGTGGTTTTTCAACACTAACACAAGTGCAAAAAGTGGTTTTTCAACACTAACACAAGTGCGAAAAGTGGTTTTTCCACACTAATACAAGTGCAAAAGTGGTTTCCTGCACCAACACAAGTGCGAAAAGTGGTTTTTCAACACCAACACAAGTGCGAAAAGTGGTTTTTCAACACTAACACAAGTGCGAAAAGTGGTTTTTCCACACTAATACAAGTGCAAAAGTGGTTTCCTGCACCAACACAAGTGTGAAAAGTGGTTTTTCAACACTAACACAAGTGCGAAAAGTGGTTTTTCAACACCAACACAAGTGCGAAAAGTGGTTTTTCAACACTAACACAAGTGCAAAAAGTGTTTTTTCCACACTAATACAAGTGCAAAAGTGGTTTCCTGCACCAACACAAGTGCGAAAAGTGGTTTTCAACACTAACATAAGTGCGAAAAGTGGTTTTTCAACACTATCACAAGTGCAAAAAGTGTTTTTTCCACACTAATACAAGTGCAAAAGTGGTTTCCTGCACCAACACAAGTGCGAAAAGTGGTTTTTCAACACTAACACAAGTGCGAAAAGTGGTTTTTCCACACTAATACAAGTGCAAAAGTGGTTTCCTGCACCAACACAAGTGCGAAAAGTGGTTTTTCAACACCAACACAAGTGCGAAAAGTGGTTTTTCCACACTAATACAAGTGCAAAAGTGGTTTCCTGCACCAACACAAGTGCGAAACGTGGTTTTTCAACACTAACACAAGTGCAAAAAGTGGTTTTTCAACACCAACACAAGTGCGAAAAGTGGTTTTTCAACACTAACACAAGTGCGAAAAGTGGTTTTTCAACACTATCACAAGTGCAAAAAGTGTTTTTTCCACACTAATACAAGTGCAAAAGTGGTTTCCTGCACCAACACAAGTGCGAAAAGTGGTTTTTCAACACTAACACAAGTGCGAAAAGTGGTTTTTCAACACTATCACAAGTGCAAAAAGTGTTTTTTCCACACTAATACAAGTGCAAAAGTGGTTTCCTGCACCAACACAAGTGCGAAAAGTGGTTTTTCAACACTAACACAAGTGCAAAAGTGGTTTCCTGCACCAACACAAGTGCGAAAAGTGGTTTTTCAACACTAACACAAGTGCGAAAAGTGGTTTTTCAACACTAACACAAGTGCGAAAAGTGGTTTTTCCACACTAATACAAGTGCAAAAGTGGTTTCCTGCACCAACACATGTGCGAAAAGTGGTTTTTCAACACTAACATAAGTGCGAAAAGTGTTTTTTCCACACTAATACAAGTGCAAAAGTGGTTTCCTGCACCAACACAAGTGCGAAAAGTGGTTTTTCAACACTATCACAAGTGCAAAAGTGGTTTCCTGCACCAACACAAGTGAGAAAAGTGGTTTTTCAACACTAACACAAGTGCGAAAAGTGGTTTTTCCACACTAATACAAGTGCAAAAGTGGTTTCCTGCAACAACACAAGTGCGAAAAGTGGTTTTTCAACACTAACACAAGTGCGAAAAGTGGTTTTTCAACACTAACACGTGCGAAAAGTGGTTTTTCAACACTATCACAAGTGCAAAAAGTGTTTTTTCCACACTAATACAAGTGCAAAAGTGGTTTCCTGCACCAACAAAAGTGCGAAAAGTGGTTTTTCAACACTAACACAAGTGCGAAAAGTGGTTTTTCCACACTAATACAAGTGCAAAAGTGGTTTCCTGCACCAACACAAGTGCGAAAAGTGGTTTTTCAACACTAACACAAGTGCGAAAAGTGGTTTTTCAACACTAACACAAGTGCGAAAAGTGGTTTTTCCACACTAATACAAGTGCAAAAGTGGTTTCCTGCACCAACACAAGTGCGAAAAGTGTTTTTTCCACACTAATACAAGTGCAAAAGTGGTTACCTGCACCAACACAAGTGCGAAAAGTGGTTTTTCAACACCAACACAAGTGCGAAAAGTGGTTTTTCAACACCAACACAAGTGCGAAAAGTGGTTTTTCACACCAACACAAGTGTGAAAAGTGTTTTTTCCACACTAATACAAGTGCAAAAGTGGTTTCCTGCACCAACACAAGTGCGAAAAGTGGTTTTTCAACACTAACACAAGTGCGAAAAGTGGTTTTTCAACACTAACACAAGTGCGAAAAGTGGTTTTTCAACACTAACACAAGTGCGAAAAGTGGTTTTTCAACACTATCACAAGTGCAAAAAGTGTTTTTTCCACACTAATACAAGTGCAAAAGTGGTTTCCTGCACCAACACACGTGCGAAAAGTGGTTTTTCAACACTAACACAAGTGCGAAAAGTAGTTTTTCAACACTATCACAAGTGCAAAAAGTGTTTTTTCCACACTAATACAAGTGCAAAAGTGGTTTCCTGCACCAACAAAAGTGCGAAAAGTGGTTTTTCAACACTAACACAAGTGCGAAAAGTGGTTTTTCAACACTAACACAAGTGCGAAAAGTGGTTTTTCCACACTAATACAAGTGCAAAAGTGGTTTCCTGCACCAACACAAGTGCGAAAAGTGGTTTTTCAACACCAACACAAGTGCGAAAAGTGGTTTTTCAACACTAACACAAGTGCGAAAAGTGGTTTTTCCACACTAATACAAGTGCAAAAGTGGTTTCCTGCACCAACACAAGTGTGAAAAGTGGTTTTTCAACACTAACACAAGTGTGAAAAGTGGTTTTTCAACACTAACACAAGTGCAAAAAGTGTTTTTTCCACACTAATACAAGTGCAAAAGTGGTTTCCTGCACCAACACAAGTGCGAAAAGTGGTTTTCAACACTAACATAAGTGCGAAAAGTGGTTTTTCAACACTATCACAAGTGCAAAAAGTGTTTTTTCCACACTAATACAAGTGCAAAAGTGGTTTCCTGCACCAACACAAGTGCGAAAAGTGGTTTTTCAACACTAACACAAGTGCGAAAAGTGGTTTTTCAACACTAACACAAGTGCGAAAAGTGGTTTTTCCACACTAATACAAGTGCAAAAGTGGTTTCCTGCACCAACACAAGTGCGAAAAGTGGTTTTTCAACACTAACACAAGTGCGAAAAGTGGTTTTTCAACACTAACACAAGTGCGAAAAGTGGTTTTTCCACACTAATACAAGTGCAAAAGTGGTTTCCTGCACCAACACAAGTGTGAAAAGTGGTTTTTCAACACTAACACAAGTGTGAAAAGTGGTTTTTCAACACTAACACAAGTGCAAAAAGTGTTTTTTCCACACTAATACAAGTGCAAAAGTGGTTTCCTGCACCAACACAAGTGCGAAAAGTGGTTTTCAACACTAACATAAGTGCGAAAAGTGGTTTTTCAACACTATCACAAGTGCAAAAAGTGTTTTTTCCACACTAATACAAGTGCAAAAGTGGTTTCCTGCACCAACACAAGTGCGAAAAGTGGTTTTTCAACACTAACACAAGTGCGAAAAGTGGTTTTTCAACACTAACACAAGTGCGAAAAGTGGTTTTTCCACACTAATACAAGTGCAAAAGTGGTTTCCTGCACCAACACAAGTGCGAAAAGTGGTTTTTCAACACCAACACAAGTGCGAAAAGTGGTTTTTCAACACTAACACAAGTGCGAAAAGTGTTTTTTCCACACTAATACAAGTGCAAAAGTGGTTTCCTGCACAAACACAAGTGCGAAAAGTGGTTTTTCAACACTAACACAAGTGCGAAAAGTTGTTTTTCAACACTAACACAAGTGCGAAAAGTGGTTTTTCAACACTATCACAAGTGCAAAAAGTGTTTTTTCCACACTAATACAAGTGCAAAAGTGGTTTCCTGCACCAACACAAGTGCGAAAAGTGGTTTTTCAACACTAACACAAGTGCGAAAAGTGGTTTTTCAACACTATCACAAGTGCAAAAAGTGTTTTTTCCACACTAATACAAGTGCAAAAGTGGTTTCCTGCACCAACACAAGTGCGAAAAGTGGTTTTTCAACACCAACACAAGTGCAAAAGTGGTTTCCTGCACCAACACAAGTGCGAAAAGTGGTTTTTCAACACTAACACAAGTGCGAAAAGTGGTTTTTCAACACTAACACAAGTGCGAAAAGTGGTTTTTCCACACTAATACAAGTGCAAAAGTGGTTTCCTGCACCAACACAAGTGCGAAAAGTGGTTTTTCAACACTAACATAAGTGCGAAAAGTGTTTTTTCCACACTAATACAAGGGCAAAAGTGGTTTCCTGCACCAACACAAGTGCGAAAAGTGGTTTTTCAACACTAACACAAGTGCGAAAAGTGGTTTTTCCACACTAATACAAGTGCAAAAGTGGTTTCCTGCACCAACACAAGTGCGAAAAGTGGTTTTTCAACACTAACACAAGTGCGAAAAGTGGTTTTTCAACACTAACACAAGTGTGAAAAGTGTTTTTTCCACACTAATACAAGTGCAAAAGTGGTTTCCTGCACCAACACAAGTGCGGAAAGTGGTTTATCAACACCAACACAAGTGCGAAAAGTGGTTTTTCAACACTATCACAAGTGCAAAAGTGGTTTCCTGCACCAACACAAGTGAGAAAAGTGGTTTTTCAACACTAACACAAGTGCGAAAAGTGGTTTTTCCACACTAATACAAGTGCAAAAGTGGTTTCCTGCAACAACACAAGTGCGAAAAGTGGTTTTTCAACACTAACTCAAGTGCGAAAAGTGGTTTTTCAACACTAACACGTGCGAAAAGTGGTTTTTCAACACTATCACAAGTGCAAAAAGTGTTTTTTCCACACTAATACAAGTGCAAAAGTGGTTTCCTGCACCAACAAAAGTGCGAAAAGTGGTTTTTCAACACTAACACAAGTGCGAAAAGTGGTTTTTCCACACTAATACAAATGCAAAAGTGGTTTCCTGCACCAACACAAGTGCGAAAAGTGGTTTTTCAACACTAACACAAGTGCGAAAAGTGGTTTTTCAACACTAACACAAGTGCGAAAAGTGGTTTTTCAACACTAACACAAGTGCGAAAAGTGGTTTTTCCACACTAATACAAGTGCAAAAGTGGTTTCCTGCACCAACACAAGTGCGAAAAGTGGTTTTTCAACACCAACACAAGTGCGAAAAGTAGTTTTTCAACACTAACACAAGTGCGAAAAGTGGTTTTTCCACACTAATACAAGTGCAAAAGTGGTTTCCTGCAACAACACAAATGCGAAAAGTGGGTTTTCAACACTAACACAAGTGCGAGAAGTGGTTTTTCAACACTAACACAAGTGCGAAAAGTGGTTTTTCAACACTATCACAAGTGCAAAAAGTGTTTTTTCCACACTAATACAAGTGCAAAAGTGGTTTCCTGCACCAATAAAAGTGCGAAAAGTGGTTTTTCAACACTAACAAGTGCGAAAAGTGGTTTTTCAACACTAACACAATTGCGAAAAGTAGTTTTTCAACACTATCACAAGTGCAAAAAGTGTTTTTTTCCACACTAATACAAGTGCAAAAGTGGTTTCCTGCACCAACACAAGTGCGAAAAGTGGTTTTTCAACACCAACACAAGTGCGAAAAGTGGTTTTTCAACACTAACACAAGTGCGAAAAGTGGTTTTTCCACACTAATACAAGTGCAAAAGTGGTTTCCTGCACCAACACAAGTGCGAAAAGTGGTTTTTCAACATCAACACAAGTGCGAAAAGTGGTTTTTCAGCACTAACACAAGTGCGAAAAGTGTTTTTTCCACACTAATACAAGTGCAAAAGTGGTTTCCTGCACCAACACAAGTGCGAAAAGTGGTTTTTCAACACTAACGCAAGTGCAAAAGTGGTTTCCTGCACCAACACAAGTGTGAAAAGTGGTTTTTCAACACTAACACAAGTGCGAAAAGTGGTTTTTCAACACTAACACAAGTGCGAAAAGTGGTTTTTCCACACTAATACAAGTGCAAAAGTGGTTTCCTGCACCAACACAAGTGCGAAAAGTGGTTTTTCAACACTAACATAAGTGCGAAAAGTGTTTTTTCCACACTAATACAAGGGCAAAAGTGGTTTCCTGCACCAACACAAGTGCGAAAAGTGGTTTTTCAACACTAACATAAGTGCGAAAAGTGTTTTTTCCACACTAATACAAGGGCAAAAGTGGTTTCCTGCACCAACACAAGTGCGAAAAGTGGTTTTTCAACACTAACACAAGTGCGAAAAGTGGTTTTTCCACACTAATACAAGTGCAAAAGTGGTTTCCTGCACCAACACAAGTGCGAAAAGTGGTTTTTCAACACTAACACAAGTGCGAAAAATGGTTTTTCAACACTAACACAAGTGTGAAAAGTGTTTTTTCCACACTAATACAAGTGCAAAAGTGGTTTCCTGCACCAACACAAGTGCGGAAAGTGGTTTATCAACACCAACACAAGTGCGAAAAGTGGTTTTTCAACACTATCACAAGTGCAAAAGTGGTTTCCTGCACCAACACAAGTGAGAAAAGTGGTTTTTCAACACTAACACAAGTGCGAAAAGTGGTTTTTCCACACTAATACAAGTGCAAAAGTGGTTTCCTGCAACAACACAAGTGCGAAAAGTGGTTTTTCAACACTAACACAAGTGCGAAAAGTGGTTTTTCAACACTAACACGTGCGAAAAGTGGTTTTTCAACACTATCACAAGTGCAAAAAGTGTTTTTTCCACACTAATACAAGTGCAAAAGTGGTTTCCTGCACCAACAAAAGTGCGAAAAGTGGTTTTTCAACACTAACACAAGTGCGAAAAGTGGTTTTTCCACACTAATACAAGTGCAAAAGTGGTTTCCTGCACCAACACAAGTGCGAAAAGTGGTTTTTCAACACTAACACAAGTGCGAAAAGTGGTTTTTCAACACTAACACAAGTGCGAAAAGTGGTTTTTCAACACTAACACAAGTGCGAAAAGTGGTTTTTCCACACTAATACAAGTGCAAAAGTGGTTTCCTGCACCAACACAAGTGCGGAAAGTGGTTTATCAACACCAACACAAGTGCGAAAAGTGGTTTTTCAACACTATCAGAAGTGCAAAAGTGGTTTCCTGCACCAACACAAGTGAGAAAAGTGGTTTTTCAACACTAACACAAGTGCGAAAAGTGGTTTTTCCACACTAATACAAGTGCAAAAGTGGTTTCCTGCAACAACACAAGTGCGAAAAGTGGTGTTTCAACACTAACACAAGTGCGAAATGTGGTTTTTCAACACTAACACGTGCGAAAAGTGGTTTTTCAACACTATCACAAGTGCAAAAAGTGTTTTTTCCACACTAATACAAGTGCAAAAGTGGTTTCCTGCACCAACAAAAGTGCGAAAAGTGGTTTTTCAACACTAACACAAGTGCGAAAAGTGGTTTTTCCACACTAATACAAGTGCAAAAGTGGTTTCCTGCACCAACACAAGTGCGAAAAGTGGTTTTTCAACACTAACACAAGTGCGAAAAGTGGTTTTTCAACACTAACACAAGTGCGAAAAGTGGTTTTTCAACACTAACACAAGTGCGAAAAGTGGTTTTTCCACACTAATACAAGTGCAAAAGTGGTTTCCTGCACCAACACAAGTGCGAAAAGTGTTTTTTCCACACTAATACAAGTGCAAAAGTGGTTACCTGCACCAACACAAGTGCGAAAAGTGGTTTTTCAACACCAACACAAGTGCGAAAAGTGGTTTTTCAACACCAACACAAGTGCGAAAAGTGGTTTTTCACACCAACACAAGTGTGAAAAGTGTTTTTTCCACACTAATACAAGTGCAAAAGTGGTTTCCTGCACCAACACAAGTGCGAAAAGTGGTTTGTCAACACTAACACAAGTGCGAAAAGTGGTTTTTCAACACTAACACAAGTGCGAAAAGTGGTTTTTCAACACTAACACAAGTGCGAAAAGTGGTTTTTCAACACTATCACAAGTGCAAAAAGTGTTTTTTCCACACTAATACAAGTGCAAAAGTGGTTTCCTGCACCAACACAAGTGCGAAAAGTGGTTTTTCAACACTAACACAAGTGCGAAAAGTGGTTTTTCAACACTAACACAAGTGCGAAAAGTGTTTTTTCCACACTAATACAAGTGCAAAAGTGGTTTCCTGCAACAACACAAGTGCGAAAAGTGGGTTTTCAACACTAACACACGTGCGAAAAGTGGTTTTTCAACACTAACACAAGTGCGAAAAGTAGTTTTTCAACACTATCACAAGTGTAAAAAGTGTTTTTTCCACACTAATACAAGTGCAAAAGTGGTTTCCTGCACCAACAAAAGTGCGAAAAGTGGTTTTTCAACACTAACACAAGTGCGAAAAGTGGTTTTTCAACACTAACACAAGTGCGAAAAGTGATTTTTCCACACTAATACAAGTGCAAAAGTGGTTTCCTGCACCAACACAAGTGCGAAAAGTGGTTTTTCAACACCAACACAAGTGCGAAAAGTGGTTTTTCAAGACTAACACAAGTGCGAAAAGTGGTTTTTCCACACTAATACAAGTGCAAAAGTGGTTTCCTGCACCAACACAAGTGTGAAAAGTGGTTTTTCAACACTAACACAAGTGCGAAAAGTGGTTTTTCAACACCAACACAAGTGCAAAAAGTGGTTTTTCAACACTAACACAAGTGCAAAAAGTGTTTTTTCCACACTAATACAAGTGCAAAAGTGGTTTCCTGCACCAACACAAGTGCGAAAAGTGGTTTTTCAACACTAACATAAGTGTGAAAAGTGTTTTTTCCACACTAATACAAGGGCAAAAGTGGTTTCCTGCACCAACACAAGTGCGAAAAGTGGTTTTTCAACACTAACACAAGTGCGAAAAGTGGTTTTTCCACACTAATACAAGTGCAAAAGTGGTTTCCTGCACCAACACTAACACAAGTGCGGAAAGTGGTTTATCAACACCAACACAAGTGCGAAAAGTGGTTTTTCAACACTATCACAAGTGCAAAAGTGGTTTCCTGCACCAACACAAGTGAGAAAAGTGGTTTTTCAACACTAACACAAGTGCGAAAAGTGGTTTTTCCACACTAATACAAGTGCAAAAGTGGTTTCCTGCAACAACACAAGTGCGAAAAGTGGTTTTTCAACACTAACACAAGTGCGAAAAGTGGTTTTTCAACACTAACACGTGCGAAAAGTGGTTTTTCAACACTATCACAAGTGCAAAAAGTGTTTTTTCCACACTAATACAAGTGCAAAAGTGGTTTCCTGCACCAACAAAAGTGCGAAAAGTGGTTTTTCAACACTAACACAAGTGCGAAAAGTGGTTTTTCCACACTAATACAAGTGCAAAAGTGGTTTCCTGCACCAACACAAGTGCGAAAAGTGGTTTTTCAACACTAACACAAGTGCGAAAAGTGGTTTTTCAACACTAACACAAGTGCGAAAAGTGGTTTTTCAACACTAACACAAGTGCGAAAAGTGGTTTTTCCACACTAATACAAGTGCAAAAGTGGTTTCCTGCACCAACACAAGTGCGAAAAGTGGTTTTTCAACACCAACACAAGTGCGAAAAGTAGTTTTTCAACACTAACACAAGTGCGAAAAGTGGTTTTTCCACACTAATACAAGTGCAAAAGTGGTTTCCTGCAACAACACAAGTGCGAAAAGTGGGTTTTCAACACTAACACAAGTGCGAAAAGTGGTTTTTCAACACTAACACAAGTGCGAAAAGTGGTTTTTCAACACTATCACAAGTGCAAAAAGTGTTTTTTCCACACTAATACAAGTGCAAAAGTGGTTTCCTGCACCAATAAAAGTGCGAAAAGTGGTTTGTCAACACTAACAAGTGCGAAAAGTGGATTTTCAACACTAACACAAGTGCGAAAAGTGGTTTTTCCACACTAATACAAGTGCAAAAGTGGTTTCCTGCACCAACACAAGTGCAAAAAGTGGTTTTTCAACACTAACACAAGTGCGAAAAGTGGTTTTTCCACACTAATACAAGTGCAAAAGTGGTTTCCTGCACCAACACAAGTGCGAAAAGTGGTTTTTCAACACTAACACAATTGCGAAAAGTAGTTTTTCAACACTATCACAAGTGCAAAAAGTGTTTTTTTCCACACTAATACAAGTGCAAAAGTGGTTTCCTGCACCAACACAAGTGCGAAAAGTGGTTTTTCAACACCAACACAAGTGCGAAAAGTGGTTTTTCAACACTAACACAAGTGCGAAAAGTGGTTTTTCCACACTAATACAAGTGCAAAAGTGGTTTCCTGCACCAACACAAGTGCGAAAAGTGGTTTTTCAGCACTAACACAAGTGCGAAAAGTGTTTTTTCCACACTAATACAAGTGCAAAAGTGGTTTCCTGCACCAACACAAGTGCGAAAAGTGGTTTTTCAACACTAACACAAGTGCGAAAAGTGTTTTTTCAACACTAACACAAGTGCGAAAAGTGTTTTTTCCACACTAATACAAGTGCAAAAGTGGTTTCCTGCACCAACACAAGTGCGAAAAGTGGTTTTTCAACACTAACACAAGTGCGAAAAGTGGTTTTTCAACACTAACACAAGTGCAAAAAGTGTTTTTTCCACACTAATACAAGTACAAAAGTGGTTTCCTGCACCAACACAAGTGCGAAAAGTGGTTTCCTGCACCAACACAAGTGCGAAAAGTGGTTTTGCAACACTAACACAAGTGCGAAAAGTGGTTTTTCAACACTAACACAAGTGCGAAAAGTGTTTTTTCCACACTAATACAAGTGCAAAAGTGGTTTCCTGCACCAACACAAGTGCGAAAAGTGGTTTTTCAAAACTAACACAAGTGCGAAAAGTGGTTTTTCAACACTAACAAGTGCGAAAAGTGGTTTTTCCACACCAATACAAATGCAAAAGTGGTTTCCTGCACCAACACAAGTGCGAAAATTGGTTTTTCAACACTAACACAAGTGCGAAAAGTGGTTTTTCAACACTAACACAAATGCGAAAAGTGGTTTTTCAACACTAACACAAGTGCGAAAAGTGGTTTTTCAACACTAACACAATTGCGAAAAGTAGTTTTTCAACACTATCACAAGTGCAAAAAGTGGTTTTTCCACACTAATACAAGTGCAAAAGTGGTTTCCTGCACCAACACAAGTGCGAAAAGTGGTTTTTCAACACTAACACAAGTGCGAAAAGTGTTTTTTCAACACTAACACAAGTGCGAAAAGTGGTTTTTCAACACTAACACAAGTGCGAAAAGTGTTTTTTCCACACTAATACAAGTGCAAAAGTGGTTTCCTGCACCAACACAAGTGCGAAAAGTGGTTTTTCAACACTAACACAAGTGCGAAAAGTGGTTTTTCAACACTAACACAAGTGCGAAAAGTGGTTTTTCAACACTATCATAAGTGCAAAAAGTGTTTTTTCCACACTAATACAAGTGCAAAAGTGGTTTCCTGCACCAACACAAGTGCGAAAAGTGGTTTTTCAACACTAACACAAGTGCGAAAAGTGGTTTTTCAACACTAACACAAGTGCGAAAAGTGTTTTTTCCACACTAATACAAGTGCAAAAGTGGTTTCCTGCACCAACACAAGTGCGAAACGTGGTTTTTCAACACTAACACAAGTGCAAAAAGTGGTTTTTCAACACCAACACAAGTGCGAAAAGTGGTTTTTCAACACTAACACAAGTGCGAAAAGTGTTTTTTCCACACTAATACAAGTGCAAAAGTGGTTTCCTGCACAAACACAAGTGCGAAATGTGGTTTTTCAACACTAACACAAGTGCGAAAAGTGGTTTTTCAACACTAACACAAGTGCGAAAAGTGGTTTTTCAACACTATCACAAGTGCAAAAAGTGTTTTTTCCACACTAATACAAGTGCAAAAGTGGTTTCCTGCACCAACACAAGTGCGAAAAGTGGTTTTTCAACACTAACACAAGTGCGAAAAGTGGTTTTTCAACACTATCACAAGTGCAAAAAGTGTTTTTTCCACACTAATACAAGTGCAAAAGTGGTTTCCTGCACCAACACAAGTGCGAAAAGTGGTTTTTCAACACTAACACAAGTGCAAAAGTGGTTTCCTGCACCAACACAAGTGCGAAAAGTGGTTTTTCAACACTAACACAAGTGCGAAAAGTGGTTTTTCAACACTAACACAAGTGCGAAAAGTGGTTTTTCCACACTAATACAAGTGCAAAAGTGGTTTCCTGCACCAACACAAGTGCGAAAAGTGGTTTTTCAACACTAACATAAGTGCGAAAAGTGTTTTTTCCACACCAATACAAGTGCAAAAGTGGTTTCCTGCACCAACACAAGTGCGAAAAGTGGTTTTTCAACACTATCACAAGTGCAAAAGTGGTTTCCTGCACCAACACAAGTGAGAAAAGTGGTTTTTCAACACTAATACAAGTGCGAAAAGTGGTTTTTCAACACTAACACGTGCGAAAAGTGGTTTTTCAACACTATCACAAGTGCAAAAAGTGTTTTTTCCACACTAATACAAGTGCAAAAGTGGTTTCCTGCACCAACAAAAGTGCGAAAAGTGGTTTTTCAACACTAACACAAGTGCGAAAAGTGGTTTTTCCACACTAATACAAGTGCAAAAGTGGTTTCCTGCAACAACACAAGTGCGAAAAGTGGTTTTTCAACACTAACACAAGTGCGAAAAGTGGTTTTTCAACACTAACACATGCGAAAAGTGGTTTTTCAACACTATCACAAGTGCAAAAAGTGTTTTTTCCACACTAATACAAGTGCAAAAGTGGTTTCCTGCACCAACAAAAGTGCGAAAAGTGGTTTTTCAACACTAACACAAGTGCGAAAAGTGGTTTTTCCACACTAATACAAGTGCAAAAGTGGTTTCCTGCACCAACACAAGTGCGAAAAGTGGTTTTTCAACACTAACACAAGTGCGAAAAGTGGTTTTTCAACACTAACACAAGTGCGAAAAGTGGTTTTTCCACACTAATACAAGTGCAAAAGTGGTTTCCTGCACCAACACAAGTGCGAAAAGTGTTTTTTCCACACTAATACAAGTGCAAAAGTGGTTACCTGCACCAACACAAGTGCGAAAAGTGGTTTTTCAACACCAACACAAGTGCGAAAAGTGGTTTTTCAACACCAACACAAGTGCGAAAAGTGGTTTTTCACACCAACACAAGTGTGAAAAGTGTTTTTTCCACACTAATACAAGTGCAAAAGTGGTTTCCTGCACCAACACAAGTGCGAAAAGTGGTTTTTCAACACTAACACAAGTGCGAAAAGTGGTTTTTCAACACTAACACAAGTGCGAAAAGTGGTTTTTCAACACTAACACAAGTGCGAAAAGTGGTTTTTCAACACTATCACAAGTGCAAAAAGTGTTTTTTCCACACTAATACAAGTGCAAAAGTGGTTTCCTGCACCAACACAAGTGCGAAAAGTGGTTTTTCAACACTAACACAAGTGCGAAAAGTGGTTTTTCAACACTAACACAAGTGCGAAAAGTGTTTTTTCCACACTAATACAAGTGCAAAAGTGGTTTCCTGCAACAACACAAGTGCGAAAAGTGGGTTTTCAAAACTAACACACGTGCGAAAAGTGGTTTTTCAACACTAACACAAGTGCGAAAAGTAGTTTTTCAACACTATCACAAGTGCAAAAAGTGTTTTTTTCCACACTAATACAAGTGCAAAAGTGGTTTCCTGCACCAACAAAAGTGCGAAAAGTGGTTTTTCAACACTAACACAAGTGCGAAAAGTGGTTTTTCAACACTAACACAAGTGCGAAAAGTGGTTTTTCCACACTAATACAAGTGCAAAAGTGGTTTCCTGCACCAACACAAGTGCGAAAAGTGGTTTTTCAACACCAACACAAGTGTGAAAAGTGGTTTTTCAACACTAACACAAGTGCAAAAAGTGGTTTTTCCACACTAATACAAGTGCAAAAGTGGTTTCCTGCACCAACACAAGTGTGAAAAGTGGTTTTTCAACACTAACACAAGTGCGAAAAGTGGTTTTTCAACACCAACACAAGTGCGAAAAGTGGTTTTTCAACACTAACACAAGTGCAAAAAGTGTTTTTTCCACACTAATACAAGTGCAAAAGTGGTTTCCTGCACCAACACAAGTGCGAAAAGTGGTTTTCAACACTAACATAAGTGCGAAAAGTGGTTTTTCAACACTATCACAATTGCAAAAAGTGTTTTTTCCACACTAATACAAGTGCAAAAGTGGTTTCCTGCACCAACACAAGTGCGAAAAGTGGTTTTTCAACACTAACACAAGTGCGAAAAGTGGTTTTTCAACACTAACACAAGTGCGAAAAGTGGTTTTTCCACACTAATACAAGTGCAAAAGTGGTTTCCTGCACCAACACAAGTGCGAAAAGTGGTTTTTCAACACCAACACAAGTGCGAAAAGTGGTTTTTCAACACTAACACAAGTGCGAAAAGTGTTTTTTCCACACTAATACAAGTGCAAAAGTGGTTTCCTGCACAAACACAAGTGCGAAAAGTGGTTTTTCAACACTAACACAAGTGCGAAAAGTGGTTTTTCAACACTAACACAAGTGCGAAAGTGGTTTTTCAACACTATCACAAGTGCAAAAAGTGTTTTTTCCACACTAATACAAGTGCAAAAGTGGTTTCCTGCACCAACACAAGTGCGAAAAGTGGTTTTTCAACACTAACACAAGTGCGAAAAGTGGTTTTTCAACACTATCACAAGTGCAAAAAGTGTTTTTTCCACACTAATACAAGTGCAAAAGTGGTTTCCTGCACCAACACAAGTGCGAAAAGTGGTTTTTCAACACTAACACAAGTGCAAAAGTGGTTTCCTGCACCAACACAAGTGCGAAAAGTGGTTTTTCAACACTAACACAAGTGCGAAAAGTGGTTTTTCAACACTAACACAAGTGCGAAAAGTGGTTTTTCCACACTAATACAAGTGCAAAAGTGGTTTCCTGCACCAACACAAGTGCGAAAAGTGGTTTTTCAACACTAACATAAGTGCGAAAAGTGTTTTTTCCACACTAATACAAGTGCAAAAGTGGTTTCCTGCACCAACACAAGTGCGAAAAGTGGTTTTTCAACACTAACATAAGTGCGAAAAGTGTTTTTTCCACACTAATACAAGGGCAAAAGTGGTTGCCTGCACCAACACAAGTGCGAAAAGTGGTTTTTCAACACTAACACAAGTGCGAAAAGTGGTTTTTCCACACTAATACAAGTGCAAAAGTGGTTTCCTGCACCAACACAAGTGCGGAAAGTGGTTTATCAACACCAACACAAGTGCGAAAAGTGGTTTTTCAACACTATCACAAGTGCAAAAGTGGTTTCCTGCACCAACACAAGTGAGAAAAGTGGTTTTTCAACACGAACATAAGTGCGAAAAGTGGTTTTGCCACACTAATACAAGTGCAAAAGTGGTTTCCTGCAACAACACAAGTGCGAAAAGTGGTTTTTCAACACTAACACAAGTGCGAAAAGTGGTTTTTCAACACTAACACGTGCGAAAAGTGGTTTTTCAACACTATCACAAGTGCAAAAAGTGTTTTTTCCACACTAATACAAGTGCAAAAGTGGTTTCCTGCACCAACAAAAGTGCGAAAAGTGGTTTTTCAACACTAACACAAGTGCAAAAAGTGGTTTTTCCACACTAATACAAGTGCAAAAGTGGTTTCCTGCACCAACACAAGTGCGAAAAGTGGTTTTTCAACACTAACACAAGTGCGAAAAGTGGTTTTTCAACACTAACACAAGTGTGAAAAGTGGTTTTTCAACACTAACACAAGTGCGAAAAGTGGTTTTTCCACACTAATACAAGTGCAAAAGTGGTTTCCTGCACCAACACAAGTGCGAAAAGTGGTTTTTCAACACCAACACAAGTGCGAAAAGTAGTTTTTCAACACTAACACAAGTGCGAAAAGTGGTTTTTCCACACTAATACAAGTGCAAAAGTGGTTTCCTGCAACAACACAAGTGCGAAAAGTGGGTTTTCAACACTAACACAAGTGCGAAAAGTGGTTTTTCAACACTAACACAAGTGCGAAAAGTGGTTTTTCAACACTATCACAAGTGCAAAAAGTGTTTTTTCCACACTAATACAAGTGCAAAAGTGGTTTCCTGCACCAATAAAAGTGCGAAAAGTGGTTTTTCAACACTAACAATTGCGAAAAGTGGTTTTTCAACACTAACACAAGTGCGAAAAGTGGTTTTTCCACACTAATACAAGTGCAAAAGTGGTTTCCTGCACCAACACAAGTGCAAAAAGTGGTTTTTCAACACTAACACAAGTGCGAAAAGTGGTTTTTCCACACTAATACAAGTGCAAAAGTGGTTTCCTGCACCAACACAAGTGCGAAAAGTGGTTTTTCAACACTAACACAATTGCGAAAAGTAGTTTTTCAACACTATCACAAGTGCAAAAAGTGTTTTTTTCCACACTAATACAAGTGCAAAAGTGGTTTCCTGCACCAACACAAGTGCAAAAAGTGGTTTTTCAACACCAACACAAGTGCGAAAAGTGGTTTTTCAACACTAACACAAGTGCGAAAAGTGGTTTTTTCACACTAATACAAGTGCAAAAGTGGTTTCCTGCACCAACACAAGTGCGAAAAGTGGTTTTTCAACACTAACATAAGTGCGAAAAGTGTTTTTTCCACACCAATACAAGTGCAAAAGTGGTTTCCTGCACCAACACAAGTGCGAAAAGTGGTTTTTCAACACTATCACAAGTGCAAAAGTGGTTTCCTGCACCAACACAAGTGAGAAAAGTGGTTTTTCAACACTAATACAAGTGCGAAAAGTGGTTTTTCAACACTAACACGTGCAAAAAGTGGTTTTTCAACACTATCACAAGTGCAAAAAGTGTTTTTTCCACACTAATACAAGTGCAAAAGTGGTTTCCTGCACCAACAAAAGTGCGAAAAGTGGTTTTTCAACACTAACACAAGTGCGAAAAGTGGTTTTTCCACACTAATACAAGTGCAAAAGTGGTTTCCTGCAACAACACAAGTGCGAAAAGTGGTTTTTCAACACTAACACAAGTGCGAAAAGTGGTTTTTCAACACTAACACATGCGAAAAGTGGTTTTTCAACACTATCACAAGTGCAAAAAGTGTTTTTTCCACACTAATACAAGTGCAAAAGTGGTTTCCTGCACCAACAAAAGTGCGAAAAGTGGTTTTTCAACACTAACACAAGTGCGAAAAGTGGTTTTTCCACACTAATACAAGTGCAAAAGTGGTTTCCTGCACCAACACAAGTGCGAAAAGTGGTTTTTCAACACTAACACAAGTGCGAAAAGTGGTTTTTCAACACTAACACAAGTGCGAAAAGTGGTTTTTCAACACTAACACAAGTGCGAAAAGTGGTTTTTCCACACTAATACAAGTGCAAAAGTGGTTTCCTGCACCAACACAAGTGCGAAAAGTGTTTTTTCCACACTAATACAAGTGCAAAAGTGGTTACCTGCACCAACACAAGTGCGAAAAGTGGTTTTTCAACACCAACACAAGTGCGAAAAGTGGTTTTTCAACACCAACACAAGTGCGAAAAGTGGTTTTTCACACCAACACAAGTGTGAAAAGTGTTTTTTCCACACTAATACAAGTGCAAAAGTGGTTTCCTGCACCAACACAAGTGCGAAAAGTGGTTTTTCAACACTAACACAAGTGCGAAAAGTGGTTTTTCAACACTAACACAAGTGCGAAAAGTGGTTTTTCAACACTAACACAAGTGCGAAAAGTGGTTTTTCAACACTATCATAAGTGCAAAAAGTGTTTTTTCCACACTAATACAAGTGCAAAAGTGGTTTCCTGCACCAACACAAGTGCGAAAAGTGGTTTTTCAACACTAACACAAGTGCGAAAAGTGGTTTTTCAACACTAACACAAGTGCGAAAAGTGTTTTTTCCACACTAATACAAGTGTAAAAGTGGTTTCCTGCACCAACACAAGTGCGAAAAGTGGTTTTTCAACACTAACACAAGTGCGAAAAGTGGTTTTTCAACACTAACACAAGTGCGAAAAGTGTTTTTTCCACACTAATACAAGTGCAAAAGTGGTTTCCTGCAACAACACAAGTGCGAAAAGTGGGTTTTCAAAACTAACACACGTGCGAAAAGTGGTTTTTCAACACTAACACAAGTGCGAAAAGTAGTTTTTCAACACTATCACAAGTGCAAAAAGTGTTTTTTCCACACTAATACAAGTGCAAAAGTGGTTTCCTGCACCAACAAAAGTGCGAAAAGTGGTTTTTCAACACTAACACAAGTGCGAAAAGTGGTTTTTCAACACTAACACAAGTGCGAAAAGTGGTTTTTCCACACTAATACAAGTGCAAAAGTGGTTTCCTGCACCAACACAAGTGCGAAAAGTGGTTTTTCAACACCAACACAAGTGTGAAAAGTGGTTTTTCAACACTAACACAAGTGCAAAAAGTGGTTTTTCCACACTAATACAAGTGCAAAAGTGGTTTCCTGCACCAACACAAGTGTGAAAAGTGGTTTTTCAACACTAACACAAGTGCGAAAAGTGGTTTTTCAACACCAACACAAGTGCGAAAAGTGGTTTTTCAACACTAACACAAGTGCAAAAAGTGTTTTTTCCACACTAATACAAGTGCAAAAGTGGTTTCCTGCACCAACACAAGTGCGAAAAGTGGTTTTCAACACTAACATAAGTGCGAAAAGTGGTTTTTCAACACTATCACAATTGCAAAAAGTGTTTTTTCCACACTAATACAAGTGCAAAAGTGGTTTCCTGCACCAACACAAGTGCGAAAAGTGGTTTTTCAACACTAACACAAGTGCGAAAAGTGGTTTTTCAACACCAACACAAGTGCGAAAAGTAGTTTTTCAACACTAACACAAGTGCGAAAAGTGGTTTTTCCACACTAATACAAGTGCAAACGTGGTTTCCTGCAACAACACAAGTGCGAAAAGTGGGTTTTCAACACTAACACAAGTGCGAAAAGTGGTTTTTCAACACTAACACAAGTGCGAAAAGTGGTTTTTCAACACTATCACAAGTGCAAAAAGTGTTTTTTCCACACTAATACAAGTGCAAAAGTGGTTTCCTGCACCAATAAAAGTGCGAAAAGTGGTTTTTCAACACTAACAAGTGCGAAAAGTGGTTTTTCAACACTAACACAAGTGCGAAAAGTGGTTTTTCCACACTAATACAAGTGCAAAAGTGGTTTCCTGCACCAACACAAGTGCAAAAAGTGGTTTTTCAACACTAACACAAGTGCGAAAAGTGGTTTTTCCACACTAATACAAGTGCAAAAGTGGTTTCCTGCACCAACACAAGTGCGAAAAGTGGTTTTTCAACACTACCAACAATTGCGAAAAGTAGTTTTTCAACACTATCACAAGTGCAAAAAGTGTTTTTTTCCACACTAATACAAGTGCAAAAGTGGTTTCCTGCACCAACACAAGTGCAAAAAGTGGTTTTTCAACACCAACACAAGTGCGAAAAGTGGTTTTTCAACACTAACACAAGTGCGAAAAGTGGTTTTTCCACACTAATACAAGTGCAAAAGTGGTTTCCTGCACCAACACAAGTGCGAAAAGTGGTTTTTCAACACTAACATAAGTGCGAAAAGTGTTTTTTCCACACCAATACAAGTGCAAAAGTGGTTTCCTGCACCAACACAAGTGCGAAAAGTGGTTTTTCAACACTATCACAAGTGCAAAAGTGGTTTCCTGCACCAACACAAGTGCGAAAAGTGGTTTTTCAACACTAACACGTGCAAAAAGTGGTTTTTCAACACTATCACAAGTGCAAAAAGTGTTTTTTCCACACTAATACAAGTGCAAAAGTGGTTTCCTGCACCAACAAAAGTGCGAAAAGTGGTTTTTCAACACTAACACAAGTGCGAAAAGTGGTTTTTCCACACTAATACAAGTGCAAAAGTGGTTTCCTGCAACAACACAAGTGCGAAAAGTGGTTTTTCAACACTAACACAAGTGCGAAAAGTGGTTTTTCAACACTAACACATGCGAAAAGTGGTTTTTCAACACGATCACAAGTGCAAAAAGTGTTTTTTCCACACTAATACAAGTGCAAAAGTGGTTTCCTGCACCAACAAAAGTGCGAAAAGTGGTTTTTCAACACTAACACAAGTGCGAAAAGTGGTTTTTCCACACTAATACAAGTGCAAAAGTGGTTTCCTGCACCAACACAAGTGCGAAAAGTGGTTTTTCAACACTAACACAAGTGCGAAAAGTGGTTTTTCAACACTAACACAAGTGCGAAAAGTGGTTTTTCAACACTAACACAAGTGCGAAAAGTGGTTTTTCCACACTAATACAAGTGCAAAAGTGGTTTCCTGCACCAACACAAGTGCGAAAAGTGTTTTTTCCACACTAATACAAGTGCAAAAGTGGTTACCTGCACCAACACAAGTGCGAAAAGTGGTTTTTCAACACCAACACAAGTGCGAAAAGTGGTTTTTCAACACCAACACAAGTGCGAAAAGTGGTTTTTCACACCAACACAAGTGTGAAAAGTGTTTTTTCCACACTAATACAAGTGCAAAAGTGGTTTCCTGCACCAACACAAGTGCGAAAAGTGGTTTTTCAACACTAACACAAGTGCGAAAAGTGGTTTTTCAACACTAACACAAGTGCGAAAAGTGGTTTTTCAACACTAACACAAGTGCGAAAAGTGGTTTTTCAACACTATCACAAGTGCAAAAAGTGTTTTTTCCACACTAATACAAGTGCAAAAGTGGTTTCCTGCACCAACACAAGTGCGAAAAGTGGTTTTTCAACACTAACACAAGTGCGAAAAGTGGTTTTTCAACACTAACACAAGTGCGAAAAGTGTTTTTTCCACACTAATACAAGTGTAAAAGTGGTTTCCTGCACCAACACAAGTGCAAAAAGTGGTTTTTCAACACTAACACAAGTGCGAAAAGTGGTTTTTCAACACTAACACAAGTGCGAAAAGTGTTTTTTCCACACTAATACAAGTGCAAAAGTGGTTTCCTGCAACAACACAAGTGCGAAAAGTGGGTTTTCAAAACTAACACACGTGCGAAAAGTGGTTTTTCAACACTAACACAAGTGCGAAAAGTAGTTTTTCAACACTATCACAAGTGCAAAAAGTGTTTTTTCCACACTAATACAAGTGCAAAAGTGGTTTCCTGCACCAACAAAAGTGCGAAAAGTGGTTTTTCAACACTAACACAAGTGCGAAAAGTGGTTTTTCAACACTAACACAAGTGCGAAAAGTGTTTTTTCCACACTAATACAAGTGCAAAAGTGGTTTCCTGCACCAACACAAGTGCGAAAAGTGGTTTTTCCACACTAATACAAGTGCAAAAGTGGTTTCCTGCACCAACAAAAGTGCGAAAAGTGGTTTTTCAACACTAACACAAGTGCGAAAAGTGGTTTTTCAACACTAACACAAGTGCGAAAAGTGGTTTTTCCACACTAATACAAGTGCAAAAGTGGTTTCCTGCACCAACACAAGTGCGAAAAGTGGTTTTTCAACACCAACACAAGTGTGAAAAGTGGTTTTTCAACACTAACACAAGTGCAAAAAGTGGTTTTTCCACGCTAATACAAGTGCAAAAGTGGTTTCCTGCACCAACACAAGTGCGAAAAGTGGTTTTTCAACACCAACACAAGTGTGAAAAGTGGTTTTTCAACACTAACACAAGTGCAAAAAGTGGTTTTTCCACGCTAATACAAGTGCAAAAGTGGTTTCCTGCACCAACACAAGTGTGAAAAGTGGTTTTCAACACTAACATAAGTGCGAAAAGTGGGTTTTCAAAACTAACACACGTGCGAAAAGTGGTTTTTCAACACTAACACAAGTGCGAAAAGTAGTTTTTCAACACTATCACAAGTGCAAAAAGTGTTTTTTCCACACTAATACAAGTGCAAAAGTGGTTTCCTGCACCAACAAAAGTGCGAAAAGTGGTTTTTCAACACTAACACAAGTGCGAAAAGTGGTTTTTCAACACTAACACAAGTGCGAAAAGTGGTTTTTCCACACTAATACAAGTGCAAAAGTGGTTTCCTGCACCAACACAAGTGCGAAAAGTGGTTTTTCAACACCAACACAAGTGTGAAAAGTGGTTTTTCAACACTAACACAAGTGCAAAAAGTGGTTTTTCCACACTAATACAAGTGCAAAAGTGGTTTCCTGCACCAACACAAGTGTGAAAAGTGGTTTTTCAACACTAACACAAGTGCGAAAAGTGGTTTTTCAACACCAACACAAGTGCGAAAAGTGGTTTTTCAACACTAACACAAGTGCAAAAAGTGTTTTTTCCACACTAATACAAGTGCAAAAGTGGTTTCCTGCACCAACACAAGTGCGAAAAGTGGTTTTCAACACTAACATAAGTGCGAAAAGTGGTTTTTCAACACTATCACAATTGCAAAAAGTGTTTTTTCCACACTAATACAAGTGCAAAAGTGGTTTCCTGCACCAACACAAGTGCGAAAAGTGGTTTTTCAACACTAACACAAGTGCGAAAAGTGGTTTTTCAACACTAACACAAGTGCGAAAAGTGGTTTTTCCACACTAATACAAGTGCAAAAGTGGTTTCCTGCACCAACACAAGTGCGAAAAGTGGTTTTTCAACACCAACACAAGTGCGAAAAGTGGTTTTTCAACACTAACACAAGTGCGAAAAGTGTTTTTTCCACACTAATACAAGTGCAAAAGTGGTTTCCTGCAAAAACACAAGTGCGAAAAGTGGTTTTTCAACACTAACACAAGTGTGAAAAGTGGTTTTTCAACACTAACACAAGTGCGAAAAGTGGTTTTTCAACACTATCACAAGTGCAAAAAGTGTTTTTTCCACACTAATACAAGTGCAAAAGTGGTTTCCTGCACCAACACAAGTGCGAAAAGTGGTTTTTCAACACTAACACAAGTGCGAAAAGTGGTTTTTCAACACTATCACAAGTGCAAAAAGTGTTTTTTCCACACTAATACAAGTGCAAAAGTGGTTTCCTGCACCAACACAAGTGCGAAAAGTGGTTTTTCAACACTAACACAAGTGCAAAAGTGGTTTCCTGCACCAACACAAGTGCGAAAAGTGGTTTTTCAACACTAACACAAGTGCGAAAAGTGGTTTTTCAACACTAACACAAGTGCGAAAAGTGGTTTTTCCACACTAATACAAGTGCAAAAGTGGTTTCCTGCACCAACACAAGTGCGAAAAGTGGTTTTTCAACACTAACATAAGTGCGAAAAGTGTTTTTTCCACACTAATACAAGTGCAAAAGTGGTTTCCTGCACCAACACAAGTGCGAAAAGTGGTTTTTCAACACTAACATAAGTGCGAAAAGTGTTTTTTCCACACTAATACAAGGGCAAAAGTGGTTGCCTGCACCAACACAAGTGCGAAAAGTGGTTTTTCAACACTAACACAAGTGCGAAAAGTGGTTTTTCCACACTAATACAAGTGCAAAAGTGGTTTCCTGCACCAACACAAGTGCGGAAAGTGGTTTATCAACACCAACACAAGTGCGAAAAGTGGTTTTTCAACACTATCACAAGTGCAAAAGTGGTTTCCTGCACCAACACAAGTGAGAAAAGTGGTTTTTCAACACGAACACAAGTGCGAAAAGTGGTTTTGCCACACTAATACAAGTGCAAAAGTGGTTTCCTGCAACAACACAAGTGCGAAAAGTGGTTTTTCAACACTAACACAAGTGCGAAAAGTGGTTTTTCAACACTAACACGTGCGAAAAGTGGTTTTTCAACACTATCACAAGTGCAAAAAGTGTTTTTTCCACACTAATACAAGTGCAAAAGTGGTTTCCTGCACCAACAAAAGTGCGAAAAGTGGTTTTTCAACACTAACACAAGTGCGAAAAGTGGTTTTTCCACACTAATACAAGTGCAAAAGTGGTTTCCTGCACCAACACAAGTGCGAAAAGTGGTTTTTCAACACTAACACAAGTGCGAAAAGTGGTTTTTCAACACTAACACAAGTGTGAAAAGTGGTTTTTCAACACTAACACAAGTGCGAAAAGTGGTTTTTCCACACTAATACAAGTGCAAAAGTGGTTTCCTGCACCAACACAAGTGCGAAAAGTGGTTTTTCAACACCAACACAAGTGCGAAAAGTAGTTTTTCAACACTAACACAAGTGCGAAAAGTGGTTTTTCCACACTAATACAAGTGCAAAAGTGGTTTCCTGCAACAACACAAGTGCGAAAAGTGGGTTTTCAACACTAACACAAGTGCGAAAAGTGGTTTTTCAACACTAACACAAGTGCGAAAAGTGGTTTTTCAACACTATCACAAGTGCAAAAAGTGTTTTTTCCACACTAATACAAGTGCAAAAGTGGTTTCCTGCACCAATAAAAGTGCGAAAAGTGGTTTTTCAACACTAACAATTGCGAAAAGTGGTTTTTCAACACTAACACAAGTGCGAAAAGTGGTTTTTCCACACTAATACAAGTGCAAAAGTGGTTTCCTGCACCAACACAAGTGCAAAAAGTGGTTTTTCAACACTAACACAAGTGCGAAAAGTGGTTTTTCCACACTAATACAAGTGCAAAAGTGGTTTCCTGCACCAACACAAGTGCGAAAAGTGGTTTTTCAACACTAACACAATTGCGAAAAGTAGTTTTTCAACACTATCACAAGTGCAAAAAGTGTTTTTTTCCACACTAATACAAGTGCAAAAGTGGTTTCCTGCACCAACACAAGTGCAAAAAGTGGTTTTTCAACACCAACACAAGTGCGAAAAGTGGTTTTTCAACACTAACACAAGTGCGAAAAGTGGTTTTTTCACACTAATACAAGTGCAAAAGTGGTTTCCTGCACCAACACAAGTGCGAAAAGTGGTTTTTCAACACTAACATAAGTGCGAAAAGTGTTTTTTCCACACCAATACAAGTGCAAAAGTGGTTTCCTGCACCAACACAAGTGCGAAAAGTGGTTTTTCAACACTATCACAAGTGCAAAAGTGGTTTCCTGCACCAACACAAGTGAGAAAAGTGGTTTTTCAACACTAATACAAGTGCGAAAAGTGGTTTTTCAACACTAACACGTGCAAAAAGTGGTTTTTCAACACTATCACAAGTGCAAAAAGTGTTTTTTCCACACTAATACAAGTGCAAAAGTGGTTTCCTGCACCAACAAAAGTGCGAAAAGTGGTTTTTCAACACTAACACAAGTGCGAAAAGTGGTTTTTCCACACTAATACAAGTGCAAAAGTGGTTTCCTGCAACAACACAAGTGCGAAAAGTGGTTTTTCAACACTAACACAAGTGCGAAAAGTGGTTTTTCAACACTAACACATGCGAAAAGTGGTTTTTCAACACTATCACAAGTGCAAAAAGTGTTTTTTCCACACTAATACAAGTGCAAAAGTGGTTTCCTGCACCAACAAAAGTGCGAAAAGTGGTTTTTCAACACTAACACAAGTGCGAAAAGTGGTTTTTCCACACTAATACAAGTGCAAAAGTGGTTTCCTGCACCAACACAAGTGCGAAAAGTGGTTTTTCAACACTAACACAAGTGCGAAAAGTGGTTTTTCAACACTAACACAAGTGCGAAAAGTGGTTTTTCAACACTAACACAAGTGCGAAAAGTGGTTTTTCCACACTAATGCAAGTGCAAAAGTGGTTTCCTGCACCAACACAAGTGCGAAAAGTGTTTTTTCCACACTAATACAAGTGCAAAAGTGGTTACCTGCACCAACACAAGTGCGAAAAGTGGTTTTTCAACACCAACACAAGTGCGAAAAGTGGTTTTTCAACACCAACACAAGTGCGAAAAGTGGTTTTTCACACCAACACAAGTGTGAAAAGTGTTTTTTCCACACTAATACAAGTGCAAAAGTGGTTTCCTGCACCAACACAAGTGCGAAAAGTGGTTTTTCAACACTAACACAAGTGCGAAAAGTGGTTTTTCAACACTAACACAAGTGCGAAAAGTGGTTTTTCAACACTAACACAAGTGCGAAAAGTGGTTTTTCAACACTATCACAAGTGCAAAAAGTGTTTTTTCCACACTAATACAAGTGCAAAAGTGGTTTCCTGCACCAACACAAGTGCGAAAAGTGGTTTTTCAACACTAACACAAGTGCGAAAAGTGGTTTTTCAACACTAACACAAGTGCGAAAAGTGTTTTTTCCACACTAATACAAGTGTAAAAGTGGTTTCCTGCACCAACACAAGTGCGAAAAGTGGTTTTTCAACACTAACACAAGTGCGAAAAGTGGTTTTTCAACACTAACACAAGTGCGAAAAGTGTTTTTTCCACACTAATACAAGTGCAAAAGTGGTTTCCTGCAACAACACAAGTGCGAAAAGTGGGTTTTCAAAACTAACACACGTGCGAAAAGTGGTTTTTCAACACTAACACAAGTGCGAAAAGTAGTTTTTCAACACTATCACAAGTGCAAAAAGTGTTTTTTCCACACTAATACAAGTGCAAAAGTGGTTTCCTGCACCAACAAAAGTGCGAAAAGTGGTTTTTCAACACTAACACAAGTGCGAAAAGTGGTTTTTCAACACTAACACAAGTGCGAAAAGTGGTTTTTCCACACTAATACAAGTGCAAAAGTGGTTTCCTGCACCAACACAAGTGCGAAAAGTGGTTTTTCAACACCAACACAAGTGTGAAAAGTGGTTTTTCAACACTAACACAAGTGCAAAAAGTGGTTTTTCCACACTAATACAAGTGCAAAAGTGGTTTCCTGCACCAACACAAGTGTGAAAAGTGGTTTTTCAACACTAACACAAGTGCGAAAAGTGGTTTTTCAACACCAACACAAGTGCGAAAAGTGGTTTTTCAACACTAACACAAGTGCAAAAAGTGTTTTTTCCACACTAATACAAGTGCAAAAGTGGTTTCCTGCACCAACACAAGTGCGAAAAGTGGTTTTCAACACTAACATAAGTGCGAAAAGTGGTTTTTCAACACTATCACAATTGCAAAAAGTGTTTTTTCCACACTAATACAAGTGCAAAAGTGGTTTCCTGCACCAACACAAGTGCGAAAAGTGGTTTTTCAACACTAACACAAGTGCGAAAAGTGGTTTTTCAACACCAACACAAGTGCGAAAAGTAGTTTTTCAACACTAACACAAGTGCGAAAAGTGGTTTTTCCACACTAATACAAGTGCAAAAGTGGTTTCCTGCAACAACACAAGTGCGAAAAGTGGGTTTTCAACACTAACACAAGTGCGAAAAGTGGTTTTTCAACACTAACACAAGTGCGAAAAGTGGTTTTTCAACACTATCACAAGTGCAAAAAGTGTTTTTTCCACACTAATACAAGTGCAAAAGTGGTTTCCTGCACCAATAAAAGTGCGAAAAGTGGTTTTTCAACACTAACAAGTGCGAAAAGTGGTTTTTCAACACTAACACAAGTGCGAAAAGTGGTTTTTCCACACTAATACAAGTGCAAAAGTGGTTTCCTGCACCAACACAAGTGCAAAAAGTGGTTTTTCAACACTAACACAAGTGCGAAAAGTGGTTTTTCCACACTAATACAAGTGCAAAAGTGGTTTCCTGCACCAACACAAGTGCGAAAAGTGGTTTTTCAACACTAACACAATTGCGAAAAGTAGTTTTTCAACACTATCACAAGTGCAAAAAGTGTTTTTTTCCACACTAATACAAGTGCAAAAGTGGTTTCCTGCACCAACACAAGTGCAAAAAGTGGTTTTTCAACACCAACACAAGTGCGAAAAGTGGTTTTTTAACACTAACACAAGTGCGAAAAGTGGTTTTTCCACACTAATACAAGTGCAAAAGTGGTTTCCTGCACCAACACAAGTGCGAAAAGTGGTTTTTCAACACTAACATAAGTGCGAAAAGTGTTTTTTCCACACCAATACAAGTGCAAAAGTGGTTTCCTGCACCAACACAAGTGCGAAAAGTGGTTTTTCAACACTATCACAAGTGCAAAAGTGGTTTCCTGCACCAACACAAGTGAGAAAAGTGGTTTTTCAACACTAATACAAGTGCGAAAAGTGGTTTTTCAACACTAACACGTGCAAAAAGTGGTTTTTCAACACTATCACAAGTGCAAAAAGTGTTTTTTCCACACTAATACAAGTGCAAAAGTGGTTTCCTGCACCAACAAAAGTGCGAAAAGTGGTTTTTCAACACTAACACAAGTGCGAAAAGTGGTTTTTCCACACTAATACAAGTGCAAAAGTGGTTTCCTGCAACAACACAAGTGCGAAAAGTGGTTTTTCAACACTAACACAAGTGCGAAAAGTGGTTTTTCAACACTAACACATGCGAAAAGTGGTTTTTCAACACGATCACAAGTGCAAAAAGTGTTTTTTCCACACTAATACAAGTGCAAAAGTGGTTTCCTGCACCAACAAAAGTGCGAAAAGTGGTTTTTCAACACTAACACAAGTGCGAAAAGTGGTTTTTCCACACTAATACAAGTGCAAAAGTGGTTTCCTGCACCAACACAAGTGCGAAAAGTGGTTTTTCAACACTAACACAAGTGCGAAAAGTGGTTTTTCAACACTAACACAAGTGCGAAAAGTGGTTTTTCAACACTAACACAAGTGCGAAAAGTGGTTTTTCCACACTAATACAAGTGCAAAAGTGGTTTCCTGCACCAACACAAGTGCGAAAAGTGTTTTTTCCACACTAATACAAGTGCAAAAGTGGTTACCTGCACCAACACAAGTGCGAAAAGTGGTTTTTCAACACCAACACAAGTGCGAAAAGTGGTTTTTCAACACCAACACAAGTGCGAAAAGTGGTTTTTCACACCAACACAAGTGTGAAAAGTGTTTTTTCCACACTAATACAAGTGCAAAAGTGGTTTCCTGCACCAACACAAGTGCGAAAAGTGGTTTTTCAACACTAACACAAGTGCGAAAAGTGGTTTTTCAACACTAACACAAGTGCGAAAAGTGGTTTTTCAACACTAACACAAGTGCGAAAAGTGGTTTTTCAACACTATCACAAGTGCAAAAAGTGTTTTTTCCACACTAATACAAGTGCAAAAGTGGTTTCCTGCACCAACACAAGTGCGAAAAGTGGTTTTTCAACACTAACACAAGTGCGAAAAGTGGTTTTTCAACACTAACACAAGTGCGAAAAGTGTTTTTTCCACACTAATACAAGTGTAAAAGTGGTTTCCTGCACCAACACAAGTGCAAAAAGTGGTTTTTCAACACTAACACAAGTGCGAAAAGTGGTTTTTCAACACTAACACAAGTGCGAAAAGTGTTTTTTCCACACTAATACAAGTGCAAAAGTGGTTTCCTGCAACAACACAAGTGCGAAAAGTGGGTTTTCAAAACTAACACACGTGCGAAAAGTGGTTTTTCAACACTAACACAAGTGCGAAAAGTAGTTTTTCAACACTATCACAAGTGCAAAAAGTGTTTTTTCCACACTAATACAAGTGCAAAAGTGGTTTCCTGCACCAACAAAAGTGCGAAAAGTGGTTTTTCAACACTAACACAAGTGCGAAAAGTGGTTTTTCAACACTAACACAAGTGCGAAAAGTGGTTTTTCCACACTAATACAAGTGCAAAAGTGGTTTCCTGCACCAACACAAGTGCGAAAAGTGGTTTTTCAACACCAACACAAGTGTGAAAAGTGGTTTTTCAACACTAACACAAGTGCAAAAAGTGGTTTTTCCACGCTAATACAAGTGCAAAAGTGGTTTCCTGCACCAACACAAGTGTGAAAAGTGGTTTTTCAACACTAACACAAGTGCGAAAAGTGGTTTTTCAACACCAACACAAGTGCGAAAAGTGGTTTTTCAACACTAACACAAGTGCAAAAAGTGTTTTTTCCACACTAATACAAGTGCAAAAGTGGTTTCCTGCACCAACACAAGTGCGAAAAGTGGTTTTCAACACTAACATAAGTGCGAAAAGTGGTTTTTCAACACTATCACAATTGCAAAAAGTGTTTTTCCACACTAATACAAGTGCAAAAGTGGTTTCCTGCACCAACACAAGTGCGAAAAGTGGTTTTTCAACACTAACACAAGTGCGAAAAGTGGTTTTTCAACACTAACACAAGTGCGAAAAGTGGTTTTTCCACACTAATACAAGTGCAAAAGTGGTTTCCTGCACCAACACAAGTGCGAAAAGTGGTTTTTCAACACCAACACAAGTGCGAAAAGTGGTTTTTCAACACTAACACAAGTGCGAAAAGTGTTTTTTCCACACTAATACAAGTGCAAAAGTGGTTTCCTGCACAAACACAAGTGCGAAAAGTGGTTTTTCAACACTAACACAAGTGCGAAAAGTGGTTTTTCAACACTAACACAAGTGCGAAAAGTGGTTTTTCAACACTATCACAAGTGCAAAAAGTGTTTTTTCCACACTAATACAAGTGCAAAAGTGGTTTCCTGCACCAACACAAGTGCGAAAAGTGGTTTTTCAACACTGACAAGTGCGAAAAGTGGTTTTTCAACACTATCACAAGTGCAAAAAGTGTTTTTTCCACACTAATACAAGTGCAAAAGTGGTTTCCTGCACCAACACAAGTGCGAAAAGTGGTTTTTCAACACTAACACAAGTGCAAAAGTGGTTTCCTGCACCAACACAAGTGCGAAAAGTGGTTTTTCAACACTAACACAAGTGCGAAAAGTAGTTTTTCAACACTAACACAAGTGCGAAAAGTGGTTTTTCCACACTAATACAAGTGCAAAAGTGGTTTCCTGCACCAACACAAGTGCGAAAAGTGGTTTTTCAACACTAACATAAGTGCGAAAAGTGTTTTTTCCACACTAATACAAGTGCAAAAGTGGTTTCCTGCACCAACACAAGTGCGAAAAGTGGTTTTTCAACACTAACATAAGTGCGAAAAGTGTTTTTTCCACACTAATACAAGGGCAAAAGTGGTTGCCTGCACCAACACAAGTGCGAAAAGTGGTTTTTCAACACTAACACAAGTGCGAAAAGTGGTTTTTCCACACTAATACAAGTGCAAAAGTGGTTTCCTGCACCAACACAAGTGCGGAAAGTGGTTTATCAACACCAACACAAGTGCGAAAAGTGGTTTTTCAACACTATCACAAGTGCAAAAGTGGTTTCCTGCACCAACACAAGTGAGAAAAGTGGTTTTTCAACACTAACACAAGTGCGAAAAGTGGTTTTTCCACACTAATACAAGTGCAAAAGTGGTTTCCTGCAACAACACAAGTGCGAAAAGTGGTTTTTCAACACTAACACAAGTGCGAAAAGTGGTTTTTCAACACTAACACGTGCGAAAAGTGGTTTTTCAACACTATCACAAGTGCAAAAAGTGTTTTTTCCACACTAATACAAGTGCAAAAGTGGTTTCCTGCACCAACAAAAGTGCGAAAAGTGGTTTTTCAACACTAACACAAGTGCGAAAAGTGGTTTTTCCACACTAATACAAGTGCAAAAGTGGTTTCCTGCACCAACACAAGTGCGAAAAGTGGTTTTTCAACACTAACACAAGTGCGAAAAGTGGTTTTTCAACACTAACACAAGTGCGAAAAGTGGTTTTTCAACACTAACACAAGTGCGAAAAGTGGTTTTTCCACACTAATACAAGTGCAAAAGTGGTTTCCTGCACCAACACAAGTGCGAAAAGTGGTTTTTCAACACCAACACAAGTGCGAAAAGTAGTTTTTCAACACTAACACAAGTGCGAAAAGTGGTTTTTCCACACTAATACAAGTGCAAAAGTGGTTTCCTGCAACAACACAAGTGCGAAAAGTGGGTTTTCAACACTAACACAAGTGCGAAAAGTGGTTTTTCAACACTAACACAAGTGCGAAAAGTGGTTTTTCAACACTATCACAAGTGCAAAAAGTGTTTTTTCCACACTAATACAAGTGCAAAAGTGGTTTCCTGCACCAATAAAAGTGCGAAAAGTGGTTTTTCAACACTAACAAGTGCGAAAAGTGGTTTTTCAACACTAACACAAGTGCGAAAAGTGGTTTTTCCACACTAATACAAGTGCAAAAGTGGTTTCCTGCACCAACACAAGTGCAAAAAGTGGTTTTTCAACACTAACACAAGTGCGAAAAGTGGTTTTTCCACACTAATACAAGTGCAAAAGTGGTTTCCTGCACCAACACAAGTGCGAAAAGTGGTTTTTCAACACTAACACAATTGCGAAAAGTAGTTTTTCAACACTATCACAAGTGCAAAAAGTGTTTTTTTCCACACTAATACAAGTGCAAAAGTGGTTTCCTGCACCAACACAAGTGCGAAAAGTGGTTTTTCAACACTATCACAAGTGCAAAAGTGGTTTCCTGCACCAACACAAGTGAGAAAAGTGGTTTTTCAACACTAACACAAGTGCGAAAAGTGGTTTTTCCACACTAATACAAGTGCAAAAGTGGTTTCCTGCAACAACACAAGTGCGAAAAGTGGTTTTTCAACACTAACACAAGTGCGAAAAGTGGTTTTTCAACACTAACACGTGCGAAAAGTGGTTTTTCAACACTATCACAAGTGCAAAAAGTGTTTTTTCCACACTAATACAAGTGCAAAAGTGGTTTCCTGCACCAACAAAAGTGCGAAAAGTGGTTTTTCAACACTAACACAAGTGCGAAAAGTGGTTTTTCCACACTAATACAAGTGCAAAAGTGGTTTCCTGCACCAACACAAGTGCGAAAAGTGGTTTTTCAACACTAACACAAGTGCGAAAAGTGGTTTTTCAACACTAACACAAGTGCGAAAAGTGGTTTTTCAACACTAACACAAGTGCGAAAAGTGGTTTTTCCACACTAATACAAGTGCAAAAGTGGTTTCCTGCACCAACACAAGTGCGAAAAGTGGTTTTTCAACACCAACACAAGTGCGAAAAGTAGTTTTTCAACACTAACACAAGTGCGAAAAGTGGTTTTTCCACACTAATACAAGTGCAAAAGTGGTTTCCTGCAACAACACAAGTGCGAAAAGTGGGTTTTCAACACTAACACAAGTGCGAAAAGTGGTTTTTCAACACTAACAAGTGCGAAAAGTGGTTTTTCAACACTATCACAAGTGCAAAAAGTGTTTTTTCCACACTAATACAAGTGCAAAAGTGGTTTCCTGCACCAATAAAAGTGCGAAAAGTGGTTTTTCAACACTAACAAGTGCGAAAAGTGGTTTTTCAACACTAACACAAGTGCGAAAAGTGGTTTTTCCACACTAATACAAGTGCAAAAGTGGTTTCCTGCACCAACACAAGTGCAAAAAGTGGTTTTTCAACACTAACACAAGTGCGAAAAGTGGTTTTTCCACACTAATACAAGTGCAAAAGTGGTTTCCTGCACCAACACAAGTGCGAAAAGTGGTTTTTCAACACTAACACAATTGCGAAAAGTAGTTTTTCAACACTATCACAAGTGCAAAAAGTGTTTTTTTCCACACTAATACAAGTGCAAAAGTGGTTTCCTGCACCAACACAAGTGCGAAAAGTGGTTTTTCAACACCAACACAAGTGCGAAAAGTGGTTTTTCAACACTAACACAAGTGCGAAAAGTGGTTTTTCCACACTAATACAAGTGCAAAAGTGGTTTCCTGCACCAACACAAGTGCGAAAAGTGGTTTTTCAACATCAACACAAGTGCGAAAAGTGGTTTTTCAGCACTAACACAAGTGCGAAAAGTGTTTTTTCCACACTAATACAAGTGCAAAAGTGGTTTCCTGCACCAACACAAGTGCGAAAAGTGGTTTTTCAACACTAACACAAGTGCGAAAAGTGGTTTTTCAACACTATCACAAGTGCAAAAAGTGTTTTTTCCACACTAATACAAGTGCAAAAGTGGTTTCCTGCACCAACACAAGTGCGAAAAGTGGTTTTTCAACACTAACACAAGTGCGAAAAGTGGTTTTTCAACACTATCACAAGTGCAAAAAGTGTTTTTTCCACACTAATACAAGTGCAAAAGTGGTTTCCTGCACCAACACAAGTGCGAAAAGTGGTTTTTCAACACTAACACAAGTGCAAAAGTGGTTTCCTGCACCAACACAAGTGCGAAAAGTGGTTTTTCAACACTAACACAAGTGCAAAAAGTGGTTTTTCAACACTAACACAAGTGCGAAAAGTGGTTTTTCCACACTAATACAAGTGCAAAAGTGGTTTCCTGCACCAACACAAGTGCGAAAAGTGGTTTTTCAACACTAACATAAGTGCGAAAAGTGTTTTTTCCACACTAATACAAGGGCAAAAGTGGTTTCCTGCACCAACACAAGTGCGAAAAGTGGTTTTTCAACACTAACATAAGTGCGAAAAGTGTTTTTTCCACACTAATACAAGGGCAAAAGTGGTTTCCTGCACCAACACAAGTGCGAAAAGTGGTTTTTCAACACTAACACAAGTGCGAAAAGTGGTTTTTCCACACTAATACAAGTGCAAAAGTGGTTTCCTGCACCAACACAAGTGCGAAAAGTGGTTTTTCAACACTAACACAAGTGCGAAAAGTGGTTTTTCAACACTAACACAAGTGTGAAAAGTGTTTTTTCCACACTAATACAAGTGCAAAAGTGGTTTCCTGCACCAACACAAGTGCGGAAAGTGGTTTATCAACACCAACACAAGTGCGAAAAGTGGTTTTTCAACACTATCACAAGTGCAAAAGTGGTTTCCTGCACCAACACAAGTGAGAAAAGTGGTTTTTCAACACTAACACAAGTGCGAAAAGTGGTTTTTCCACACTAATACAAGTGCAAAAGTGGTTTCCTGCAACAACACAAGTGCGAAAAGTGGTTTTTCAACACTAACACAAGTGCGAAAAGTGGTTTTTCAACACTAACACGTGCGAAAAGTGGTTTTTCAACACTATCACAAGTGCAAAAAGTGTTTTTTCCACACTAATACAAGTGCAAAAGTGGTTTCCTGCACCAACAAAAGTGCGAAAAGTGGTTTTTCAACACTAACACAAGTGCGAAAAGTGGTTTTTCCACACTAATACAAGTGCAAAAGTGGTTTCCTGCACCAACACAAGTGCGAAAAGTGGTTTTTCAACACTAACACATGTGCGAAAAGTGGTTTTTCAACACTAACACAAGTGCGAAAAGTGGTTTTTCAACACTAACACAAGTGCGAAAAGTGGTTTTTCCACACTAATACAAGTGCAAAAGTGGTTTCCTGCACCAACACAAGTGCGAAAAGTGGTTTTTCAACACCAACACAAGTGCGAAAAGTAGTTTTTCAACACTAACACAAGTGCGAAAAGTGGTTTTTCCACACTAATACAAGTGCAAAAGTGGTTTCCTGCAACAAAACAAGTGCGAAAAGTGGGTTTTCAACACTAACACAAGTGCGAAAAGTGGTTTTTCAACACTAACACAAGTGCGAAAAGTGGTTTTTCAACACTATCACAAGTGCAAAAAGTGTTTTTTCCACACTAATACAAGTGCAAAAGTGGTTTCCTGCACCAATAAAAGTGCGAAAAGTGGTTTTTCAACACTAACAAGTGCGAAAAGTGGTTTTTCAACACTAACACAAGTGCGAAAAGTGGTTTTTCCACACTAATACAAGTGCAAAAGTGGTTTCCTGCACCAACACAAGTGCAAAAAGTGGTTTTTCAACACTAACACAAGTGCGAAAAGTGGTTTTTCCACACTAATACAAGTGCAAAAGTGGTTTCCTGCACCAACACAAGTGCGAAAAGTGGTTTTTCAACACTAACACAATTGCGAAAAGTAGTTTTTCAACACTATCACAAGTGCAAAAAGTGTTTTTTTCCACAGTAATACAAGTGCAAAAGTGGTTTCCTGCACCAACACAAGTGCGAAAAGTGGTTTTTCAACACCAACACAAGTGCGAAAAGTGGTTTTTCAACACTAACACAAGTGCAAAAAGTGGTTTTTCCACACTAATACAAGTGCAAAAGTGGTTTCCTGCACCAACACAAGTGCGAAAAGTGGTTTTTCAACATCAACACAAGTGCGAAAAGTGGTTTTTCAGCACTAACACAAGTGCGAAAAGTGTTTTTTCCACACTAATACAAGTGCAAAAGTGGTTTCCTGCACCAACACAAGTGCGAAAAGTGGTTTTTCAACACTAACACAAGTGCGAAAAGTGGTTTTTCAACACTAACACAAGTGCGAAAAGTGTTTCTTCCACACTAATACAAGTACAAAAGTGGTTTCCTGCACCAACACAAGTGCGAAAAGTGGTTTCCTGCACCAACACAAGTGCGAAAAGTGGTTTTTCAACACTAACACAAGTGCGAAAAGTGGTTTTTCAACACTAACACAAGTGCGAAAAGTGGTTTTTCAACACTATCACAAGTGTGAAAAGTGGTTTTTCAACACTGTCACAAGTGCAAAAAGTGTTTTTTCCACACTAATACAAGTGCAAAAGTGGTTTCCTGCACCAACACAAGTGCGAAAAGTGGTTTTTCAACACTAACACAAGTGCGAAAAGTGGTTTTTCAACACTAACACAAGTGCGAAAAGTGGTTTTTCAACACTAACACAAGTGCAAAAGTGGTTTCCTGCACCAACACAAGTGCGAAAAGTGGTTTTTCAACACTAACACAAGTGCGAAAAGTGGTTTTTCAACACTAACACAAGTGCGAAAAGTGTTTTTTCCACACTAATACAAGTGCAAAAGTGGTTTCCTGCACCAACACAAGTGCGAAAAGTGGTTTTTCAACACTAACACAAGTGCGAAAAGTGGTTTTTCAACACTAACAAGTGCGAAAAGTGTTTTTTCCACACTAATACAAGTGCAAAAGTGGTTTCCTGCACCAACACAAGTGCGAAACGTGGTTTTTCAACACTAACACAAGTGCAAAAAGTGGTTTTTCAACACTAACACAAGTGCGAAACGTGGTTTTTCAACACTAACACAAGTGCAAAAAGTGGTTTTTCAACACTAACACAAGTGCGAAAAGTGTTTTTTCCACACTAATACAAGTGCAAAAGTGGTTTCCTGCACAAACACAAGTGCGAAAAGTGGTTTTTCAACACTAACACAAGTGCGAAAAGTGGTTTTTCAACACTAGCACAAGTGCGAAAAGTGGTTTTTCAACACTATCACAAGTGCAAAAAGTGTTTTTTCCACACTAATACAAGTGCAAAAGTGGTTTCCTGCACCAACACAAGTGCGAAAAGTGGTTTTTCAACACTAACACAAGTGCAAAAGTGGTTTCCTGCACCAACACAAGTGCGAAAAGTGGTTTTTCAACACTAACACAAGTGCGAAAAGTGGTTTTTCAACACTAACACAAGTGCGAAAAGTGGTTTTTCCACACTAATACAAGTGCAAAAGTGGTTTCCTGCACCAACACAAGTGCGAAAAGTGGTTTTTCAACACTAACATAAGTGCGAAAAGTGTTTTTTCCACACTAATACAAGTGCAAAAGTGGTTTCCTGCACCAACACAAGTGCGAAAAGTGGTTTTTCAACACTAACATAAGTGCGAAAAGTGTTTTTTCCACACTAATACAAGGGCAAAAGTGGTTTCCTGCACCAACACAAGTGCGAAAAGTGGTTTTTCAACACTAACACAAGTGCGAAAAGTGGTTTTTCCACACTAATACAAGTGCAAAAGTGGTTTCCTGCACCAACACAAGTGCGAAAAGTGGTTTTTCAACACTAACACAAGTGCGAAAAGTGGTTTTTCAACACTAACACAAGTGCAAAAGTGGTTTCCTGCACCAACAAAAGTGCGAAAAGTGGTTTTTCAACACTAACACAAGTGCGAAAAGTGGTTTTTCAACACTAACACAAGTGCGAAAAGTGGTTTTTCAACACTAACACGTGCGAAAAGTGGTTTTTCAACACTATCACAAGTGCAAAAAGTGTTTTTTCCACACTAATACAAGTGCAAAAGTGGTTTCCTGCACCAACAAAAGTGCGAAAAGTGGTTTTTCAACACTAACACAAGTGCGAAAAGTGGTTTTTCCACACTAATACAAGTGCAAAAGTGGTTTCCTGCACCAACACAAGTGCGAAAAGTGGTTTTTCAAAACTAACACAAGTGCGAAAAGTGGTTTTTCAACACTAACACAAGTGCGAAAAGTGGTTTTTCAACACTAACACAAGTGCGAAAAGTGTTTTTTCCACACTAATACAAGTGCAAAAGTGGTTTCCTGCACCAACACAAGTGCGAAAAGTGTTTTTTCCACACTAATACAAGTGCAAAAGTGGTTACCTGCACCAACACAAGTGCGAAAAGTGGTTTTTCAACACCAACACAAGTGCGAAAAGTGGTTTTTCAACACCAACACAAGTGCGAAAAGTGGTTTTTCACACCAACACAAGTGTGAAAAGTGTTTTTTCCACACTAATACAAGTGCAAAAGTGGTTTCCTGCACCAACACAAGTGCGAAAAGTGGTTTTTCAACACTAACACAAGTGCGAAAAGTGGTTTTTCAACACTAACACAAGTGTGAAAAGTGGTTTTTCAACACTAACACAAGTGCGAAAAGTGGTTTTTCAACACTATCACAAGTGCAAAAAGTGTTTTTTCCACACTAATACAAGTGCAAAAGTGGTTTCCTGCACCAACACAAGTGCGAAAAGTGGTTTTTCAACACTAACACAAGTGCGAAAAGTGGTTTTTCAACACTAACACAAGTGCGAAAAGTGTTTTTTCCACACTAATACAAGTGTAAAAGTGGTTTCCTGCACCAACACAAGTGCGAAAAGTGGTTTTTCAACACTAACACAAGTGCGAAAAGTGGTTTTTCAACACTAACACAAGTGCGAAAAGTGTTTTTTCCACACTAATACAAGTGCAAAAGTGGTTTCCTGCAACAACACAAGTGCGAAAAGTGAGTTTTCAACACTAACACACGTGCGAAAAGTGGTTTTTCAACACTAACACAAGTGCGAAAAGTAGTTTTTCAACACTATCACAAGTGCAAAAAGTGTTTTTTCCACACTAATACAAGTGCAAAAGTGGTTTCCTGCACCAACAAAAGTGCGAAAAGTGGTTTTTCAACACTAACACAAGTGCGAAAAGTGGTTTTTCAACACTAACACAAGTGCGAAAAGTGGTTTTTCCACACTAATACAAGTGCAAAAGTGGTTTCCTGCACCAACACAAGTGCGAAAAGTGGTTTTTCAACACCAACACAAGTGCGAAAAGTGGTTTTTCAACACTAACACAAGTGCGAAAAGTGGTTTTTCCACACTAATACAAGTGCAAAAGTGGTTTCCTGCACCAACACAAGTGCGAAATGTGGTTTTCAACACTAACATAAGTGCGAAAAGTGGTTTTTCAACACTATCACAAGTGCAAAAAGTGTTTTTTCCACACTAATACAAGTGCAAAAGTGGTTTCCTGCACCAACACAAGTGCGAAAAGTGGTTTTTCAACACTAACACAAGTGCGAAAAGTGGTTTTTCCACACTAATACAAGTGCAAAAGTGGTTTCCTGCACCAACACAAGTGCGAAAAGTGGTTTTTCAACACAAACACAAGTACGAAAAGTGGTTTTTCAACACTAACACAAGTGCGAAAAGTGTTTTTTCCACACTAATACAAGTGCAAAAGTGGTTTCCTGCACAAACACAAGTGCGAAAAGTGGTTTTTCAACACTAACACAAGTGCAAAAAGTGTTTTTTCCACACTAATACAAGTGCAAAAGTGGTTTCCTGCACCAACACAAGTGCGAAAAGTGGTTTTTCAACACTAACACAAGTGCGAAAAGTGGTTTTTCAACACTATCACAAGTGCAAAAAGTGTTTTTTCCACACTAATACAAGTGCAAAAGTGGTTTCCTGCACCAACACAAGTGCGAAAAGTGGTTTTTCAACACTAACACAAGTGCAAAAGTGGTTTCCTGCACCAACACAAGTGCGAAAAGTGGTTTTTCAACACTAACACAAGTGCGAAAAGTGGTTTTTCAACACTAACACAAGTGCGAAAAGTGGTTTTTCCACACTAATACAAGTGCAAAAGTGGTTTCCTGCACCAACACAAGTGCGAAAAGTGGTTTTTCAACACTAACATATGTGCGAAAAGTGTTTTTTCCACACTAATACAAGTGCAAAAGTGGTTTCCTGCACCAACACAAGTGCGAAAAGTGGTTTTTCAACACTAACATAAGTGCGAAAAGTGTTTTTTCCACACTAATACAAGGGCAAAAGTGGTTTCCTGCACCGACACAAGTGCGAAAAGTGGTTTTTCAACACTAACACAAGTGCGAAAAGTGGTTTTTCCACACTAATACAAGTGCAAAAGTGGTTTCCTGCACCAACACAAGTGCGAAAAGTGGTTTTTCAACACTAACACAAGTGCGAAAAGTGGTTTTTCAACACTAACACAAGTGTGAAAAGTGTTTTTTCCACACTAATACAAGTGCAAAAGTGGTTTCCTGCACCAACACAAGTGCGGAAAGTGGTTTATCAACACCAACACAAGTGCGAAAAGTGGTTTTTCAACACTATCACAAGTGCAAAAGTGGTTTCCTGCACCAACACAAGTGAGAAAAGTGGTTTTTCAACACTAACACAAGTGCGAAAAGTGGTTTTTCCACACTAATACAAGTGCAAAAGTGGTTTTTCAACACTAACACGTGCGAAAAGTGGTTTTTCAACACTATCACAAGTGCAAAAAGTGGTTTTTCAACACTAACACGTGCGAAAAGTGGTTTTTCAACACTATCACAAGTGCAAAAAGTGTTTTTTCCACACTAATACAAGTGCAAAAGTGGTTTCCTGCACCAACAAAAGTGCGAAAAGTGGTTTTTCAACACTAACACAAGTGCGAAAAGTGGTTTTTCCACACTAATACAAGTGCAAAAGTGGTTTTCTGCACCAACACAAGTGCGAAAAGTGGTTTTTCAACACTAACACAAGTGCGAAAAGTGGTTTTTCAACACTAACACAAGTGCGAAAAGTGGTTTTTCAACACTAACACAAGTGCGAAAAGTGGTTTTTCCACACTAATACAAGTGCAAAAGTGGTTTCCTGCACCAACACAAGTGCGAAAAGTGGTTTTTCAACACCAACACAAGTGCGAAAAGTAGTTTTTCAACACTAACACAAGTGCGAAAAGTGGTTTTTCCACACTAATACAAGTGCAAAAGTGGTTTCCTGCAACAACACAAGTGCGAAAAGTGGTTTTTCAACACTAACACAAGTGCGAAAAGTGGTTTTTCAACACTATCACAAGTGCAAAAAGTGTTTTTTCCACACTAATACAAGTGCAAAAGTGGTTTCCTGCACCAATAAAAGTGCGAAAAGTGGTTTTTCAACACTAACAAGTGCGAAAAGTGGTTTTTCAACACTAACACAAGTGCGAAAAGTGGTTTTTCCACACTAATACAAGTGCAAAAGTGGTTTCCTGCACCAACACAAGTGCAAAAAGTGGTTTTTCAACACTAACACAAGTGCGAAAAGTGGTTTTTCCACACTAATACAAGTGCAAAAGTGGTTTCCTGCACCAACACAAGTGCGAAAAGTGGTTTTTCAACACTAACACAATTGCGAAAAGTAGTTTTTCAACACTATCACAAGTGCAAAAAGTGTTTTTTTCCACACTAATACAAGTGCAAAAGTGGTTTCCTGCACCAACACAAGTGCGAAAAGTGGTTTTTCAACACCAACACAAGTCCGAAAAGTGGTTTTTCAACACTAACACAAGTGCGAAAAGTGGTTTTTCCACACTAATACAAGTGCAAAAGTGGTTTCCTGCACCAACACAAGTGCGAAAAGTGGTTTTTCAACATCAACACAAGTGCGAAAAGTGGTTTTTCAGCACTAACACAAGTGCGAAAAGTGTTTTTTCCACACTAATACAAGTGCAAAAGTGGTTTCCTGCACCAACACAAGTGCGAAAAGTGGTTTTTCAACACTAACACAAGTGCGAAAAGTGGTTTTTCAACACTAACACAAGTGCGAAAAGTGTTTTTTCCACACTAATACAAGTGCAAAAGTGGTTTCCTGCACCAACACAAGTGCGAAAAGTGGTTTTTCAACACTAACACAAGTGCGAAAAGTGGTTTTTCAACACTAACACAAGTGCGAAAAGTGTTTTTTCCACACTAATACAAGTACAAAAGTGGTTTCCTGCACCAACACAAGTGCGAAAAGTGGTTTCCTGCACCAACACAAGTGCGAAAAGTGGTTTTGCAACACTAACACAAGTGCGAAAAGTGGTTTTTCAACACTAACACAAGTGCGAAAAGTGTTTTTTCCACACTAATACAAGTGCAAAAGTGGTTTCCTGCACCAACACAAGTGCGAAAAGTGGTTTTTCAACACTAACACAAGTGCGAAAAGTGGTTTTTCAACAATAACACAAGTGCGAAAAGTGTTTTTTCCACACTAATACAAGTGCAAAAGTGGTTTCCTGCACCAACACAAGTGCGAAACGTGGTTTTTCAACACTAACACAAGTGCTAAAAGTGTTTTTTCCACACTAATACAAGTGCAAAAGTGGTTTCCTGCACCAACACAAGTGCGAAAGGTGGTTTTTCAACACTAACACAAGTGCGAAAAGTGGTTTTTCAACACTAACACAAGTGCGAAAAGTGGTTTTTCAACACTATCACAAGTGTGAAAAGTGGTTTTTCAACACTGTCACAAGTGCAAAAAGTGTTTTTTCCACACTAATACAAGTGCAAAAGTGGTTTCCTGCACCAACACAAGTGCGAAAAGTGGTTTTTCAACACTAACACAAGTGCGAAAAGTGGTTTTTCAACACTAACACAAGTGCGAAAAGTGGTTTTTCAACACTAACACAAGTGCAAAAGTGGTTTCCTGCACCAACACAAGTGCGAAAAGTGGTTTTTCAACACTAACACAAGTGCGAAAAGTGGTTTTTCAACACTAACACAAGTGCGAAAAGTGTTTTTTCCACACTAATACAAGTGCAAAAGTGGTTTCCTGCACCAACACAAGTGCGAAAAGTGGTTTTTCAACACTAACACAAGTGCGAAAAGTGGTTTTTCAACACTAACACAAGTGCGAAAAGTGGTTTTTCAACACTATCACAAGTGCAAAAAGTGTTTTTTCCACACTAATACAAGTGCAAAAGTGGTTTCCTGCACCAACACAAGTGCGAAAAGTGGTTTTTCAACACTAACACAAGTGCGAAAAGTGTTTTTTCAACACTAACACAAGTGCGAAAAGTGGTTTTTCAACACTAACACAAGTGCAAAAAGTGTTTTTTCCACACTAATACAAGTGCAAAAGTGGTTTCCTGCACCAACACAAGTGCGAAAAGTGGTTTTTCAACACTAACACAAGTGCGAAAAGTGGTTTTTCAACACCAACACAAGTGCGAAAAGTGGTTTTTCAACACTAACACAAGTGCGAAAAGTGTTTTTTCCACACTAATACAAATGCAAAAGTGGTTTCCTGCACCAACACAAGTGCGAAAAGTGGTTTTTCAACACGAACACAAGTGCGAAAAGTGTTTTTTCCACACTAATACAAGTGCAAAAGTGGTTTCCTGCACCAACACAAGTGCGAAAAGTGGTTTTTCAACACTAACACAAGTGCGAAAAGTGGTTTTTCAACACTAACACAAGTGCGAAAAGTGGTTTTTCAACACTAACACAAGTGCGAAAAGTGTTTTTTCCACACTAATACAAGTGCAAAAGTGGTTTCCTGCACCAACACAAGTGCGAAAAGTGGTTTTTCAACGCTAACACAAGTGCGAAAAGTGGTTTTTCAACATTAACACAAGTGCGAAAAGTGGTTTTTCAACACTAACAAGTGCTAAAAGTGTTTTTTCCACACTAATACAAGTGCAAAAGTGGTTTCCTGCACCAACACAGGTGCGAAAAGTGGTTTTTCAACACTAACACAAGTGCGAAAAGTGGTTTTTCAACACTAACACAAGTGCGAAAAGTGGTTTTTCAACACTAACACAAGTGCGAAAAGTGGTTTTTCAACACTAACACAAGTGCGAAAAGTGGTTTTTCAACACTAACACAAGTGCGAAAAGTGGTTTTTCCACACTAATACAAGTGCAAAAGTGGTTTCCTGCACCAACACAAGTGCGAAAAGTGGTTTTTCAACACTAACACAAGTGCGAAAAGTGGTTTTTCAACACTAACACAAGTGCGAAAAGTGGTTTTTCCACACTAATACAAGTGCAAAAGTGGTTTCCCGCACCAACACAAGTGCGAAAAGTGGTTTTTCAACACTAACACAAGTGCGAAAAGTGATTTTTCAACACTAACACAAGTGCGAAAAGTAGTTTTTCAACACTATCACAAGTGCAAAAAGTGGTTTTCCACACTAATACAAGTGCAAAAGTGGTTTCCTGCACCAACACAAGTGCGAAAAGTGGTTTTTCCACACTAATACAAGTGCAAAAGTGGTTTCCTGCACCAACACAAGTGCGAAAAGTGGTTTTTCAACACTAACATATGTGCGAAAAGTGTTTTTTCCACACTAATACAAGTGCAAAAGTGGTTTCCTGCACCAACACAAGTGCGAAAAGTGGTTTTTCAACACTAACATAAGTGCGAAAAGTGTTTTTTCCACACTAATACAAGTGCAAAAGTGGTTTCCTGCACCAACACAAGTGCGGAAAGTGGTTTATCAACACCAACACAAGTGCGAAAAGTGGTTTTTCAACACTATCACAAGTGCAAAAGTGGTTTCCTGCACCAACACAAGTGAGAAAAGTGGTTTTTCAACACTAACACAAGTGCGAAAAGTGGTTTTTCCACACTAATACAAGTGCAAAAGTGGTTTCCTGCAACAACACAAGTGCGAAAAGTGGTTTTTCAACACTAACACAAGTGCGAAAAGTGGTTTTTCAACACTAACACGTGCGAAAAGTGGTTTTTCAACACTATCACAAGTGCAAAAAGTGGTTTTTCAACACTAACACGTGCGAAAAGTGGTTTTTCAACACTATCACAAGTGCAAAAAGTGTTTTTTCCACACTAATACAAGTGCAAAAGTGGTTTCCTGCACCAACAAAAGTGCGAAAAGTGGTTTTTCAACACTAACACAAGTGCGAAAAGTGGTTTTTCCACACTAATACAAGTGCAAAAGTGGTTTTCTGCACCAACACAAGTGCGAAAAGTGGTTTTTCAACACTAACACAAGTGCGAAAAGTGGTTTTTCAACACTAACACAAGTGCGAAAAGTGGTTTTTCAACACTAACACAAGTGCGAAAAGTGGTTTTTCCACACTAATACAAGTGCAAAAGTGGTTTCCTGCACCAACACAAGTGCGAAAAGTGGTTTTTCAACACCAACACAAGTGCGAAAAGTAGTTTTTCAACACTAACACAAGTGCGAAAAGTGGTTTTTCCACACTAATACAAGTGCAAAAGTGGTTTCCTGCAACAACACAAGTGCGAAAAGTGGTTTTTCAACACTAACACAAGTGCGAAAAGTGGTTTTTCAACACTATCACAAGTGCAAAAAGTGTTTTTTCCACACTAATACAAGTGCAAAAGTGGTTTCCTGCACCAATAAAAGTGCGAAAAGTGGTTTTTCAACACTAACAAGTGCGAAAAGTGGTTTTTCAACACTAACACAAGTGCGAAAAGTGGTTTTTCCACACTAATACAAGTGCAAAAGTGGTTTCCTGCACCAACACAAGTGCAAAAAGTGGTTTTTCAACACTAACACAAGTGCGAAAAGTGGTTTTTCCACACTAATACAAGTGCAAAAGTGGTTTCCTGCACCAACACAAGTGCGAAAAGTGGTTTTTCAACACTAACACAATTGCGAAAAGTAGTTTTTCAACACTATCACAAGTGCAAAAAGTGTTTTTTTCCACACTAATACAAGTGCAAAAGTGGTTTCCTGCACCAACACAAGTGCGAAAAGTGGTTTTTCAACACCAACACAAGTCCGAAAAGTGGTTTTTCAACACTAACACAAGTGCGAAAAGTGGTTTTTCCACACTAATACAAGTGCAAAAGTGGTTTCCTGCACCAACACAAGTGCGAAAAGTGGTTTTTCAACATCAACACAAGTGCGAAAAGTGGTTTTTCAGCACTAACACAAGTGCGAAAAGTGTTTTTTCCACACTAATACAAGTGCAAAAGTGGTTTCCTGCACCAACACAAGTGCGAAAAGTGGTTTTTCAACACTAACACAAGTGCGAAAAGTGGTTTTTCAACACTAACACAAGTGCGAAAAGTGTTTTTTCCACACTAATACAAGTGCAAAAGTGGTTTCCTGCACCAACACAAGTGCGAAAAGTGGTTTTTCAACACTAACACAAGTGCGAAAAGTGGTTTTTCAACACTAACACAAGTGCGAAAAGTGTTTTTTCCACACTAATACAAGTACAAAAGTGGTTTCCTGCACCAACACAAGTGCGAAAAGTGGTTTCCTGCACCAACACAAGTGCGAAAAGTGGTTTTGCAACACTAACACAAGTGCGAAAAGTGGTTTTTCAACACTAACACAAGTGCGAAAAGTGTTTTTTCCACACTAATACAAGTGCAAAAGTGGTTTCCTGCACCAACACAAGTGCGAAAAGTGGTTTTTCAACACTAACACAAGTGCGAAAAGTGGTTTTTCAACAATAACACAAGTGCGAAAAGTGTTTTTTCCACACTAATACAAGTGCAAAAGTGGTTTCCTGCACCAACACAAGTGCGAAACGTGGTTTTTCAACACTAACACAAGTGCTAAAAGTGTTTTTTCCACACTAATACAAGTGCAAAAGTGGTTTCCTGCACCAACACAAGTGCGAAAGGTGGTTTTTCAACACTAACACAAGTGCGAAAAGTGGTTTTTCAACACTAACACAAGTGCGAAAAGTGGTTTTTCAACACTATCACAAGTGTGAAAAGTGGTTTTTCAACACTGTCACAAGTGCAAAAAGTGTTTTTTCCACACTAATACAAGTGCAAAAGTGGTTTCCTGCACCAACACAAGTGCGAAAAGTGGTTTTTCAACACTAACACAAGTGCGAAAAGTGGTTTTTCAACACTAACACAAGTGCGAAAAGTGGTTTTTCAACACTAACACAAGTGCAAAAGTGGTTTCCTGCACCAACACAAGTGCGAAAAGTGGTTTTTCAACACTAACACAAGTGCGAAAAGTGGTTTTTCAACACTAACACAAGTGCGAAAAGTGTTTTTTCCACACTAATACAAGTGCAAAAGTGGTTTCCTGCACCAACACAAGTGCGAAAAGTGGTTTTTCAACACTAACACAAGTGCGAAAAGTGGTTTTTCAACACTAACACAAGTGCGAAAAGTGGTTTTTCAACACTATCACAAGTGCAAAAAGTGTTTTTTCCACACTAATACAAGTGCAAAAGTGGTTTCCTGCACCAACACAAGTGCGAAAAGTGGTTTTTCAACACTAACACAAGTGCGAAAAGTGTTTTTTCAACACTAACACAAGTGCGAAAAGTGGTTTTTCAACACTAACACAAGTGCAAAAAGTGTTTTTTCCACACTAATACAAGTGCAAAAGTGGTTTCCTGCACCAACACAAGTGCGAAAAGTGGTTTTTCAACACTAACACAAGTGCGAAAAGTGGTTTTTCAACACCAACACAAGTGCGAAAAGTGGTTTTTCAACACTAACACAAGTGCGAAAAGTGTTTTTTCCACACTAATACAAATGCAAAAGTGGTTTCCTGCACCAACACAAGTGCGAAAAGTGGTTTTTCAACACGAACACAAGTGCGAAAAGTGTTTTTTCCACACTAATACAAGTGCAAAAGTGGTTTCCTGCACCAACACAAGTGCGAAAAGTGGTTTTTCAACACTAACACAAGTGCGAAAAGTGGTTTTTCAACACTAACACAAGTGCGAAAAGTGGTTTTTCAACACTAACACAAGTGCGAAAAGTGTTTTTTCCACACTAATACAAGTGCAAAAGTGGTTTCCTGCACCAACACAAGTGCGAAAAGTGGTTTTTCAACGCTAACACAAGTGCGAAAAGTGGTTTTTCAACATTAACACAAGTGCGAAAAGTGGTTTTTCAACACTAACAAGTGCTAAAAGTGTTTTTTCCACACTAATACAAGTGCAAAAGTGGTTTCCTGCACCAACACAGGTGCGAAAAGTGGTTTTTCAACACTAACACAAGTGCGAAAAGTGGTTTTTCAACAATAACACAAGTGCGAAAAGTGGTTTTTCAACACTAACACAAGTGCGAAAAGTGGTTTTTCAACACTAACACAAGTGCGAAAAGTGGTTTTTCAACACTAACACAAGTGCGAAAAGTGGTTTTTCCACACTAATACAAGTGCAAAAGTGGTTTCCTGCACCAACACAAGTGCGAAAAGTGGTTTTTCAACACTAACACAAGTGCGAAAAGTGGTTTTTCAACACTAACACAAGTGCGAAAAGTGGTTTTTCCACACTAATACAAGTGCAAAAGTGGTTTCCCGCACCAACACAAGTGCGAAAAGTGGTTTTTCAACACTAACACAAGTGCGAAAAGTGATTTTTCAACACTAACACAAGTGCGAAAAGTAGTTTTTCAACACTATCACAAGTGCAAAAAGTGGTTTTCCACACTAATACAAGTGCAAAAGTGGTTTCCTGCACCAACACAAGTGCGAAAAGTGGTTTTTCCACACTAATACAAGTGCAAAAGTGGTTTCCTGCACCAACACAAGTGCGAAAAGTGGTTTTTCAACACTAACATATGTGCGAAAAGTGTTTTTTCCACACTAATACAAGTGCAAAAGTGGTTTCCTGCACCAACACAAGTGCGAAAAGTGGTTTTTCAACACTAACATAAGTGCGAAAAGTGTTTTTTCCACACTAATACAAGTGCAAAAGTGGTTTCCTGCACCAACACAAGTGCGGAAAGTGGTTTATCAACACCAACACAAGTGCGAAAAGTGGTTTTTCAACACTATCACAAGTGCAAAAGTGGTTTCCTGCACCAACACAAGTGAGAAAAGTGGTTTTTCAACACTAACACAAGTGCGAAAAGTGGTTTTTCCACACTAATACAAGTGCAAAAGTGGTTTCCTGCAACAACACAAGTGCGAAAAGTGGTTTTTCAACACTAACACAAGTGCGAAAAGTGGTTTTTCAACACTAACACGTGCGAAAAGTGGTTTTTCAACACTATCACAAGTGCAAAAAGTGTTTTTTCCACACTAATACAAGTGCAAAAGTGGTTTCCTGCACCAACACAAGTGCGAAAAGTGGTTTTTCAACACTAACACAAGTGTGAAAAGTGTTTTTTCCACACTAATACAAGTGCAAAAGTGGTTTCCTGCACCAACACAAGTGCGGAAAGTGGTTTATCAACACCAACACAAGTGCGAAAAGTGGTTTTTCAACACTATCACAAGTGCAAAAGTGGTTTCCTGCACCAACACAAGTGAGAAAAGTGGTTTTTCAACACTAACACAAGTGCGAAAAGTGGTTTTTCCACACTAATACAAGTGCAAAAGTGGTTTCCTGCAACAACACAAGTGCGAAAAGTGGTTTTTTCAACACTAACACAAGTGCGAAAAGTGGTTTTTCAACACTAACACGTGCGAAAAGTGGTTTTTCAACACTATCACAAGTGCAAAAAGTGTTTTTTCCACACTAATACAAGTGCAAAAGTGGTTTCCTGCACCAACAAAAGTGCGAAAAGTGGTTTTTCAACACTAACACAAGTGCGAAAAGTGGTTTTTCCACACTAATACAAGTGCAAAAGTGGTTTCCTGCACCAACACAAGTGCGAAAAGTGGTTTTCAACACTAACACAAGTGCGAAAAGTGGTTTTTCAACACTAACACAAGTGCGAAAAGTGGTTTTTCAACACTAACACAAGTGCGAAAAGTGGTTTTTCCACACTAATACAAGTGCAAAAGTGGTTTCCTGCACCAACACAAGTGCGAAAAGTGGTTTTTCAACACCAACACAAGTGCGAAAAGTAGTTTTTCAACACTAACACAAGTGCGAAAAGTGGTTTTTCCACACTAATACAAGTGCAAAAGTGGTTTCCTGCAACAAAACAAGTGCGAAAAGTGGGTTTTCAACACTAACACAAGTGCGAAAAGTGGTTTTTCAACACTAACACAAGTGCGAAAAGTGGTTTTTCAACACTATCACAAGTGCAAAAAGTGTTTTTTCCACACTAATACAAGTGCAAAAGTGGTTTCCTGCACCAATAAAAGTGCGAAAAGTGGTTTTTCAACACTAACAAGTGCGAAAAGTGGTTTTTCAACACTAACACAAGTGCGAAAAGTGGTTTTTCCACACTAATACAAGTGCAAAAGTGGTTTCCTGCACCAACACAAGTGCAAAAAGTGGTTTTTCAACACTAACACAAGTGCGAAAAGTGGTTTTTCCACACTAATACAAGTGCAAAAGTGGTTTCCTGCACCAACACAAGTGCGAAAAGTGGTTTTTCAACACTAACACAATTGCGAAAAGTAGTTTTTCAACACTATCACAAGTGCAAAAAGTGTTTTTTTCCACAGTAATACAAGTGCAAAAGTGGTTTCCTGCACCAACACAAGTGCGAAAAGTGGTTTTTCAACACCAACACAAGTGCGAAAAGTGGTTTTTCAACACTAACACAAGTGCAAAAAGTGGTTTTTCCACACTAATACAAGTGCAAAAGTGGTTTCCTGCACCAACACAAGTGCGAAAAGTGGTTTTTCAACATCAACACAAGTGCGAAAAGTGGTTTTTCAGCACTAACACAAGTGCGAAAAGTGTTTTTTCCACACTAATACAAGTGCAAAAGTGGTTTCCTGCACCAACACAAGTGCGAAAAGTGGTTTTTCAACACTAACACAAGTGCGAAAAGTGGTTTTTCAACACTAACACAAGTGCGAAAAGTGTTTCTTCCACACTAATACAAGTACAAAAGTGGTTTCCTGCACCAACACAAGTGCGAAAAGTGGTTTCCTGCACCAACACAAGTGCGAAAAGTGGTTTTTCAACACTAACACAAGTGCGAAAAGTGGTTTTTCAACACTAACACAAGTGCGAAAAGTGGTTTTTCAACACTATCACAAGTGTGAAAAGTGGTTTTTCAACACTGTCACAAGTGCAAAAAGTGTTTTTTCCACACTAATACAAGTGCAAAAGTGGTTTCCTGCACCAACACAAGTGCGAAAAGTGGTTTTTCAACACTAACACAAGTGCGAAAAGTGGTTTTTCAACACTAACACAAGTGCGAAAAGTGGTTTTTCAACACTAACACAAGTGCAAAAGTGGTTTCCTGCACCAACACAAGTGCGAAAAGTGGTTTTTCAACACTAACACAAGTGCGAAAAGTGGTTTTTCAACACTAACACAAGTGCGAAAAGTGTTTTTTCCACACTAATACAAGTGCAAAAGTGGTTTCCTGCACCAACACAAGTGCGAAAAGTGGTTTTTCAACACTAACACAAGTGCGAAAAGTGGTTTTTCAACACTAACAAGTGCGAAAAGTGTTTTTTCCACACTAATACAAGTGCAAAAGTGGTTTCCTGCACCAACACAAGTGCGAAACGTGGTTTTTCAACACTAACACAAGTGCAAAAAGTGGTTTTTCAACACTAACACAAGTGCGAAACGTGGTTTTTCAACACTAACACAAGTGCAAAAAGTGGTTTTTCAACACTAACACAAGTGCGAAAAGTGTTTTTTCCACACTAATACAAGTGCAAAAGTGGTTTCCTGCACAAACACAAGTGCGAAAAGTGGTTTTTCAACACTAACACAAGTGCGAAAAGTGGTTTTTCAACACTAGCACAAGTGCGAAAAGTGGTTTTTCAACACTATCACAAGTGCAAAAAGTGTTTTTTCCACACTAATACAAGTGCAAAAGTGGTTTCCTGCACCAACACAAGTGCGAAAAGTGGTTTTTCAACACTAACACAAGTGCAAAAGTGGTTTCCTGCACCAACACAAGTGCGAAAAGTGGTTTTTCAACACTAACACAAGTGCGAAAAGTGGTTTTTCAACACTAACACAAGTGCGAAAAGTGGTTTTTCCACACTAATACAAGTGCAAAAGTGGTTTCCTGCACCAACACAAGTGCGAAAAGTGGTTTTTCAACACTAACATAAGTGCGAAAAGTGTTTTTTCCACACTAATACAAGTGCAAAAGTGGTTTCCTGCACCAACACAAGTGCGAAAAGTGGTTTTTCAACACTAACATAAGTGCGAAAAGTGTTTTTTCCACACTAATACAAGGGCAAAAGTGGTTTCCTGCACCAACACAAGTGCGAAAAGTGGTTTTTCAACACTAACACAAGTGCGAAAAGTGGTTTTTCCACACTAATACAAGTGCAAAAGTGGTTTCCTGCACCAACACAAGTGCGAAAAGTGGTTTTTCAACACTAACACAAGTGCGAAAAGTGGTTTTTCAACACTAACACAAGTGCAAAAGTGGTTTCCTGCACCAACAAAAGTGCGAAAAGTGGTTTTTCAACACTAACACAAGTGCGAAAAGTGGTTTTTCAACACTAACACAAGTGCGAAAAGTGGTTTTTCAACACTAACACGTGCGAAAAGTGGTTTTTCAACACTATCACAAGTGCAAAAAGTGTTTTTTCCACACTAATACAAGTGCAAAAGTGGTTTCCTGCACCAACAAAAGTGCGAAAAGTGGTTTTTCAACACTAACACAAGTGCGAAAAGTGGTTTTTCCACACTAATACAAGTGCAAAAGTGGTTTCCTGCACCAACACAAGTGCGAAAAGTGGTTTTTCAAAACTAACACAAGTGCGAAAAGTGGTTTTTCAACACTAACACAAGTGCGAAAAGTGGTTTTTCAACACTAACACAAGTGCGAAAAGTGTTTTTTCCACACTAATACAAGTGCAAAAGTGGTTTCCTGCACCAACACAAGTGCGAAAAGTGTTTTTTCCACACTAATACAAGTGCAAAAGTGGTTACCTGCACCAACACAAGTGCGAAAAGTGGTTTTTCAACACCAACACAAGTGCGAAAAGTGGTTTTTCAACACCAACACAAGTGCGAAAAGTGGTTTTTCACACCAACACAAGTGTGAAAAGTGTTTTTTCCACACTAATACAAGTGCAAAAGTGGTTTCCTGCACCAACACAAGTGCGAAAAGTGGTTTTTCAACACTAACACAAGTGCGAAAAGTGGTTTTTCAACACTAACACAAGTGTGAAAAGTGGTTTTTCAACACTAACACAAGTGCGAAAAGTGGTTTTTCAACACTATCACAAGTGCAAAAAGTGTTTTTTCCACACTAATACAAGTGCAAAAGTGGTTTCCTGCACCAACACAAGTGCGAAAAGTGGTTTTTCAACACTAACACAAGTGCGAAAAGTGGTTTTTCAACACTAACACAAGTGCGAAAAGTGTTTTTTCCACACTAATACAAGTGTAAAAGTGGTTTCCTGCACCAACACAAGTGCGAAAAGTGGTTTTTCAACACTAACACAAGTGCGAAAAGTGGTTTTTCAACACTAACACAAGTGCGAAAAGTGTTTTTTCCACACTAATACAAGTGCAAAAGTGGTTTCCTGCAACAACACAAGTGCGAAAAGTGAGTTTTCAACACTAACACACGTGCGAAAAGTGGTTTTTCAACACTAACACAAGTGCGAAAAGTAGTTTTTCAACACTATCACAAGTGCAAAAAGTGTTTTTTCCACACTAATACAAGTGCAAAAGTGGTTTCCTGCACCAACAAAAGTGCGAAAAGTGGTTTTTCAACACTAACACAAGTGCGAAAAGTGGTTTTTCAACACTAACACAAGTGCGAAAAGTGGTTTTTCCACACTAATACAAGTGCAAAAGTGGTTTCCTGCACCAACACAAGTGCGAAAAGTGGTTTTTCAACACCAACACAAGTGCGAAAAGTGGTTTTTCAACACTAACACAAGTGCGAAAAGTGGTTTTTCCACACTAATACAAGTGCAAAAGTGGTTTCCTGCACCAACACAAGTGCGAAATGTGGTTTTCAACACTAACATAAGTGCGAAAAGTGGTTTTTCAACACTATCACAAGTGCAAAAAGTGTTTTTTCCACACTAATACAAGTGCAAAAGTGGTTTCCTGCACCAACACAAGTGCGAAAAGTGGTTTTTCAACACTAACACAAGTGCGAAAAGTGGTTTTTCCACACTAATACAAGTGCAAAAGTGGTTTCCTGCACCAACACAAGTGCGAAAAGTGGTTTTTCAACACAAACACAAGTACGAAAAGTGGTTTTTCAACACTAACACAAGTGCGAAAAGTGTTTTTTCCACACTAATACAAGTGCAAAAGTGGTTTCCTGCACAAACACAAGTGCGAAAAGTGGTTTTTCAACACTAACACAAGTGCAAAAAGTGTTTTTTCCACACTAATACAAGTGCAAAAGTGGTTTCCTGCACCAACACAAGTGCGAAAAGTGGTTTTTCAACACTAACACAAGTGCGAAAAGTGGTTTTTCAACACTATCACAAGTGCAAAAAGTGTTTTTTCCACACTAATACAAGTGCAAAAGTGGTTTCCTGCACCAACACAAGTGCGAAAAGTGGTTTTTCAACACTAACACAAGTGCAAAAGTGGTTTCCTGCACCAACACAAGTGCGAAAAGTGGTTTTTCAACACTAACACAAGTGCGAAAAGTGGTTTTTCAACACTAACACAAGTGCGAAAAGTGGTTTTTCCACACTAATACAAGTGCAAAAGTGGTTTCCTGCACCAACACAAGTGCGAAAAGTGGTTTTTCAACACTAACATATGTGCGAAAAGTGTTTTTTCCACACTAATACAAGTGCAAAAGTGGTTTCCTGCACCAACACAAGTGCGAAAAGTGGTTTTTCAACACTAACATAAGTGCGAAAAGTGTTTTTTCCACACTAATACAAGGGCAAAAGTGGTTTCCTGCACCGACACAAGTGCGAAAAGTGGTTTTTCAACACTAACACAAGTGCGAAAAGTGGTTTTTCCACACTAATACAAGTGCAAAAGTGGTTTCCTGCACCAACACAAGTGCGAAAAGTGGTTTTTCAACACTAACACAAGTGCGAAAAGTGGTTTTTCAACACTAACACAAGTGTGAAAAGTGTTTTTTCCACACTAATACAAGTGCAAAAGTGGTTTCCTGCACCAACACAAGTGCGGAAAGTGGTTTATCAACACCAACACAAGTGCGAAAAGTGGTTTTTCAACACTATCACAAGTGCAAAAGTGGTTTCCTGCACCAACACAAGTGAGAAAAGTGGTTTTTCAACACTAACACAAGTGCGAAAAGTGGTTTTTCCACACTAATACAAGTGCAAAAGTGGTTTTTCAACACTAACACGTGCGAAAAGTGGTTTTTCAACACTATCACAAGTGCAAAAAGTGGTTTTTCAACACTAACACGTGCGAAAAGTGGTTTTTCAACACTATCACAAGTGCAAAAAGTGTTTTTTCCACACTAATACAAGTGCAAAAGTGGTTTCCTGCACCAACAAAAGTGCGAAAAGTGGTTTTTCAACACTAACACAAGTGCGAAAAGTGGTTTTTCCACACTAATACAAGTGCAAAAGTGGTTTTCTGCACCAACACAAGTGCGAAAAGTGGTTTTTCAACACTAACACAAGTGCGAAAAGTGGTTTTTCAACACTAACACAAGTGCGAAAAGTGGTTTTTCAACACTAACACAAGTGCGAAAAGTGGTTTTTCCACACTAATACAAGTGCAAAAGTGGTTTCCTGCACCAACACAAGTGCGAAAAGTGGTTTTTCAACACCAACACAAGTGCGAAAAGTAGTTTTTCAACACTAACACAAGTGCGAAAAGTGGTTTTTCCACACTAATACAAGTGCAAAAGTGGTTTCCTGCAACAACACAAGTGCGAAAAGTGGTTTTTCAACACTAACACAAGTGCGAAAAGTGGTTTTTCAACACTATCACAAGTGCAAAAAGTGTTTTTTCCACACTAATACAAGTGCAAAAGTGGTTTCCTGCACCAATAAAAGTGCGAAAAGTGGTTTTTCAACACTAACAAGTGCGAAAAGTGGTTTTTCAACACTAACACAAGTGCGAAAAGTGGTTTTTCCACACTAATACAAGTGCAAAAGTGGTTTCCTGCACCAACACAAGTGCAAAAAGTGGTTTTTCAACACTAACACAAGTGCGAAAAGTGGTTTTTCCACACTAATACAAGTGCAAAAGTGGTTTCCTGCACCAACACAAGTGCGAAAAGTGGTTTTTCAACACTAACACAATTGCGAAAAGTAGTTTTTCAACACTATCACAAGTGCAAAAAGTGTTTTTTTCCACACTAATACAAGTGCAAAAGTGGTTTCCTGCACCAACACAAGTGCGAAAAGTGGTTTTTCAACACCAACACAAGTCCGAAAAGTGGTTTTTCAACACTAACACAAGTGCGAAAAGTGGTTTTTCCACACTAATACAAGTGCAAAAGTGGTTTCCTGCACCAACACAAGTGCGAAAAGTGGTTTTTCAACATCAACACAAGTGCGAAAAGTGGTTTTTCAGCACTAACACAAGTGCGAAAAGTGTTTTTTCCACACTAATACAAGTGCAAAAGTGGTTTCCTGCACCAACACAAGTGCGAAAAGTGGTTTTTCAACACTAACACAAGTGCGAAAAGTGGTTTTTCAACACTAACACAAGTGCGAAAAGTGTTTTTTCCACACTAATACAAGTGCAAAAGTGGTTTCCTGCACCAACACAAGTGCGAAAAGTGGTTTTTCAACACTAACACAAGTGCGAAAAGTGGTTTTTCAACACTAACACAAGTGCGAAAAGTGTTTTTTCCACACTAATACAAGTACAAAAGTGGTTTCCTGCACCAACACAAGTGCGAAAAGTGGTTTCCTGCACCAACACAAGTGCGAAAAGTGGTTTTGCAACACTAACACAAGTGCGAAAAGTGGTTTTTCAACACTAACACAAGTGCGAAAAGTGTTTTTTCCACACTAATACAAGTGCAAAAGTGGTTTCCTGCACCAACACAAGTGCGAAAAGTGGTTTTTCAACACTAACACAAGTGCGAAAAGTGGTTTTTCAACAATAACACAAGTGCGAAAAGTGTTTTTTCCACACTAATACAAGTGCAAAAGTGGTTTCCTGCACCAACACAAGTGCGAAACGTGGTTTTTCAACACTAACACAAGTGCTAAAAGTGTTTTTTCCACACTAATACAAGTGCAAAAGTGGTTTCCTGCACCAACACAAGTGCGAAAGGTGGTTTTTCAACACTAACACAAGTGCGAAAAGTGGTTTTTCAACACTAACACAAGTGCGAAAAGTGGTTTTTCAACACTATCACAAGTGTGAAAAGTGGTTTTTCAACACTGTCACAAGTGCAAAAAGTGTTTTTTCCACACTAATACAAGTGCAAAAGTGGTTTCCTGCACCAACACAAGTGCGAAAAGTGGTTTTTCAACACTAACACAAGTGCGAAAAGTGGTTTTTCAACACTAACACAAGTGCGAAAAGTGGTTTTTCAACACTAACACAAGTGCAAAAGTGGTTTCCTGCACCAACACAAGTGCGAAAAGTGGTTTTTCAACACTAACACAAGTGCGAAAAGTGGTTTTTCAACACTAACACAAGTGCGAAAAGTGTTTTTTCCACACTAATACAAGTGCAAAAGTGGTTTCCTGCACCAACACAAGTGCGAAAAGTGGTTTTTCAACACTAACACAAGTGCGAAAAGTGGTTTTTCAACACTAACACAAGTGCGAAAAGTGGTTTTTCAACACTATCACAAGTGCAAAAAGTGTTTTTTCCACACTAATACAAGTGCAAAAGTGGTTTCCTGCACCAACACAAGTGCGAAAAGTGGTTTTTCAACACTAACACAAGTGCGAAAAGTGTTTTTTCAACACTAACACAAGTGCGAAAAGTGGTTTTTCAACACTAACACAAGTGCAAAAAGTGTTTTTTCCACACTAATACAAGTGCAAAAGTGGTTTCCTGCACCAACACAAGTGCGAAAAGTGGTTTTTCAACACTAACACAAGTGCGAAAAGTGGTTTTTCAACACCAACACAAGTGCGAAAAGTGGTTTTTCAACACTAACACAAGTGCGAAAAGTGTTTTTTCCACACTAATACAAATGCAAAAGTGGTTTCCTGCACCAACACAAGTGCGAAAAGTGGTTTTTCAACACGAACACAAGTGCGAAAAGTGTTTTTTCCACACTAATACAAGTGCAAAAGTGGTTTCCTGCACCAACACAAGTGCGAAAAGTGGTTTTTCAACACTAACACAAGTGCGAAAAGTGGTTTTTCAACACTAACACAAGTGCGAAAAGTGGTTTTTCAACACTAACACAAGTGCGAAAAGTGTTTTTTCCACACTAATACAAGTGCAAAAGTGGTTTCCTGCACCAACACAAGTGCGAAAAGTGGTTTTTCAACGCTAACACAAGTGCGAAAAGTGGTTTTTCAACATTAACACAAGTGCGAAAAGTGGTTTTTCAACACTAACAAGTGCTAAAAGTGTTTTTTCCACACTAATACAAGTGCAAAAGTGGTTTCCTGCACCAACACAGGTGCGAAAAGTGGTTTTTCAACACTAACACAAGTGCGAAAAGTGGTTTTTCAACACTAACACAAGTGCGAAAAGTGGTTTTTCAACACTAACACAAGTGCGAAAAGTGGTTTTTCAACACTAACACAAGTGCGAAAAGTGGTTTTTCAACACTAACACAAGTGCGAAAAGTGGTTTTTCCACACTAATACAAGTGCAAAAGTGGTTTCCTGCACCAACACAAGTGCGAAAAGTGGTTTTTCAACACTAACACAAGTGCGAAAAGTGGTTTTTCAACACTAACACAAGTGCGAAAAGTGGTTTTTCCACACTAATACAAGTGCAAAAGTGGTTTCCCGCACCAACACAAGTGCGAAAAGTGGTTTTTCAACACTAACACAAGTGCGAAAAGTGATTTTTCAACACTAACACAAGTGCGAAAAGTAGTTTTTCAACACTATCACAAGTGCAAAAAGTGGTTTTCCACACTAATACAAGTGCAAAAGTGGTTTCCTGCACCAACACAAGTGCGAAAAGTGGTTTTTCCACACTAATACAAGTGCAAAAGTGGTTTCCTGCACCAACACAAGTGCGAAAAGTGGTTTTTCAACACTAACATATGTGCGAAAAGTGTTTTTTCCACACTAATACAAGTGCAAAAGTGGTTTCCTGCACCAACACAAGTGCGAAAAGTGGTTTTTCAACACTAACATAAGTGCGAAAAGTGTTTTTTCCACACTAATACAAGTGCAAAAGTGGTTTCCTGCACCAACACAAGTGCGGAAAGTGGTTTATCAACACCAACACAAGTGCGAAAAGTGGTTTTTCAACACTATCACAAGTGCAAAAGTGGTTTCCTGCACCAACACAAGTGAGAAAAGTGGTTTTTCAACACTAACACAAGTGCGAAAAGTGGTTTTTCCACACTAATACAAGTGCAAAAGTGGTTTCCTGCAACAACACAAGTGCGAAAAGTGGTTTTTCAACACTAACACAAGTGCGAAAAGTGGTTTTTCAACACTAACACGTGCGAAAAGTGGTTTTTCAACACTATCACACAAGTGCAAAAGTGGTTTCCTGCACCAACACAAGTGAGAAAAGTGGTTTTTCAACACTAACACAAGTGCGAAAAGTGGTTTTTCCACACTAATACAAGTGCAAAAGTGGTTTTTCAACACTAACACGTGCGAAAAGTGGTTTTTCAACACTATCACAAGTGCAAAAAGTGGTTTTTCAACACTAACACGTGCGAAAAGTGGTTTTTCAACACTATCACAAGTGCAAAAAGTGTTTTTTCCACACTAATACAAGTGCAAAAGTGGTTTCCTGCACCAACAAAAGTGCGAAAAGTGGTTTTTCAACACTAACACAAGTGCGAAAAGTGGTTTTTCCACACTAATACAAGTGCAAAAGTGGTTTCCTGCACCAACACAAGTGCGAAAAGTGGTTTTTCAACACTAACACAAGTGCGAAAAGTGGTTTTTCAACACTAACACAAGTGCGAAAAGTGGTTTTTCAACACTAACACAAGTGCGAAAAGTGGTTTTTCCACACTAATACAAGTGCAAAAGTGGTTTCCTGCACCAACACAAGTGCGAAAAGTGGTTTTTCAACACCAACACAAGTGCGAAAAGTAGTTTTTCAACACTAACACAAGTGCGAAAAGTGGTTTTTCCACACTAATACAAGTGCAAAAGTGGTTTCCTGCAACAACACAAGTGCGAAAAGTGGGTTTTCAACACTAACACAAGTGCGAAAAGTGGTTTTTCAACACTAACACAAGTGCGAAAAGTGGTTTTTCAACACTATCACAAGTGCAAAAAGTGTTTTTTCCACACTAATACAAGTGCAAAAGTGGTTTCCTGCACCAATAAAAGTGCGAAAAGTGGTTTTTCAACACTAACAAGTGCGAAAAGTGGTTTTTCAACACTAACACAAGTGCGAAAAGTGGTTTTTCCACACTAATACAAGTGCAAAAGTGGTTTCCTGCACCAACACAAGTGCAAAAAGTGGTTTTTCAACACTAACACAAGTGCGAAAAGTGGTTTTTCCACACTAATACAAGTGCAAAAGTGGTTTCCTGCACCAACACAAGTGCGAAAAGTGGTTTTTCAACACTAACACAATTGCGAAAAGTAGTTTTTCAACACTATCACAAGTGCAAAAAGTGTTTTTTTCCACGCTAATACAAGTGCAAAAGTGGTTTCCTGCACCAACACAAGTGCGAAAAGTGGTTTTTCAACACCAACACAAGTGCGAAAAGTGGTTTTTCAACACTAACACAAGTGCGAAAAGTGGTTTTTCCACACTAATACAAGTGCAAAAGTGGTTTCCTGCACCAACACAAGTGCGAAAAGTGGTTTTTCAACACTAACACAAGTGCGAAAAGTGGTTTTTCAACACTAACACAAGTGTGAAAAGTGTTTTTTCCACACTAATACAAGTGCAAAAGTGGTTTCCTGCACCAACACAGGTGCGGAAAGTGGTTTATCAACACCAACACAAGTGCGAAAAGTGGTTTTTCAACACTATCACAAGTGCAAAAGTGGTTTCCTGCACCAACACAAGTGAGAAAAGTGGTTTTTCAACACTAACACAAGTGCGAAAAGTGGTTTTTCCACACTAATACAAGTGCAAAAGTGGTTTTTCAACACTAACACGTGCGAAAAGTGGTTTTTCAACACTATCACAAGTGCAAAAAGTGGTTTTTCAACACTAACACGTGCGAAAAGTGGTTTTTCAACACTATCACAAGTGCAAAAAGTGTTTTTTCCACACTAATACAAGTGCAAAAGTGGTTTCCTGCACCAACAAAAGTGCGAAAAGTGGTTTTTCAACACTAACACAAGTGCGAAAAGTGGTTTTTCCACACTAATACAAGTGCAAAAGTGGTTTCCTGCACCAACACAAGTGCGAAAAGTGGTTTTTCAACACTAACACAAGTGCGAAAAGTGGTTTTTCAACACTAACACAAGTGCGAAAAGTGGTTTTTCAACACTAACACAAGTGCGAAAAGTGGTTTTTCCACACTAATACAAGTGCAAAAGTGGTTTCCTGCACCAACACAAGTGCGAAAAGTGGTTTTTCAACACCAACACAAGTGCGAAAAGTAGTTTTTCAACACTAACACAAGTGCGAAAAGTGGTTTTTCCACACTAATACAAGTGCAAAAGTGGTTTCCTGCAACAACACAAGTGCGAAAAGTGGGTTTTCAACACTAACACAAGTGCGAAAAGTGGTTTTTCAACACTAACACAAGTGCGAAAAGTGGTTTTTCAACACTATCACAAGTGCAAAAAGTGTTTTTTCCACACTAATACAAGTGCAAAAGTGGTTTCCTGCACCAATAAAAGTGCGAAAAGTGGTTTTTCAACACTAACAAGTGCGAAAAGTGGTTTTTCAACACTAACACAAGTGCGAAAAGTGGTTTTTCCACACTAATACAAGTGCAAAAGTGGTTTCCTGCACCAACACAAGTGCAAAAAGTGGTTTTTCAACACTAACACAAGTGCGAAAAGTGGTTTTTCCACACTAATACAAGTGCAAAAGTGGTTTCCTGCACCAACACAAGTGCGAAAAGTGGTTTTTCAACACTAACACAAGTGCGAAAAGTGTTTTTTCCACACTAATACAAGTGCAAAAGTGGTTTCCTGCACCAACACAAGTGCGAAAAGTGGTTTTTCAACACTAACACAAGTGCGAAAAGTGGTTTTTCAACACTAACACAAGTGCGAAAAGTGTTTTTTCCACACTAATACAAGTACAAAAGTGGTTTCCTGCACCAACACAAGTGCGAAAAGTGGTTTCCTGCACCAACACAAGTGCGAAAAGTGGTTTTGCAACACTAACACAAGTGCGAAAAGTGGTTTTTCAACACTAACACAAGTGCGAAAAGTGTTTTTTCCACACTAATACAAGTGCAAAAGTGGTTTCCTGCACCAACACAAGTGCGAAAAGTGGTTTTTCAAAACTAACACAAGTGCGAAAAGTGGTTTTTCAACACTAACAAGTGCGAAAAGTGGTTTTTCCACACTAATACAAGTGCAAAAGTGGTTTCCTGCATCAACACAAGTGCGAAAATTGGTTTTTCAACACTAACACAAGTGCGAAAAGTGGTTTTTCAACACTAACACAAATGCGAAAAGTGGTTTTTCAACACTAACACAATTGCGAAAAGTAGTTTTTGAACACTATCACAAGTGCAAAAAGTGGTTTTTCCACACTAATACAAGTGCAAAAGTGGTTTCCTGCACCAACACAAGTGCGAAAAGTGGTTTTTCAACACTAACACAAGTGCGAAAAGTGTTTTTTCAACACTATCACAAGTGTGAAAAGTGGTTTTTCAACACTAACACAAGTGCGAAAAGTGTTTTTTCCACACTAATACAAGTGCAAAAGTGGTTTCCTGCACCAACACAAGTGCGAAAAGTGGTTTTTCAACACTAACACAAGTGTGAAAAGTGGTTTTTCAACACCAACACAAGTGCGAAAAGTGGTTTTTCAACACTAACACAAGTGCGAAAAGTATTTTTTCCACACTAATACAAGTGCAAAAGTGGTTTCCTGCACCAACACAAGTGCGAAAAGTGGTTTTTCAACACTAACACAAGTGCGAAAAGTGGTTTTTCAACAATAACACAAGTGCGAAAAGTGTTTTTTCCACACTAATACAAGTGCAAAAGTGGTTTCCTGCACCAACACAAGTGCGAAACGTGGTTTTTCAACACTAACACAAGTGCTAAAAGTGTTTTTTCCACACTAATACAAGTGCAAAAGTGGTTTCCTGCACCAACACAAGTGCGAAAGGTGGTTTTTCAACACTAACACAAGTGCGAAAAGTGGTTTTTCAACACTAACACAAGTGCGAAAAGTGTTTTTCCACACTAATACAAGTGCAAAAGTGGTTTCCTGCACCAACACAAGTGCGAAAAGTGGTTTTTCAACACTAACACAAGTGCGAAAAGTGGTTTTTCAACACTAACACAAGTGCGAAAAGTGGTTTTTCAACACTATCACAAGTGTGAAAAGTGGTTTTTCAACACTGTCACAAGTGCAAAAAGTGTTTTTTCCACACTAATACAAGTGCAAAAGTGGTTTCCTGCACCAACACAAGTGCGAAAAGTGGTTTTTCAACACTAACACAAGTGCGAAAAGTGGTTTTTCAACACTAACACAAGTGCGAAAAGTGGTTTTTCAACACTAACACAAGTGCAAAAGTGGTTTCCTGCACCAACACAAGTGCGAAAAGTGGTTTTTCAACACTAACACAAGTGCAAAAAGTGGTTTTTCAACACTAACACAAGTGCGAAAAGTGTTTTTTCCACACTAATACAAGTGCAAAAGTGGTTTCCTGCACCAACACAAGTGCGAAAAGTGGTTTTTCAACACTAACACAAGTGCGAAAAGTGGTTTTTCAACACCAACACAAGTGCGAAAAGTGGTTTTTCAACACTATCATAAGTGCAAAAAGTGTTTTTTTCCACACTAATACAAGTGCAAAAGTGGTTTCCTGCACCAACACAAGTGCGAAAAGTGGTTTTTCAACACTAACACAAGTGCGAAAAGTGGTTTTTCAACACTAACACAAGTGCGAAAAGTGTTTTTTCCACACTAATACAAGTGCAAAAGTGGTTTCCTGCACCAACACAAGTGCGAAACGTGGTTTTTCAACACTAACACAAGTGCAAAAAGTGGTTTTTCAACACTAACACAAGTGCGAAAAGTGTTTTTCCACACTAGTACAAGTGCAAAAGTGGTTTCCTGCACCAACACAAGTGCGAAAAGTGGTTTTTCAACACTAACACAAGTGCGAAAAGTGGTTTTTCAACACTAACACAAGTGCGAAAAGTGGTTTTTCAACACTATCACAAGTGCAAAAAGTGTTTTTTCCACACTAATACAAGTGCAAAAGTGGTTTCCTGCACCAACACAAGTGCGAAAAGTGGTTTTTCAACACTAACACAAGTGCGAAAAGTGTTTTTTCAACACTAACACAAGTGCGAAAAGTGGTTTTTCAACACTAACACAAGTGCGAAAAGTGTTTTTTCCACACTAATACAAGTGCAAAAGTGGTTTCCTGCACCAACACAAGTGCGAAAAGTGGTTTTTCAACACTAACAAGTGCGAAAAGTGGTTTTTCAACACCAACACAAGTGCGAAAAGTGGTTTTTCAACACTAACACAAGTGCGAAAAGTGTTTTTTCCACACTAATACAAATGCAAAAGTGGTTTCCTGCACCAACACAAGTGCGAAAAGTGGTTTTTCAACACTAACACAAGTGCGAAAAGTGTTTTTTCCACACTAATACAAGTGCAAAAGTGGTTTCCTGCACCAACACAAGTGCGAAAAGTGGTTTTTCAACACTAACACAAGTGCGAAAAGTGGTTTTTCAACACTAACACAAGTGCGAAAAGTGGTTTTTCAACACTAACACAAGTGCGAAAAGTGGTTTTTCAACACTAACACAAGTGCGAAAAGTGGTTTTTCCACACTAATACAAGTGCAAAAGTGGTTTCCTGCACCAACACAAGTGCGAAAAGTGGTTTTTCAACACTAACACAAGTGCGAAAAGTGGTTTTTCAACACTAACACAAGTGCGAAAAGTGGTTTTTCCACACTAATACAAGTGCAAAAGTGGTTTCCCGCACCAACACAAGTGCGAAAAGTGGTTTTTCAACACTAACACAAGTGCGAAAAGTGATTTTTCAACACTAACACAAGTGCGAAAAGTAGTTTTTCAACACTATCACAAGTGCAAAAAGTGGTTTTCCACACTAATACAAGTGCAAAAGTGGTTTCCTGCACCAACACAAGTGCGAAAAGTGGTTTTTCCACACTAATACAAGTGCAAAAGTGGTTTCCTGCACCAACACAAGTGCGAAAAGTGGTTTTTCAACACTAACATATGTGCGAAAAGTGTTTTTTCCACACTAATACAAGTGCAAAAGTGGTTTCCTGCACCAACACAAGTGCGAAAAGTGGTTTTTCAACACTAACATAAGTGCGAAAAGTGTTTTTTCCACACTAATACAAGGGCAAAAGTGGTTTCCTGCACCAACACAAGTGCGAAAAGTGGTTTTTCAACACTAACACAAGTGCGAAAAGTGGTTTTTCCACACTAATACAAGTGCAAAAGTGGTTTCCTGCACCAACACAAGTGCGAAAAGTGGTTTTTCAACACTAACACAAGTGCGAAAAGTGGTTTTTCAACACTAACACAAGTGTGAAAAGTGTTTTTTCCACACTAATACAAGTGCAAAAGTGGTTTCCTGCACCAACACAGGTGCGGAAAGTGGTTTATCAACACCAACACAAGTGCGAAAAGTGGTTTTTCAACACTATCACAAGTGCAAAAGTGGTTTCCTGCACCAACACAAGTGAGAAAAGTGGTTTTTCAACACTAACACAAGTGCGAAAAGTGGTTTTTCCACACTAATACAAGTGCAAAAGTGGTTTTTCAACACTAACACGTGCGAAAAGTGGTTTTTCAACACTATCACAAGTGCAAAAAGTGGTTTTTCAACACTAACACGTGCGAAAAGTGGTTTTTCAACACTATCACAAGTGCAAAAAGTGTTTTTTCCACACTAATACAAGTGCAAAAGTGGTTTCCTGCACCAACAAAAGTGCGAAAAGTGGTTTTTCAACACTAACACAAGTGCGAAAAGTGGTTTTTCCACACTAATACAAGTGCAAAAGTGGTTTCCTGCACCAACACAAGTGCGAAAAGTGGTTTTTCAACACTAACACAAGTGCGAAAAGTGGTTTTTCAACACTAACACAAGTGCGAAAAGTGGTTTTTCAACACTAACACAAGTGCGAAAAGTGGTTTTTCCACACTAATACAAGTGCAAAAGTGGTTTCCTGCACCAACACAAGTGCGAAAAGTGGTTTTTCAACACCAACACAAGTGCGAAAAGTAGTTTTTCAACACTAACACAAGTGCGAAAAGTGGTTTTTCCACACTAATACAAGTGCAAAAGTGGTTTCCTGCAACAACACAAGTGCGAAAAGTGGGTTTTCAACACTAACACAAGTGCGAAAAGTGGTTTTTCAACACTAACACAAGTGCGAAAAGTGGTTTTTCAACACTATCACAAGTGCAAAAAGTGTTTTTTCCACACTAATACAAGTGCAAAAGTGGTTTCCTGCACCAATAAAAGTGCGAAAAGTGGTTTTTCAACACTAACAAGTGCGAAAAGTGGTTTTTCAACACTAACACAAGTGCGAAAAGTGGTTTTTCCACACTAATACAAGTGCAAAAGTGGTTTCCTGCACCAACACAAGTGCAAAAAGTGGTTTTTCAACACTAACACAAGTGCGAAAAGTGGTTTTTCCACACTAATACAAGTGCAAAAGTGGTTTCCTGCACCAACACAAGTGCGAAAAGTGGTTTTTCAACACTAACACAATTGCGAAAAGTAGTTTTTCAACACTATCACAAGTGCAAAAAGTGTTTTTTTCCACGCTAATACAAGTGCAAAAGTGGTTTCCTGCACCAACACAAGTGCGAAAAGTGGTTTTTCAACACCAACACAAGTGCGAAAAGTGGTTTTTCAACACTAACACAAGTGCGAAAAGTGGTTTTTCCACACTAATACAAGTGCAAAAGTGGTTTCCTGCACCAACACAAGTGCGAAAAGTGGTTTTTCAACACTAACACAAGTGCGAAAAGTGGTTTTTCAACACTAACACAAGTGTGAAAAGTGTTTTTTCCACACTAATACAAGTGCAAAAGTGGTTTCCTGCACCAACACAGGTGCGGAAAGTGGTTTATCAACACCAACACAAGTGCGAAAAGTGGTTTTTCAACACTATCACAAGTGCAAAAGTGGTTTCCTGCACCAACACAAGTGAGAAAAGTGGTTTTTCAACACTAACACAAGTGCGAAAAGTGGTTTTTCCACACTAATACAAGTGCAAAAGTGGTTTTTCAACACTAACACGTGCGAAAAGTGGTTTTTCAACACTATCACAAGTGCAAAAAGTGGTTTTTCAACACTAACACGTGCGAAAAGTGGTTTTTCAACACTATCACAAGTGCAAAAAGTGTTTTTTCCACACTAATACAAGTGCAAAAGTGGTTTCCTGCACCAACAAAAGTGCGAAAAGTGGTTTTTCAACACTAACACAAGTGCGAAAAGTGGTTTTTCCACACTAATACAAGTGCAAAAGTGGTTTCCTGCACCAACACAAGTGCGAAAAGTGGTTTTTCAACACTAACACAAGTGCGAAAAGTGGTTTTTCAACACTAACACAAGTGCGAAAAGTGGTTTTTCAACACTAACACAAGTGCGAAAAGTGGTTTTTCCACACTAATACAAGTGCAAAAGTGGTTTCCTGCACCAACACAAGTGCGAAAAGTGGTTTTTCAACACCAACACAAGTGCGAAAAGTAGTTTTTCAACACTAACACAAGTGCGAAAAGTGGTTTTTCCACACTAATACAAGTGCAAAAGTGGTTTCCTGCAACAACACAAGTGCGAAAAGTGGGTTTTCAACACTAACACAAGTGCGAAAAGTGGTTTTTCAACACTAACACAAGTGCGAAAAGTGGTTTTTCAACACTATCACAAGTGCAAAAAGTGTTTTTTCCACACTAATACAAGTGCAAAAGTGGTTTCCTGCACCAATAAAAGTGCGAAAAGTGGTTTTTCAACACTAACAAGTGCGAAAAGTGGTTTTTCAACACTAACACAAGTGCGAAAAGTGGTTTTTCCACACTAATACAAGTGCAAAAGTGGTTTCCTGCACCAACACAAGTGCAAAAAGTGGTTTTTCAACACTAACACAAGTGCGAAAAGTGGTTTTTCCACACTAATACAAGTGCAAAAGTGGTTTCCTGCACCAACACAAGTGCGAAAAGTGGTTTTTCAACACTAACACAAGTGCGAAAAGTGTTTTTTCCACACTAATACAAGTGCAAAAGTGGTTTCCTGCACCAACACAAGTGCGAAAAGTGGTTTTTCAACACTAACACAAGTGCGAAAAGTGGTTTTTCAACACTAACACAAGTGCGAAAAGTGTTTTTTCCACACTAATACAAGTACAAAAGTGGTTTCCTGCACCAACACAAGTGCGAAAAGTGGTTTCCTGCACCAACACAAGTGCGAAAAGTGGTTTTGCAACACTAACACAAGTGCGAAAAGTGGTTTTTCAACACTAACACAAGTGCGAAAAGTGTTTTTTCCACACTAATACAAGTGCAAAAGTGGTTTCCTGCACCAACACAAGTGCGAAAAGTGGTTTTTCAAAACTAACACAAGTGCGAAAAGTGGTTTTTCAACACTAACAAGTGCGAAAAGTGGTTTTTCCACACTAATACAAGTGCAAAAGTGGTTTCCTGCATCAACACAAGTGCGAAAATTGGTTTTTCAACACTAACACAAGTGCGAAAAGTGGTTTTTCAACACTAACACAAATGCGAAAAGTGGTTTTTCAACACTAACACAATTGCGAAAAGTAGTTTTTCAACACTATCACAAGTGCAAAAAGTGGTTTTTCCACACTAATACAAGTGCAAAAGTGGTTTCCTGCACCAACACAAGTGCGAAAAGTGGTTTTTCAACACTAACACAAGTGCGAAAAGTGTTTTTTCAACACTATCACAAGTGTGAAAAGTGGTTTTTCAACACTAACACAAGTGCGAAAAGTGTTTTTTCCACACTAATACAAGTGCAAAAGTGGTTTCCTGCACCAACACAAGTGCGAAAAGTGGTTTTTCAACACTAACACAAGTGTGAAAAGTGGTTTTTCAACACCAACACAAGTGCGAAAAGTGGTTTTTCAACACTAACACAAGTGCGAAAAGTATTTTTTCCACACTAATACAAGTGCAAAAGTGGTTTCCTGCACCAACACAAGTGCGAAAAGTGGTTTTTCAACACTAACACAAGTGCGAAAAGTGGTTTTTCAACAATAACACAAGTGCGAAAAGTGTTTTTTCCACACTAATACAAGTGCAAAAGTGGTTTCCTGCACCAACACAAGTGCGAAACGTGGTTTTTCAACACTAACACAAGTGCTAAAAGTGTTTTTTCCACACTAATACAAGTGCAAAAGTGGTTTCCTGCACCAACACAAGTGCGAAAGGTGGTTTTTCAACACTAACACAAGTGCGAAAAGTGGTTTTTCAACACTAACACAAGTGCGAAAAGTGTTTTTCCACACTAATACAAGTGCAAAAGTGGTTTCCTGCACCAACACAAGTGCGAAAAGTGGTTTTTCAACACTAACACAAGTGCGAAAAGTGGTTTTTCAACACTAACACAAGTGCGAAAAGTGGTTTTTCAACACTATCACAAGTGTGAAAAGTGGTTTTTCAACACTGTCACAAGTGCAAAAAGTGTTTTTTCCACACTAATACAAGTGCAAAAGTGGTTTCCTGCACCAACACAAGTGCGAAAAGTGGTTTTTCAACACTAACACAAGTGCGAAAAGTGGTTTTTCAACACTAACACAAGTGCGAAAAGTGGTTTTTCAACACTAACACAAGTGCAAAAGTGGTTTCCTGCACCAACACAAGTGCGAAAAGTGGTTTTTCAACACTAACACAAGTGCAAAAAGTGGTTTTTCAACACTAACACAAGTGCGAAAAGTGTTTTTTCCACACTAATACAAGTGCAAAAGTGGTTTCCTGCACCAACACAAGTGCGAAAAGTGGTTTTTCAACACTAACACAAGTGCGAAAAGTGGTTTTTCAACACCAACACAAGTGCGAAAAGTGGTTTTTCAACACTATCATAAGTGCAAAAAGTGTTTTTTTCCACACTAATACAAGTGCAAAAGTGGTTTCCTGCACCAACACAAGTGCGAAAAGTGGTTTTTCAACACTAACACAAGTGCGAAAAGTGGTTTTTCAACACTAACACAAGTGCGAAAAGTGTTTTTTCCACACTAATACAAGTGCAAAAGTGGTTTCCTGCACCAACACAAGTGCGAAACGTGGTTTTTCAACACTAACACAAGTGCAAAAAGTGGTTTTTCAACACTAACACAAGTGCGAAAAGTGTTTTTCCACACTAGTACAAGTGCAAAAGTGGTTTCCTGCACCAACACAAGTGCGAAAAGTGGTTTTTCAACACTAACACAAGTGCGAAAAGTGGTTTTTCAACACTAACACAAGTGCGAAAAGTGGTTTTTCAACACTATCACAAGTGCAAAAAGTGTTTTTTCCACACTAATACAAGTGCAAAAGTGGTTTCCTGCACCAACACAAGTGCGAAAAGTGGTTTTTCAACACTAACACAAGTGCGAAAAGTGTTTTTTCAACACTAACACAAGTGCGAAAAGTGGTTTTTCAACACTAACACAAGTGCGAAAAGTGTTTTTTCCACACTAATACAAGTGCAAAAGTGGTTTCCTGCACCAACACAAGTGCGAAAAGTGGTTTTTCAACACTAACAAGTGCGAAAAGTGGTTTTTCAACACCAACACAAGTGCGAAAAGTGGTTTTTCAACACTAACACAAGTGCGAAAAGTGTTTTTTCCACACTAATACAAATGCAAAAGTGGTTTCCTGCACCAACACAAGTGCGAAAAGTGGTTTTTCAACACTAACACAAGTGCGAAAAGTGTTTTTTCCACACTAATACAAGTGCAAAAGTGGTTTCCTGCACCAACACAAGTGCGAAAAGTGGTTTTTCAACACTAACACAAGTGCGAAAAGTGGTTTTTCAACACTAACACAAGTGCGAAAAGTGGTTTTTCAACACTAACACAAGTGCGAAAAGTGTTTTTTCCACACTAATACAAGTGCAAAAGTGGTTTCCTGCACCAACACAAGTGCGAAAAGTGGTTTTTCAACGCTAACACAAGTGCGAAAAGTGGTTTTTCAACATTAACACAAGTGCGAAAAGTGGTTTTTCAACACTAACAAGTGCTAAAAGTGTTTTTTCCACACTAATACAAGTGCAAAAGTGGTTTCCTGCACCAACACAGGTGCGAAAAGTGGTTTTTCAACACTAACACAAGTGCGAAAAGTGGTTTTTCAACACTAACACAAGTGCGAAAAGTGGTTTTTCAACACTAACACAAGTGCGAAAAGTGGTTTTTCAACACTAACACAAGTGCGAAAAGTGGTTTTTCAACACTAACACAAGTGCGAAAAGTGGTTTTTCCACACTAATACAAGTGCAAAAGTGGTTTCCTGCACCAACACAAGTGCGAAAAGTGGTTTTTCAACACTAACACAAGTGCGAAAAGTGGTTTTTCAACACTAACACAAGTGCAAAAGTGGTTTCCTGCATCAACACAAGTGCGAAAATTGGTTTTTCAACACTAACACAAGTGCGAAAAGTGGTTTTTCAACACTAACACAATTGCGAAAAGTAGTTTTTCAACACTATCACAAGTGCAAAAAGTGGTTTTTCCACACTAATACAAGTGCAAAAGTGGTTTCCTGCACCAACACAAGTGCGAAAAGTGGTTTTTCAACACTAACACAAGTGCGAAAAGTGTTTTTTCAACACTATCACAAGTGTGAAAAGTGGTTTTTCAACACTAACACAAGTGCGAAAAGTGTTTTTTCCACACTAATACAAGTGCAAAAGTGTTTTTCAACACTAACACAAGTGTGAAAAGTGGTTTTTCAACACCAACACAAGTGCGAAAAGTGGTTTTTCAACACTAACACAAGTGCGAAAAGTATTTTTTCCACACTAATGCAAGTGCAAAAGTGGTTTCCTGCACCAACACAAGTGCGAAAAGTGGTTTTTCAACACTAACACAAGTGCGAAAAGTGGTTTTTCAACAATAACACAAGTGCGAAAAGTGGTTTTTCAACACTAACACAAGTGCGAAAAGTGTTTTTTCCACACTAATACAAGTGCAAAAGTGGTTTCCTGCACCAACACAAGTGCGAAAAGTGGTTTTTCAACGCTAACACAAGTGCGAAAAGTGGTTTTTCAACATTAACACAAGTGCGAAAAGTGGTTTTTCAACACTAACAAGTGCTAAAAGTGTTTTTTCCACACTAATACAAGTGCAAAAGTGGTTTCCTGCACCAACACAGGTGCGAAAAGTGGTTTTTCAACACTAACACAAGTGCGAAAAGTGGTTTTTCAACACTAACACAAGTGCGAAAAGTGGTTTTTCAACAATAACACAAGTGCGAAAAGTGGTTTTTCAACACTAACACAAGTGCGAAAAGTGTTTTTTCCACACTAATACAAGTGCAAAAGTGGTTTCCTGCACCAACACAAGTGCGAAAAGTGGTTTTTCAACGCTAACACAAGTGCGAAAAGTGGTTTTTCAACATTAACACAAGTGCGAAAAGTGGTTTTTCAACACTAACAAGTGCTAAAAGTGTTTTTTCCACACTAATACAAGTGCAAAAGTGGTTTCCTGCACCAACACAGGTGCGAAAAGTGGTTTTTCAACACTAACACAAGTGCGAAAAGTGGTTTTTCAACACTAACACAAGTGCGAAAAGTGGTTTTTCAACACTAACACAAGTGCGAAAAGTGGTTTTTCAACACTAACACAAGTGCGAAAAGTGGTTTTTCAACACTAACACAAGTGCGAAAAGTGGTTTTTCCACACTAATACAAGTGCAAAAGTGGTTTCCTGCACCAACACAAGTGCGAAAAGTGGTTTTTCAACACTAACACAAGTGCGAAAAGTGGTTTTTCAACACTAACACAAGTGCAAAAGTGGTTTCCTGCATCAACACAAGTGCGAAAATTGGTTTTTCAACACTAACACAAGTGCGAAAAGTGGTTTTTCAACACTAACACAATTGCGAAAAGTAGTTTTTCAACACTATCACAAGTGCAAAAAGTGGTTTTTCCACACTAATACAAGTGCAAAAGTGGTTTCCTGCACCAACACAAGTGCGAAAAGTGGTTTTTCAACACTAACACAAGTGCGAAAAGTGTTTTTTCAACACTATCACAAGTGTGAAAAGTGGTTTTTCAACACTAACACAAGTGCGAAAAGTGTTTTTTCCACACTAATACAAGTGCAAAAGTGTTTTTCAACACTAACACAAGTGTGAAAAGTGGTTTTTCAACACCAACACAAGTGCGAAAAGTGGTTTTTCAACACTAACACAAGTGCGAAAAGTATTTTTTCCACACTAATGCAAGTGCAAAAGTGGTTTCCTGCACCAACACAAGTGCGAAAAGTGGTTTTTCAACACTAACACAAGTGCGAAAAGTGGTTTTTCAACAATAACACAAGTGCGAAAAGTGTTTTTTCCACACTAATACAAGTGCAAAAGTGGTTTCCTGCACCAACACAAGTGCGAAACGTGGTTTTTCAACACTAACACAAGTGCTAAAAGTGTTTTTTCCACACTAATACAAGTGCAAAAGTGGTTTCCTGCACCAACACAAGTGCGAAAGGTGGTTTTTCAACACTAACACAAGTGCGAAAAGTGGTTTTTCAACACTAACACAAGTGCGAAAAGTGTTTTTCCACACTAATACAAGTGCAAAAGTGGTTTCCTGCACCAACACAAGTGCGAAAAGTGGTTTTTCAACACTAACACAAGTGCGAAAAGTGGTTTTTCAACACTAACACAAGTGCGAAAAGTGGTTTTTCAACACTATCACAAGTGTGAAAAGTGGTTTTTCAACACTGTCACAAGTGCAAAAAGTGTTTTTTCCACACTAATACAAGTGCAAAAGTGGTTTCCTGCACCAACACAAGTGCGAAAAGTGGTTTTTCAACACCAACACAAGTGCGAAAAGTGGTTTTTCAACACTAACACAAGTGCAAAAGTGGTTTCCTGCACCAACACAAGTGCGAAAAGTGGTTTTTCAACACCAACACAAGTGCGAAAAGTGGTTTTTCAACACTAACACAAGTGCGAAAAGTGTTTTTTCCACACTAATACAAGTGCAAAAGTGGTTTCCTGCACCAACACAAGTGCGAAACGTGGTTTTTCAACACTAACACAAGTGCAAAAAGTGGTTTTTCAACACTAACACAAGTGCGAAAAGTGTTTTTCCACACTAGTACAAGTGCAAAAGTGGTTTCCTGCACCAACACAAGTGCGAAAAGTGGTTTTTCAACACTAACACAAGTGCGAAAAGTGGTTTTTCAACACTAACACAAGTGCGAAAAGTGGTTTTTCAACACTATCACAAGTGCAAAAAGTGTTTTTTCCACACTAATACAAATGCAAAAGTGGTTTCCTGCACCAACACAAGTGCGAAAAGTGGTTTTTCAACACTAACACAAGTGCGAAAAGTGTTTTTTCAACACTAACACAAGTGCGAAAAGTGGTTTTTCAACACTAACACAAGTGCGAAAAGTGTTTTTTCCACACGAATACAAGTGCAAAAGTGGTTTCCTGCACCAACACAAGTGCGAAAAGTGGTTTTTCAACACTAACACAAGTGCGAAAAGTGGTTTTTCAACACCAACACAAGTGCGAAAAGTGGTTTTTCAACACTAACACAAGTGCGAAAAGTGTTTTTTCCACACTAATACAAATGCAAAAGTGGTTTCCTGCACCAACACAAGTGCGAAAAGTGGTTTTTCAACGCTAACACAAGTGCGAAAAGTGGTTTTTCAACATTAACACAAGTGCGAAAAGTGGTTTTTCAACACTAACAAGTGCTAAAAGTGTTTTTTCCACACTAATACAAGTGCAAAAGTGGTTTCCTGCACCAACACAGGTGCGAAAAGTGGTTTTTCAACACTAACACAAGTGCGAAAAGTGGTTTTTCAACACTAACACAAGTGCGAAAAGTGGTTTTTCAACACTAACACAAGTGCGAAAAGTGGTTTTTCAACACTAACACAAGTGCGAAAAGTGGTTTTTCAACACTAACATAAGTGCGAAAAGTGGTTTTTCCACACTAATACAAGTGCAAAAGTGGTTTCCTGCACCAACACAAGTTCGAAAAGTGGTTTTTCAACACTAACACAAGTGCGAAAAGTGGTTTTTCAACACTAACACAAGTGCGAAAAGTGGTTTTTCCACACTAATACAAGTGCAAAAGTGGTTTCCTGCACCAACACAAGTGCGAAAAGTGGTTTTTCAACACCAACACAAGTGCGAAAAGTGGTTTTTCAACACTAACACAAGTGCGAAAAGTGTTTTTTCCACACTAATACAAGTGTAAAAGTGGTTTCCTGCACCAACACAAGTGCGAAAAGTGGTTTTTCAACACTAACACAAGTGCGAAAAGTGATTTTTCAACACTAACACAATTGCGAAAAGTAGTTTTTCAACACTATCACAAGTGCAAAAAGTGGTTTTTCCACACTAATACAAGTGCAAAAGTGGTTTCCTGCACCAACACAAGTGCGAAAAGTGGTTTTTCAACACTAACACAAGTGTGAAAAGTGGTTTTTCAACACCAACACAAGTGCGAAAAGTGGTTTTTCAACACTAACACAAGTGCGAAAAGTATTTTTTTCCACACTAATACAAGTGCAAAAGTGGTTTTTCAACAATAACACAAGTGCGAAAAGTGTTTTTTCCACACTAATACAAGTGCAAAAGTGGTTTCCTGCACCAACACAAGTGCGAAACGTGGTTTTTCAACACTAACACAAGTGCTAAAAGTGTTTTTTCCACACTAATACAAGTGCAAAAGTGGTTTCCTGCACCAACACAAGTGCGAAAGGTGGTTTTTCAACACTAACACAAGTGCGAAAAGTGGTTTTTCAACACTAACACAAGTGCGAAAAGTGTTTTTCCACACTAATACAAGTGCAAAAGTGGTTTCCTGCACCAACACAAGTGCGAAAAGTGGTTTTTCAACACTAACACAAGTGCGAAAAGTGTTTTTTCAACACTAACACAAGTGCGAAAAGTGGTTTTTCAACACTAACACAAGTGCGAAAAGTGTTTTTTCCACACTAATACAAGTGTAAAAGTGGTTTCCTGCACCAACACAAGTGCGAAAAGTGGTTTTTCAACACTAACACAAGTGCGAAAAGTGATTTTTCAACACTAACATAAGTGCGAAAAGTGTTTTTTCCACACTAATACAAGTGCAAAAGTGGTTTCCTGCACCAACACAAGTGCGAAAAGTGGTTTTTCAACACTAACACAATTGCGAAAAGTAGTTTTTCAACACTATCACAAGTGCAAAAAGTGTTTTTTCCACACTAATACAAGTGCAAAAGTGGTTTCCTGCACCAACACAAGTGCGAAAATTGGTTTTTCAACACTAACACAAGTGCGAAAAGTGGTTTTTCAACACTAACACAAATGCGAAAAGTTGTTTTTCAGCACTAACACAAGTGCGAAAAGTGGTTTTTTCCACACTAATACAAGTGCAAAAGTGGTTTCCTGCACCAACACAAGTGCGAAAAGTGGTTTTTCAACACTAACACAAGTGCGAAAAGTTGTTTTTCAACACTAACACAAGTGCAAAAAGTGGTTTTTCCACACTAATACAAGTGCAAAAGTGGTTTCCTGCACCAACACAAGTGCGAAAAGTGGTTTTTCAACACTAACAGAAGTGCGAAAAGTGGTTTTTCAACACCAACACAAGTGCGAAAAGTGGTTTTTCAACACTAACACAAGTGCGAAAAGTGTTTTTTCCACACTAATACAAGTGCAAAAGTGGTTTCCTGCACCAACACAAGTGCGAAAAGTGGTTTTTCAACACCAACACAAGTGCGAAAAGTGGTTTTTCAACACTAACACAAGTGCGAAAAGTGGTTTTTCAACACTATCACAAGTGCGAAAAGTGTTTTTAAGTTTTAATTTCCTTTAAAAAACATTTTCTCTGCAATAATAGGGCCGATTGAGATAAAATTTTCACCATAGGAGGGACTCGGTCTGTAGAATATTTTAATGGTAATTATGACGTCGCAGGTCACGTGGTTCGGCCGCCATATTGGTTTTCGTGAAAACACGAAAACCCCTTTTTCTCTGCAACGGCTGAACAGATCGAGGCCAAACTTTGCAAGCAGAATCGCATACCCATGACGAACAAAAAAGTCAGCGAGCACGACATCATCCAACACATGGTTTCAGAGTTATGACGTTTTAAAGCATGAACCTTTAAAACCTAGCTCCTCCCTCATTTCTGATCCAATCGAGGAGAAAATTCAGACATCTGTTCAGCATGTCAGTCTACTAAAACGTCATTTTAGAATTTGCGATAGGTCACGTGGTTTGGCAGATATCGTTAATTAAACGAAAATATTTTGTTAAAAATGGATATCTCTTGAATCGCTTTATTGATCGACGTGAAACGTCATACTATAGTAGAAGTCATGAAGAGTAACAAGTGTGCAAAATTTCAAGATGATTGGATGTACGGTCTGGAAACTAGAAGTTGTTATTGCCTGAAGAAGAAGAACCACAACACTTTTTTTTGACCAGGCCATGTGACATAACCACCTCACGAGCTAAGGGTAGCTCGAAATTAAATTGTCTTCGGATTTGGCAGTCGCTGGAGGGTGTTAACATTCGAATGCAACAAATCTGGGCAAATTCTGATGAATTTTCGTAAAACTACACGATATTGTCATTCACATTGGAAAATAACATTGTAAAACTCTCCGCCGCCTCGGCTTATTTCTCGCTCTGAAGTTCATCTTGTCTTCAATTTTAAGGAGAAAGAGGTATCTGCAAGCAATGGTGACCTTTATTTTGTGGAAATCCGATTTAAAATGATGAAGTTATTCAAAATCTAACATTTTAAATTGGTCGCATTTCCAAAGTGAAATCTTCCACAGGTAAAATATCCATGCGTGCAGGCACACCTTACGGCGTCAATTTGGCTCCGATTTCAAATCGGATTTCGATTGTCGTATTGCCTTGGATGAGATAACAAAATACCACAACAAATTTGGTGACAATCATGAAAAATTTGACCAAGTTCGATCGACGGGATACTTCGTTCTTCCACTAACATACGGCACGGGCTACGGATGACGGCATGCCACGGCATGACGTTCTTCGACGGGTGGCAGATAGTTAATTAAACGAAAATATTTTTTTAAATGGATGGGGTGGGGGGATGTGTGTGTGTTTGTGTGGAGGGGTGTGCGTGTGGGGGGAGGGGTGTGGGGGTGTTTGTGTGTGGGTGTGTGTGTATATGTGTGTGTGTGTGTGTGTGTGTGTGTGTGTGTGTGTGTGTGTGTGTGTGTGTGTGTGTGTGTGTGTGTGTGTGTGTCGAGGTGGGGGGTGTGTGTGTGTGTGTACGTGTGGAGGGTTGTGCATGTGGGGGGAGGGGTGTGGGGGTGTTTGTGTGTGTGCATGTGTGTTAGGGTTGGGGGGGGTGGGGGGATGTGTGCGTGTGTTTGTGTTAGGGGTGGGGAGATGTGTGTGTGTGTGTGTATGTGTGTGTTGGGGGTGGGGGGATGTATGCGTGTGTTTGTGTGTGTGTTAGGGTGGGGTGTGTGTGTGTGTGTGTGTTTGTATGTGGGTGGGGGGTAGGGGGAATGTGTGTGTGTGGGGATGTGTGTGTGGGGGGGGGGGGGTTGTGTGTCAGGGGATGTGTGTGGGGGATGTGTCTTAGGGGGTGGGGGGAGGGGGATGTGCGTTTGTCTGGATATGTGTGTGCGTGTGGGGGGAGGGGTGTGCACGTGTTTGTGTGTGTGTGTGTGGATATGCGTGTGTGTTGGGGGTGGGGTGTGTGTGTGTGTGTAGGGGGGATGTGTGTGTGTGTGGGGGTGGAGGGATGTGTGTGTGTAGGTGGGGGGGCGGGGGGGTTGGTGTGTGTGTATGTGTGTGTGTGTGTTTGGGGGGAGGGGTGTGGGTGGGGGTAGGTGGGATGTGTGTGTGTGTGTGTGTGTGTTGGGGGTGGGGGGATGTATGCGTGTGTTTGTGTGTGTGTTAGGGGTGGGGGGATGTGTGTGTGTGTGTGTGTGTGTGTGGAGGGGTGTGCGTGTGGGGGGAGGGGTGTGGGGGTGTTTGTGTGTGGGTGTGTGTGTATATGTGTGTGTGTGTGTGTCGAGGTGGGGGGGTGTGTGTGTGTGTGTACGTGTGGAGGGTTGTGCATGTGGGGGGAGGGGTGTGGGGGTGTTTGTGCGTGTGCATGTGTGTTAGGGTTGGGGGGGGTGGGGGGATGTGTGCGTGTGTTTGTGTTAGGGGTGGGGAGATGTGTGTGTGTGTGTGTGTGTGTGTGTGTGTGTGTGTGTGTGTGTGTGTGTGTGTGTGTGTGTGTGTGTGTGTGTTGGGGGTGGGGGGATGTATGCATGTGTTTGTGTGTGTGTTAGGGTGGGGTGTGTGTGTGTGTGTGTGTGTTGGGGGTAGGGGTGGGGGAATATGTGCATGTGTTTGTGTGTTTGTATGTGGGTGGGGGGTAGGGGGAATGTGTGTGTGTGGGGATGTGTGTGTGTGGGGGGGGGGGGGGGATGTGCGTTTGTCTGGATATGTGTGTGCGTGTGGGGGGAGGGGTGTGCACGTGTTTGTGTGTGTGTGTGAATATGCGTGTGTGTGTGTGTGTGTGTGTGTATGTGTATGTTAGGGGTGGGGGGATGTGTGTGTGTGTGTGTGTGTGTGTGTGTGTGTGTGTGTGTGTGTGTGTGTGTGTGTGTGTGTGTGTGTGTGTGTGTGTGTGTGTGTGTGTGTGTGTGTGTGTTGGAGGTTGCGGTGGGGGGATGTGTGCATGTTTGTGTGTGTGTATGTGGGTGGGGGGTAGGGGGAATGTGTGTGTGTGTGGGAATGTGTGTGTGGGGGGGGGGGGAGGGGTGTTGTGTGTCGGGGGATGTGTCTTGGGGGGAGGGGGGAGGGGGATGTGCGTTTGTCTGGATATGTGTCATCAGCAAAGAGATAGAGAGGATTTTCAAGAGAGTCAGAGAGATCATTGATGAAGACCAGGAAAAGCACAGGGCCCAGAACACTGCCTTGGGGAACTCCAGCCTGAACAGGAAGAGGAGATGAGAGAAACCCATTCAGGGCCACACGTTGACGACGACTAGAGAGAAAGTCCGCCAGCCATGCGTGGAGATTTCCATGGATACCAAAGGAGGAGAGTTTGGTGAGCAGAGCGGGGTGCCAGACCGTATCGAAGGCACGTGATATGTCGAGGGAGACAGCTCTAATTTCCTGTTTGGCATTGAGGACCTCCATCCATTGTTGAGACAGCAGAAGCAGCATGTCCAGAGTAGAGTGACCTGGTCTGAAACCAAATTGATGATCAGAGATCAAGTCATTGGATAAGAGGAAAGGTTTCATATCCGAAGCAATGATGGATTCCATGACTTTGCTGATATTTGGGAGAAGGCTGATTGGTCTGTCGTTGCTAGGATCTGTTTTTGCACCTTTTTTGTGCAAAGCGGTGATGTTGGCTGAGCCAACATCACTTACTCATGTTCACATCACTTACACTTACTCAACATTTTCTTACTCATGTTCACTCCTCACCTTTATCAATATCATTGCAGCCGTTTTATTTCAGGCCTGGCCTCAATGAGGACTAAAGTCCGTGACTGGAGCCTTAATTATAAATAAATAAAATAAAAAAGTATGGTTGGATACCTATCCACAGGATAAAGGCTGGATAAGGTGTGGATAAGGTGTGGATAAACTTTTGCTTGGAAGATGGCAATGTCCCACAATGCATTGCACTGTCTTGTCTGCTTGCAAAGCCATGGCAGCTGGTCAAACATACTAGAAAGAGGAAGGCAAACTTTAGGCCCACGGGCAACACAAGAGCATGTGAAGGTCATCTCGTACCTGCACTATCATCATATAACATTTGCCGATACCTCATTATATTGCCGTGATCAGTAATGAATATCGTTGTTTTCTACCGGTTCGCATCACATGCTCATTTGCTGACTTGACACCGTGGTGCATGTGGATTGATTATTAGATCGCCATCAACGATGTATGATAAGCGTTATCCAGGCCAGAGGAGGTAGGCTAAAGTTAAACGGGGAAAAAAAAATCACCGATTTATTCAGCGGGTAAAATTATCCAGGCTCTGAGCAACGGAACCTATCCAGGGGATAAATGTTATCCGCCAGATAGGCGATTTATCCACAGGATAGTGCTTATCCGGGCTTTTAGCAACTGCGCCCTGTTTACCACTACCTCAAGTAATCCCCCATCAAGATTTTTTTTTTTTTTTTTGGATACTGAATCGAGGCTCGTGAAAGAGCTAACATTTATTTCACAAACAAATCAACCAGACAAACAAAATATATAAAAAGAAGGAGCGGAAGACAAGATGGGGAGAGAGGGGAAGCACACAAACACAACATTTGAGAGCAGGGAGATGTGTGGGAGGGAGAGGGTTTGGGGGGAGGAGGCGTGGGAATGGGGGGGGGGGGTGGGAGAAGTATAAAACACAAGGACACCAAGGACTTCCAGGACAGAGGTTGGTATTTCAAAAAAGTGGATTTGGGGTGAAATTAGCAGGGGTAGAAAAGATCAAGGTTTTAGATGGGGGAAGATAAGAGATGGTGGTGAACAGCTGTTTTAAAGACCTAGAGGGTGGAGTGGGATTGAAGAGAGTGAGGGAGTTTGTTCCAGAGGCGGGAGAAAAGAGGAATGAAGGCGTGAAGGTGAGCAGAGAGTCTTGATTTTGGCAGTTTAACCATGAGAGGGTTGCAGGCAGATCTTGTGCGACCTGTAGGAATATTTGGGGGACAGAGCCCAGAGAGCTGGGGGGGGGGGGGGCAAGGCCAGAGAGGAGTCGGTAGAAGACGGAAAGACCACCAACCTGCCTGCGGTGGGTGAGTGAAAGGCCCTTGGAGTTAGCTTCATCGCGGGAGATTCCAATGATTCTGAACGCTTTGGTTTCAACAGCGTGAAGCCGAGCTAGGTGTGAGGCAGGAGCACCGGCCCAGAGGGGAGAGCAGTATTCCATTGAGCTGCGAATGAAAGCCTTGTATGTGGTGAGGAGCTCAGGTGTGGCAAGGAAGGACTTCGCACGACGGAGGATGCCCAGTCGGTGACTGGCTTTGGAGGCCAGATTTGAAATGTGGTTTTCGCAGGGAAGATCATGGCAGATAGTGAGACCCAAAAGCTTGAGTGACAGAACTTCTTGGAGAGGATTATTCAGAAAGTGGTTGGGAGGGTTGTTCAGTTGGTCTTTTCGGAGAGACATCGTAAGAGTGTGAGATTTGTCAGGATTGAAAGACATGTTCCACTTGTTTGCCCAGTCTGATTTTGTCCAGGTCTGCAGAGAGTGAGGAGGCTGCAGACTGCCGATCTGATGGATGAGGAATGGAGCGACAGAGTAGAGTCATCAGCAAAGAGACATCATCAGACACACCTTTTTTTTACCCAAAATGACCCAATTCTCAAGCACTCCTTTTTCCAGCAATTCCACAAGCCTCAATTATGTACGCAAAAATTAATATTTGCACCACAATATGAAGTTAATCAATCACAGCTCAGTTCATACCCATTTCTAACTCCCCCACAAGCCTCGACGCCACCGAAAGAATCATACACCGTGCTTTTGCTACCAACAAACAAAACCCGAATTGCGGCGACAAATCATCCATCTGCTGCAAATCGCTGCTTAGAGACAGAATATACAAGGGGAAGAAATTTTGAAGTGCACATTTATTTAGAAATCAAGAATACAAAACACTAGATTCACAAGATGTCATTACAAATCTCGGAAGAATCAACTCGGAGCCAGAACATCTTTTAATTCACCCTGTGGCATTCAACCTCAAAACGTCACAAAAATCGACAAAACGTTCACAGAGTGCATGTCAAACAAGTATTAGTTGGACATTAAACAGCCAAACAACATTCACCATTATATTGTTGAGATATTGAGGGAACTTCGAATTTGACAGATACCATTTACATTCTCATTCGTTACCTGTCCACATTCCCAAAACCCGAGCTTTTGTCTCTGCCCGAGATGTTCACCCTGCAATTGCACAAAACTTATAACAACCTCCTCAGTTATATTACCTATTTGTGGCATGGAAGAATCAAGTTACGTTCATAAACATGAGATGACGATGTAAACATGCATACACTTTCTAAAATGTACCAACAATCTTCTTCATTACAAAGACTTTATTAAAGTAAAAACAACACTCCAGTTTGAAAAAAAATTCAGCGCCAGATCAATTTGGATTGTCTTACACATCATCCAAACCCATTACCCCAAGATTCCTTACAGTAATGCCACGTCAATACAACCACCCCCCCCTCTCACTCCCCCCCCCCCCCCCCCCCAAAAAAAAACAATACAAATCAAATACAAACCGGAGACATTGTGCTAAGTGCCACAAGAAAAACAATCAAACTTTTATAACCATAAAACTTCAATGGCAGAAACTTTTTGTTATAATTTAAAAAAGGATACTCTGTCCTCCAGAAAACCAGGTGACGAGTGGAGACAATACTGAGAAACAAAACTAAGCATCAACATGAGCACAGGTGGCTCAGAATTCTTCAGGCTCATCCTGTGGTGTTTCACTGCCCTCATCTTCCTGCAAACATCAATTTGAAAAGCCACACACAAACAATCTCGATATTGCGCAAACCCTTTAAATACGAGATACCGTAACGGAAGGAATTGAACATTACCATATGAGTGTAGAGGATGGAGTAAATGTGCTGGCACAATGGATTTTCTTGATCATCTTCTTTTTGAAGAATCTGCTCGATGTCCTGCATCTTCTTGAAGTAGAAATCTCGTTCCTTCTCCATGTCTTCCAATGACATTTTCAACGCCTTGATCTGCTCGGAAGAAGCAAAACAACATCGCAGTAGAATTTTGTTTCGATGGAAGATTCTCGTTACGCACTGTGAAGAGCTCAATCGTGCTTGGTTTGCCGTTACAAATTAGAAAGCTCAATTACAATTTGTGGGATAAAATTGCACCCAAAGTATTTGCCATTACAATTGGCTGAAAAATTGACAATATAAAGTCGATGGGACGATGTCTACCTGAACCTTCGGATTACTGCCAACCCACCCGCTGTTTGGAAAAAAAAATGTTCGGAGCTCATTACACGAAGTTAAACCGCAGTCTCCAGTTACTCCATTCAAACCAGGCAATTCACAGCCATGTTTTACCTGATTATTCAATTCTGTGATAGGCCCATCAGGGCTCGCACGGTCATTTTTCATTCTTTGTTGATGTTTCTGACTCAGGGACGCAGGAGAAGAACAGGAAGCAGAATCACTTTGCTGCCTTTGGCCATGTAAAGCCGTCTTGGATGTGGATGTGTCTGTGCAATTAAAAACAGTCATTTGGACATGAAGGCTAAAAACCTTGCGGTGTTTTGACATCACAGTTTCCATCCTTCTCAGGAAGGAAACATTAAAGGAAAGACAGCCCGATTTTGCAGAGTCTAAATATCCCATTGCACCAAGAATGTATACAACCTGAAAGAGGTAGATTTTAGTCAGGATTATTATAAATCAGTATTGTGCATTTACATCAACATGAAATACTGTATGCCATCAGACTCAGTTGTCATTTGTGAAACAAAGAACCACCCATTGTCTAAAGCAGTGTCAGCTGCTACATTGCTTAGCACAACAGTCACCCAGCCCACGTTACAGGCTTTGTTAGCTTTTGGGCAAGATCAACACCCGGCCCATTGGGGAAAGGAATCGATCCATAGACATTCCTGGCTCCCTGACCATCATCAACATGGAGTGAATTCCCCCAGAAGATGAACAGACAAGTCATCTGAAAGAGTACAAACAACTAGCACCTCTCAACTGGAATTGTATCCATGAACATCTGTGCTACACAAATGACTGTCACTACCACTCCCCCCCAAAAGGCTTATAAAGCCTATGGCGGCTGACTGACGCTGTGATTAGCAGCTGACAATGCAATAAGCAGTGGAAGGTTGTGGGTTTTTCCACAGATTGAAACTGAGCCTGGTGACCATCTATGCTGCAGGCTACAACTTAAAGTTCTTATTGAGTGGTAAAGGGAAACTAAACAGGGTAGATGCATGGCAGGCACCCAGATCCAAAACGCTGGTTTGGCACAGTTCCATGGTCACAACCATTCCAGTCAATAGGTACTATTGCCATCCATACTTCAGAAAGTATTCACACCCCTTCACTTTTTTCACATTTTGTTGTGTTAGAGCCTGAATTTAAAATGGATTAAGTTGAGATTTATTTTGTCACTGATATACATGTAGTAAAGTCAGTCAAAAATTTATTTTTAAAAAATCTTTACATAATTAAAAATGAAATACAGAAATCTAATTTACATAAGTATTCACCCCCATGAATCAATACTTTGTAGAAGCACCTTTGGCAGCAAATACAGCTCCAAGTCGTCTTGGGTATGTCTATCAGTTTTGCACATCTGGATTTGGAGTTTCTCCCATTCTTCTTGCAGATCTCCTCAAACTCTGTGAAGTTGGATGGGGAGAGTCAGTGAACAGCAATCTTTAATTCTTTCCACAGATTCTCAATGGGAGTCAAGTCTGAGCTTTGCTGGGCCACTCAAGGACTTTCACGTTCTTGTTCTGAAGCCATTCCAGTGTTGCTTTGGCTGTATGCTTGGGGTCATTATTCTGTTGGAATATAAATATTTGCCGCAGTCTAAGGTCTTTTGCACTCTGAAGCAGTTTCTCCTCAAAGATTTGCCTGCATTTGGCTCCATTCATTGTTCCTTCTCTCCATAAAGGTCTCCTAGTCCCTGCTGCTGAAAAGCATTCCCATAGCATGATGCTGCCCCACCATGCTTTACGGTATGGATGGTGCTATTTGGTTATGAGCTGTGCTCTGTTTCCACCAGACGTAGCACTTTGCATTCAGGCCAATGAGTTCAATTTTCGACTCGTCAGACCACAGAATCTTTTGCCTACTGCTCTCAGTATTTCACATGCCTTTTTGCAAACTCCAAGCATGCTGCCTCTTTCTTAGGAGTGGCATCCGTCTGGCCACTCCCATAAAGCCTAGATTTGTGAAGTGCTACAGAGACTGTTGTCCTTCCAGCAGGTTCTGCCATATCAGCCAAGGAACTATGCAGTTATGTCAGAGTGTTCATTGGGTTACTAGTCACCTTGACCAAGGTCCTTCTTGATCAGTTGCTGCCAACTCTAGGAAGAGTCTGGGCAGTTCCATATTCTTTCCATTTCGTAATCATGGAACTCACTGTGCTGTTGGGAACTTTCAACACGAGAAATTGTTTTATACCCTTCCCCAGATCTATGCCTCCTCAAAATTGTATCACGGAGTTATACAGACAGTTACTTGGACTTCATGGTAAAGTTTCTGCTCTGACATGCACTGTCAACTGTGGGACCTTGTATAGAAAGGTGTGTTTCTTTCTAAATCATGTCCATTCAATTTAATTGGCCACTAGTCGACTCCAATCAAGTTGTAGAGACATCTCAAGGATGATCAAAGGAAATTGGATGCACCTGAGCTCAATTTGGAGTGTCATAGCAAAGCGGTTGAATACTTATTGCCTCATGACGTTTCAGCTTTTCATTTTTATTATTTTAAAAAAAATCTAAAAAATAAAATATATATTCCACTTGACATTATGGGGTAATATGTGTAGATCAGTGACAAAAAAATAATCTCAATTTAACCCAACTTAAATTCAGGCTTTAACACCACAATGTGAAGTCAAGGGGTGTGAATACTTTCTGAAGTAACTGTAGTTGTTTTTTGGCTAATCTTTGGTTTGATCTCACCTTTCCCTTTTTGTATAGATGGTGAACAGGAGAGGAGGGGTTCAGAGAAATACTAATGATTCTCTTTGTTGAAGCAAACTTATTTGACAGTCAAAAAGTTGACACCACATACAGCTTTTTACATAGTCTTGACAAACTGCAGCAAAATATCAACACCAGTCCTACTTAGTCAAAGTAGATGAGCAATTTAACAATGGCCAGTGATACAAATCTAACAGCATTAAAAAAGTTAAACCAAGGGTCACGACAGCAGTCAGGTCCAACGTACTCTTGGCCTTTGGCTTGTTGAAGATCTGAGTACCCGGGTTGGGTGGTGGAAAGGCATCCTGACCTTGCCTTGCTGCCACGGGATCGTACTCGTGGCCATCATAATTTGCATTGAAAAACTTCTTAAACCACTGCACAAACTCAAAATTGTCTTGAAATCGTCCCTTAACAAGCCTGTCCACAGGTATCACCTGCAAAATAACATCAGATCAGAAAACAATAGCAGAAGGGTCAAAATAAAAATGAATTAAAAAGATGAAGCAAAAAATAAAATAAAAACAAAAAATATTTACAAAACAAGTATCCACAGGGTGGGGCTTAGACGTGCGATGAAGTTTGGGGTAATATTAGAATTAGCCCGGTGGGAGACACGGTTATTTCCCCACGGTTTTATAAGAAGATATTAAAATTAACTCTCTGAATTTGAGGCGAACCCCCCCCCCCCCCCCCCCCCCCCGTTTTCAGCTTCTTATAGGACATAGGTGGTGGATTAAGAACAACCCCATGAGACCTTACTGTTCTGATATGTTGTACCAAATTTGGTCCATAATCTGTCATGTCGTTTGTCAGAAAAATATGTTTTAGTGAATGTGGGATTAGGGGAGGGGGGGGGGGGAATAAAAGAGGGGGGAAGAGAGGAGGAGGGGGGAGAGGAAGAGAAGAGGCATCTTTGCTAAAATTAGAGAAGAGGTGTACTGGCAACGCCGGGTACCTTTGCAAGTAGGCAAATAAAACAAATTTTTGCACATTATTGAACATATACACAAAATCAGCTTCAAAATCCTCATTGTTCCATATAATATGTCCTTAGAACAAGAATACTCATTTCATTACAATATTCATTACTAAGCTTATGCAAACATTTGGTGCAAACTCGCTGTGCATACTGTTACGGATTCGTCACTTCCGTTGTGGTGGTTTGCATCCACTGTAAATATTTCCGATTCCATGTATTATTGTTGTCATTTAAAGGGAATAGATATTTCTAGTTTCAAAAGTTAAAAGTTAATGTTAAAAGAAACAGGAAACCGGATCGGGAACCAGACTAAAACCGGAAGAAGACGAGGAGAAAGGAGGTGGAGCGAGTGAAGTCGGAGAAGAAGCGAGTCGTTTCTTCGTCCTGAGCGAACGTTGTCGAGCAAGAGTCCCGAGTGAACTTTGGGTTTCCTGGAAAGGGATTCCTGCGATGGGGTTGTTATCGCTGTGACTGATCAACCTGCGTGTCAGGTTTGGCGTTGGATTCCGAGGAATCATCGTTGGGTCATTACGTCTCAAGTACGAGTCGTCGGCCATTTTGACTCGCGCGCTTTGCTCATCACGAAAGGTCTTTGCTTCGCATCAGCCGTTTTCACCATTCAGACGTCTATCTGGGATGTGTGTGTGCAACGCGAATTTTGAAGACAAACCTGAGGTTCGCCGATTTGGAGCGGTAAAACATTCATACCCGAGGGGGTGAATTTCCCAGTCGACTTGAGTGCGCCTTTTCGCAGCTATTGGCCGCGTAACCCTTTTCTGCCGCTTTGGCCGCGTACACCTTTGTGCAGTTTTGGCGGCGTGAATGGGCCTGTCATCTGAACGGGATTCGGGTTTGGATTCGACATCTTTCTGATGATCGCTGGAGGGGGATCAACTTGAGCTCAAAGACGGGAATATAGTGACATTGGGGAATGTTCTTTTGTCACTCACTTGGAGCACAGTGAGTTACCTGATATTAGCTGATGGTACCATCATAAGATATATGTTGATTGTACTTTTGATTGCTATCATTGTTGTACTGTTATTCTTGTGTGATTTGTAATACAATATTTGTTTGTTAGTAACAATTGGTGTGTGTTCACCATTGATTTTTGACACAGAATAACACATTTTTCTGCCGTGACTCCTCTCGGGGCTCGGAGGTACACCACGACCAGGGGGTCGGGGAGGAGCACGTAACAATACCCGTCGCTTCACCGATTGGTTTAATCAAAAGAGCATGTTGCACTTCAAACACATTACATGTCTTATCTGAATCGAAATAAGGGTGTGAAATGAGGAAAAATGGGTGGGGAGGGGCCAGGGGGGTTGGAAAGAGGATCTTTTATAACAATTGTTGTTGCTGCTGCTGCTGCTGTCGTGGCTGTTGTTATCTCCTCCACCGAAGGTGGATGTAGGTTATGTTTTCGCCCCTATCTGTTTGTCTGTGCACAGGATATCTCATTAAAGTTATGGAGAGATTAGGACAAAATCTGTTTAATGGTTGGGTATGTGACAAGGATGAACGGATTCGATTTTGGTGAAGTTAGGATGCGGAAACGAGATTCTTTTTTTTTTTTTGAAAGTGATTTTTAGTTGAGAGCTCGGACATAAAACGATACATAGCCTGATATTTCAAAATGTTGTGGACGGATCATGACAATACTCGGTGGATGGGTTGGTTAGGTGAAAGGAACAAGGCGTTATATTTTGGTTAAGTTATGGATGCAGATCCAGCCTATCAGTGGGATACAAAACGTAAACTGTTCAGCCTGGCGGAGGTACGTGCTCTACTAAGTGCCTTTCTACAGACTTGGCATTTAATATGGAATATTTTTTTTGTGGGGTGAACTTACTTTTCAAGATGACTTGGAACCAAAATTTCATTGGAATTATGTTGAAATTATTCTAGATTTTGTTAATGTGACCTTTAAAAGAAACAAAAACCACATTTGACATTTCGAATCAAATAAATTGATCCTTGAAAGTGATGTAAACTGATATCGAACTCAATTCACGGACAGTACTGTGTTAAACTTCTGTGCGTTTTCCAGAAGTATCTCTTTATTTTGCACATTAGCCAAAAATTTTTTTTAACAAAAACAAAAGTTAAATTACGACTGGGATTAAGGACAGTAAAATTACAGTTCAGGACTTCGTGTAACCCCCACGAGCATTCAGGAGAGCACGTACACGTAGAGGCATGCTGTTCACGAGATTTGCCAAGGTTTGGACAGGAATCGCTTGCCATGCAGTGACAATAGTCTGCTGCAATTCACGCACAGAGGCAGGCTGCTGGTCCAAGTTGTCGATTTGACGCGTTAATTCTGCCCACAAGTTCTCTATCGGATTCTTATCCGGGGACATGGCAGGCCACTCCATATGCTCTACACCACGGTCAGCAAGAAAGTGTTGGATCATGCGAGCACAATGAGGCCATGCATTGTCATCTTGGAAGACAAAGTTTCCTCGAAAGGCTGCACGAGCAAATGGAAGCAATGTTTCTTCCAGAATGGCCCTGTGCTTGAACTGGTTCAGGTTTCCATTCAGAACAACCAGGTCAGTTTTGCCCCCTGCATGAAAAGCAGCCCAAACGGTCACCCCACCACCTCCAGCTTGGACTCTTGGCACTATACAATCTTTGTTGTAGGGTTCATGCACTTGTCTGCGCACTTTGACGCGGCCATCTTGATGATAGACCAGAAATCTAGACTCGTCACTGAAGATCACGTGATTCCAGTGTCCTGGCTGCCATTGACGGTGCTCTCTAGCCCACTGCAATCGGCGCTGGCAGTGTTGTCTGGTCAGACGTGGCTTTCTCAGGGGACGCCTGGCACGATAGCCTGCTTGAACCAGTCGTTGGTTGACTGGCCTTCTAGATACAGGCACATTTGTCAGTTGCTGCCACTCAGCCCTAAGCCGATTAGCTGACTTGGTACGGCTATTGCGGACTAACCGGTGCAGCTGGCGATCATCCCTCCTTGTGGTTCTGTGGGGACGTCCTGACCTCGGTATTGGAGTAGGGACACCCCTCTGAGCATTTCGTTTCAGGATCTTTGACCCTGACCTTGAGTGATGCCATACTGCCGAGCAATAGCACGCTGTTTCATGCCAGAATTTCGTAAAGCCACCACTAAATGACAAATAGCATTGTCGAGTTGACGGACCATCTCCAGGGGAAGCGGCAATAACTTTTGTAGACGTGCAGCAGTTGTTTTCCACTAATACAGAACGCAACAACCCTTATATACCCGATTGTGAAGCCAATCGTCAAATGTACCTGTCCGTACATTTTGTCACGCCACCTGTGATATAATCCTGTTATTGACTTCTTGCTGCGACAGACAATCAGTGACATGGTTCTTTTAACAAAGAAATCACCGAAGCGTAAAAGAAACTCACCAGATTGATATACCGAGTTCAGAAAGTAAACCCAAGTCAAGAAAAAAAAAAAAAGATTCCATATTAAATGCCAAGTCTGTAGTTTGCTTCTGCTTTTACCACAAAGTCACAAATTAAAGGAAATTTCTAATATATCAGATGAAAGTTCTGACTTGCAAACACCAAGCAAACAAACTCAGGCACCTTGTCCACCTCTACCCGCTTGAATGCGGCTTGCAACATCTTGAAGTTATGGAGGTATTCATGCTCGAGCCTTGCTTGAAACTTCACTTTTTTAAGCGAGATGCAACCAGGAAACATCATGTCCATAAATTGGCAATAGGTCACTCCTGCAGAGAAAGCAATCACATGCTATGGTTGGTCCCCTCAGTTCGTGTCGTTTATGATGCAGATACAAAATGAAATTTTTTGTTTCGATCCTGTTGAATTTAACATGATATACTGGAATCGACTAATTTTCCAAAACAGACACCTGCTCTGCCACAATTTGCATCGATTGAAGCAATGTTTCAGATAAATTTGAGGAAAGTTATTTGAAGTTTTTGAACACAAAGTCAATGTAATGTGCTTCTTTGAATGGACAAATTCATTAAATACACTTTTGCAACAATGTAAATATTAACTCATAGCAAATTAATAAGTTAAATACATTATTGTAAATCACCGAGCACAAGGCCATCCCAAACTGTCAGAGTCAAAGGACCTAACGTAAGTGGAAGTCCTTCTTGGAGGATGCCGAGCAGTTGCAATAAACCAAACTTGTGAGGATCATATGTGCACGTCATATCAAATTAGTTATGGTTGGTGTAATGTTTAAGTTTTAGCAATTGTACATTTCAACTCATGCATTTTGGTCCCTTGCCTGTTTAACTTATGGGAACAGAGAGAAACACACAAACACACAATAATTTCGGATTACCTGAGCACAGCTGCTCAATCTTCTCATAGCTGAGTTGCAGAGACTCGTTGATCCACAAAAGCATGTCATGGCGGCTCAAGTTCTCACTGGTCACCGAAGTGGAATAAACATTCACAGCCATGCCCCAACTGCCAACGTAAAATAAATCAAACATTTCAGGAGGTGCATCGAGTTCTTCTTAATTTAGCAGATTTTACTTGCAATTCCAGCAATCACTTAAGTTGGAGATCCAAACCAGTCTCTGCTCAAATGGTCTAACATTTAGGGCTTTCAGAAAAGAGCTCAAACACAAAATCCCAAAAGCATTTTTGCTTTAGCAAGCAGGAAGGCACCACATACCTCAACCATAATGACCCAACAAGACTTCACACTAACTTAGTACATGACCCCAGTAAAAAAATATGAAGAAATAAATACAATATTGACACAATTGCTGCAATTTCCTCATCTCAGTGTTAGCATAAGTGTCTTGAGGATTGGATTGAGGCACAGTCTTGTTCCTCATCAATATAAACAACCTTTAAAATGCTCTGGAAACCCCCATCCTGCTTTTTCAGGTGACCACATTGTCGTACAGTACCCATAGAGAACCCAATCCCACTGACAGACCAGCAGCTGCATTACTCTGCTAAAAGGGAATGGATTAGACGTTTAAATTTCTTTCCATGAAACATCTTTCAAGTCAGGCAAATTCTCTCCATCACTCCAAAAGGATCAAACGAATAAACACATTTCTTTCCATAATCCACCACTTTAAAAGGTTCACTCTTGAGTCTCAGTAATGCTCCCTTCAATTGACTGCCACCTCAGCATCGCTTCTGTCTCTCCTGAAATTTGAAATACTAGGGCATGCCCGTACTATATATATGCCCGTACTATATATATATCTAAAATTATATCCCCCCCCCTCTATTTACATGAAATGGTTTGGTCCATTCGCAACGCCAAAGCGAACGGCGAACGGCTTGCGAGTACAGTGACAATCCCCCCCCCCTCTATTTACATGAAATGGTTTGGTCCATTCGCAACGACCACAGAACCCCCCCCCCCTCTATTTACATGAAATGGTTTGGTCCATTCGCAACGCCAAAGCGAACGGCGAACGGCTAAATCGCCATAGCTCGGTAACTACTTGTCCGATTAATATGAAACCTTGAAAAGGCACATCCTCGGGTCCCCAGCAATATACCTGGCAAGTTTAAAGTATATCGGACCCGTGGTTGTCGAGAAACAGCGGTCACAAACAAACATACACACACACAGAGATTGCTGGAATTATAGATAGACTAGGGCATGCCCGTACTATATATAAGCTAGGACGTGCCCGTACGTGGGTGCCCGTTCCTTGCCAAAAAAAAAAAAAAAAAAAAAAATTTGTGTAGGGGTGTGTGTGTGTGTGTAAACATCCTAGGGCGTGCCCGTACGTGGGTGCAAAAAAACATGCGTGCAAACAACAACAAAAAAAAACTTTGAAACCACGTGGCAGTAACGACCACAGAACCCCCCCCCCCCCCCTCTATTTACATGAATGGTTTGGTCCATTCGCAACGACCACAGAACCCCCCCCCCTCTATTTACATGCAATGGTTTGGTCCATTCGCAACGCCAAAGCGAACGGCGAACGGCTAAATCGCCATAGCTCGGTAAGTACTTGTCCGATTAATTTCAAACCTTGAAAAGGCACATCCTCGGGTCCCCAGCAATATACCTGGCAAGTTTAAAGTATATCGGACCCGTGGTTGTCGAGAAACAGCGGTCACAGACAAACATACAAACACACATACACACATACACACAGAGATTAATGGAATTATAGATAGACTAGGGCATTGCCCGTACTATATCTATATCTAAAATTATATCCCCCCCCTCTATTTACATGAAATGGTTTGGTCCAAAGCGAACGGCTTGCGAGTACGGTGACAATCCCCCCCCTCTATTTACATGCAATGGTTTGGTCCAAAGCGAACGGCTTCCGGAGTTTGGTAAAGAAATCGCCATCGCGTGCACAAACGCGCAGGAAAGCGAATGAATCGCAAATTCGGTTTTATTAGTTTTAAAACATAGTTTAACGCCAACATAGTTTGCAAACGTGAAATAAATGAATACGCTCTCAAATGTGCCATCCGAGGCAGAGTGTGTCCTCCACGTTCGGCACACGCGATCGTTCGCTGCTCTCTGATTGGTTGAATCGTTTTTTGGACATAGCTCGGTAAGTAATTGTCCGATTAATATGAAACCTTGAAAAGGCACATCCTCGGGTCCCCAGCAATATACCTGGCAAGTTAAAAGTATATCGGACCCGTGGTTGTCGAGAAACAGCGGTCACAGACAAACAGACGTACAAACGTACAGACGTACAGAGATTACTGGAATTATAGATAGATAAAACAACTTTATTGGAATCTCCCGTGATGAGGCAGAAGCACTAGATGTGGTGTTCTATTCAAAGGCAAATCAGTAACCTCTTTTTCTTTTTTTTTTTATGACCTTCAAGCCCACAGATCCTCAAAGATGCACGTCTACTTCCAATAACCCCCTCCTTGATAATGTCCCCAAATCCAGACTTTCTGCATATCTGCCCCCTATTCGTGATGTGGAACTGCCCTCCTGAAACTCTTCAATCCCACTCTCCCATCCAGAGCGTAAAATTTGCAGTGCAACACCATTATTCCTAGTTATGTTTTCTACCCTCAGTAGCCCCACCTAACCCAACCTTCTTTCAGCTTATTGCATTTTCTTCTCTCCTCTGTTCATTCATTCCCTTGTTTGCCAAGTTCAAATGAGGCCTCCTTAGGTTAGTATCCTTATGTCACGTTCAAATGAGATTAGTATTGTTACATTTGTGAGGGGGTTGGGGGGGGGGGGGGTAGATGATGGATTATCATAGTGACAGATAGGATTATATCCTCTTGGTAAGTGTGACATAACGCGCGCGTTTGGACCCGGAAACAGAATTATGACGCGGCGCGTTACGTCACGGCTTACCAAGAGGATATCACAATCGATATGCTTTACCTTTACGTTTTTCATTCAGTGTGAAAAACAAACAATCCAAATGTTAAAATGATTATCAAATATCGAACGCATCGGCGTTACTGGTCTTCCAACGACACAGTACGTATAGGCCCGGCAGAAGGATCATGTTATTACCCAACCCTTGTGGGGTATATTGTTCACAGTAGATCTTCGCTCAGTTCTGTAGGTAAAACTTACCTCACAGATGTCGGGATTCCTCCAAATTTCTTTGTTTAATGTTATCATTAGCGACTATTTAAAAAGCCAATAATATGTTTATGGTTTATAATATTTTACAATCCCGGCTTCGCTGCTGTTAGACTTCCTGTCTAGTTGTTATCCTCTTGGTAAGCAGTGACGTAACGCGCGGCGTCATAATTCTGTTTCCGGGTCCAAACGCGCGCGTTACATCACGGCTTACCAAGAGGGTAGGGATAGCATGGACCATGGACGCATAGGAGACATTTCGATGTATTAAGTAGGGAAACTGGAGCTTAAGATTGTTTATGTCTTCACACGGTGGGTGGAGTTATGGTAACGAGATAGGGAATAAATTTAGTTTTTCCCAGTATACAATTGCCCCCTGTGGTTTTTCCCTACGTTTTTACAATTGCAAGGCCGGCCATAAAACCATCCATTAAAAAGTCATGTTTGTTACAACAACAACAACAACAACAACAACAACAACAACCGTCCCCTGCAAGCAGGCAGAGCCGATTTGCAAATAAACCCCACCTCCAGAGGATAGTAAGCCGGCAGGCCACAACCCAAATGACATGACGCCCGTACCACATGACCCATGACGTCATAATTATTATTATCAAAAAAAAAAAAATTCTACAGGAGGTGGTGCACATATGGTGAAAATTTCCTGTCAATCCGACCAGCCGTTGCAGGGAAAAGCATATTTATTCTGTGCGGACAAACAAACAAACAGACAGACAGACAGACAGACAGACGGACTCAAATGCAAAACCCTCTCTGGCGAGGGTAACTAGACAAGATTGCAAAAATAGCAAACAAGCTCAGCCACAAACATGTAATCACATGAGTGGGATAGAACATAATACATAGCCACACAGACATAGATGGGCCTCCAATGCATGTAGGAACCTATCCAATCTCATTTAAATGTATCTACTGTTTCTGCTGCCATGACCTTTCCTGGAAGACGATCCAAGCATTTAACACTATCCGACTGAAAGACCCCTGGCTTGAAACGATCCTATTTCTCATCTTTACCGTCAAGCTATGACCCCTGGACCTAACATTGTCCATTCTGCTGAAAAACTCCTCTGTACCTATCTTGCCCACATCCTTCAGAATCTTAATCAAATCCCCTTGCAATCACCTCCTTTCCAATTTATGTATAAAGCCCTGTCTCCTTCAACTGCTCCTCACGACAATCTGGAGAGCTCTGGGATCAATCGAGTTGATCTATGCTGAACTCTATGAAAGATATTTTCTTCCTTAGATGTGGTGGCTAAAACTGTGCACAATATTCCAAATGAAGCCTCATTAAATTCAAAAACAGTAAAAACTACCTCCTTTCATTTACACTTTATCCCCTTACAGATTATACATCACAAAACACTTAGCTTTAAACTTATAGAGTGGTTTCATCAGCACCCAGGATACAGTGCACGGGCACCATATTGGTTGGTGTTGTGTTGGGCGTTAAAGGATTCAACAGCGAAAGTTTAACTGTTTTATCACGGTATGAAGCATACAGGTCATAACTTGGGTATGAGGCTTAACCTGAGAGCTAACGACTCCACATACATCCCTCTGGCTTAGCCTGCTAGACTACTCCGACATAACATGTTCATTATACCACATACGAAAACTGAGAAACTATCAATCAGTCTCTGAGGCTTAATAATCTCTCCCAGACCTTGTCCTAATGGTGCCGGGTGTGACCCATCTGCTTGCAGGGGTAGGCACTGGTGAAGTCGGTTTCGGTGGAGCTGGTGCAGCCTACATAGCTGGTCTGAAGCTCTGGATCCTTCAGTGTCACTCTGCATCATCTGCATTGGCACAGGGTTATGCCGGTTCCTCCTAACTGTCCCATGTGCCACATTGATTAGGTAGGCACGAGGAATCGGATGTGCAGACGCTCGTGCCTTGAACTTTTGCGTCTAATCCACATCCACACTTCTCCCTTGTGTTAGCTTGCCCAGGTCTGTCGAAGCACTTTACATCCACCCACCTCTTCTCCCTATGAGATCCACTGTCCTTTTGTCTGGAAGAACTGAATCCAACATTGCAGGAAAGATGAGAACAGAGGTGCGTAGCCTACGCCCCATCAACAGTTGCGCTGGACTGTATGTATCTGTTCCACAAGGGAGTTGCTCTGTAATGCTCTACATGAGTCAGTCACTTTCTTCAGGAGTTTTTTTTTCTTTTATTACCTCCACCATCAAAGGAAGGAGGTTATGTATTCACCCCTGTCTGTCTATCTGTATGTGAACAAGATATCTCAAAAAGTTGTGGACTTATTTGGCATAAAGGTAGTGCATGTGATGAGGACAATTTTGGTGAAGATCCGGATTCGGATCCGGTTAGTAGATGTTTTTTTTTTTTTTAAAGTGATTCTTCACCATTGGGAGATAGAGCCAAAAACAAAAATTGGGAGGTCACGTTTCTTTCGAGGCTGTCCATGCGCTCACGCTTTCGAAGTTAAGTAATTTTTTCACAGTTGTGTTTTTGTCGTGGCTGTATCTATCTTTCGGTGTGTGTACTTGTGGTGTGTCTTTGGTAAGATTCTCGGTGTTGATTTTTCGTACCTGCATACAAAATCGTCGGTTAATTCGTGCCGCGTATTCTGAGGCCTAGTCGGTTTCCGTGTCCAACCTTGGGGCCTTGTTTTTCTCTCAGCGGTGCGTCGATTGCGCTGCAATTACTTTCGTTCCCTGTTTTTTGTCCCAGTCTTTCACCCCATACTTCCTTGTTTAAAATCTCAACTAAGAAAATATATATATATATATTTCCTTCTCTGCTCTAATTCGTTTATTCGTTGTTCTTATTTGTTCGTTCGTTCTTCGACCACGTTGTTCGTGATCACGTTGTTAAAAATGTTTAAACTTTCCCCTGAAGAACTGTATTCTGTGGTATATTATAACACCTTTTTCTTCTTCTTCTATAAAAGGATGCTTTTGACTTATTCACCAAATCTATTCATTCCAAAAAAAAATTCCATCTCTTACAGTGCCTCTTTCATACATTCCCTAAACTCTCCTTCTCTCCACCCACCCACCCCCTCCAGCGTCCTCAAATGAATTTTTGCCTCGAAGGTCTCAAGAAACTCATTTTGCAATAAATGTCCGTTTCCCATTAATCATACACTTTTCAAAATCCAATCTCACCCCTCCCCTCCAAATCTTCCCCATCACCCCTTCCCTCCAAAACGTCCCCACCACCCCTCCCCTCCAAATCTTCCCAATCACCAATCTTTCAAATATTCCCCCTTCCCCCTCCCCTCCAAATCTTCCCCATCCCTCCAAAACTTCCCCATTACCCCTCCCCCCCAAAACTTCCCCATCACCCCTCCCCTCCAAATCTACCCCCTTGCCCCTCCCCTCCAAATCTTCCCCATCACCCATCTCTTTCAAATATTCCCCCTTGCCCCTCCCCTCCAAATCTTCCCCATCACCCATCCCTTTCAAATCTTCCCCCCTTGCCCCTCCCCTCCAAATCTTCCCCATCACCCCTCCCCTCCAAAACGTCCCCATCACCCCTCCCCTCCAAATCTACCCCTTGCCCCTCCCCTCCAAATCTTCCCCATCACCCATCTCTTTCAAATCTTCCCCCTTGCCCCTCCCCTCCAAATCTTCCCGATCACCCATCCCTTTCAAATCTCCCCCCTTTCCCCTTCCCTCCTAAACTCCCCCCACACCCCTCCCCTCCGAGACTCTCCATCGCTCCTCCCCTCCTAGACTCCCCTCTCACCCCTCCTCCTCAAGGCGTCCTCCCTGCTTCTTCCCCCTTCATCTCTCCCAACCTTCTGCCTCGCTCTTCCCCCTCCTCAAATAACACCTCACTGTGCCTCACCCAATCACCATCAAACCTTTTGTCCGCCACATTCTTCCCTTTCTCCAAGCTATTCTGAAATCTCCGACACACCTTCAACAGCTCTCCCTATGTCTTCCTCCTCTTCCACATCTTACCCTACCCCTCCCCCCCCTGTTCTGTATCCGATACTCCCCCTTCCTCTTCATTAACGGTATGGACCTCAAACATCCGGGGCCTTCACTCAAACTTGACTGATCTCTCCATACAGGTTGCTTCTGACAAACCAGCCGTGATCTGCTTAACAGAAACTTTCCTCCTTCATGATGTCTCTGATTCCTTGGTATCTCTCCCAGGTTACTCCCTCCTCCGGTATGATAGACCTGAGCCTCGTCCTGAGTGTTGGGGTTGCTATCTTTATAAAAAAAACTCTTCCTCACTCGCCCTGCACTGCTCTCTCCCCACCTCACCCCCAGGAATACCTTTGGCTGCGGCTTCCCCTTCGCTCCCGCCTTTTGTTCATATGTGTGTTGTACCGTCCACCAAACAGTGATGACTCCATCTACATCTCGCTGTCTGATAATATGGACCAACTTCTATCTACCCATCCCAACTCTCTCTTCCTCATATGTGGTGATTTAAATCTCCACCATGCCAGTTGGCTGGGTACCTCTCTCACCAGCCATGGCTCTTCAGCAAAGGACTTCTGCGACTCACTGGGACCGACACAAATGTGTCAATTTCCCGACCCGGATCTCAGTCAATGGAACATCTTCTCTTCTGGACTTGGTTATGACTAATTTCCCTGAAAATGTCTGCTGCTCTTCTTCTGCTCCAATCGGCTCATCTGATCATGTGCTTGTTAAAGTGGACATCTCTCTGACCATTCTCAGAGAGCCTCCTCAGCGTCGACGAGTCTGGCGTTTCACTCAGGCCAACTGGCACGGTCTTCAAGCAGCCATCAATCATCTGGACTGGTCTCCCATCTCGACCGCCTCTGACATCAACTCATCCTGGGAATTCTTCCAAAGTAAATTGCTCTCTCTCATGCACAGATTTATCCCATCTCGTCTTCAGTTGTCATACCCTTCCTCCCGTCCATGGTACACGGAATCTTGTGGTGAGGATGTTGCCCAGAAACAACTTGCTTTCGTCTCGTGGAAAGCAAATCCAACGGAAGGAAATCTCATTTCCTTTCACAAAGCCCGAAACAAGTGTGTGTCCACCCTCAGGAGAGCCAGGAAACAATATCTCTCCATTCTCAAGACCGAACTCTCTTATCTGTCTCCCTCTTCCAAATCCTGGTGGCGTCTGGTCAAATCTGTTTCTGGTGTTTGTTCCCCCTCCATCCCCTCCCTCACCACCCTCACCTCAAACGGCTACACGGCTGACTCCGCACGTGAAAAAGCTTAATGCCTCAACTCTGTGTTTGCCTCTAAATCTTGTGTCCCAAACCCATCCCTCTCTGTACCCACCGTACCCAGTCGTACCCAGCTGCTCCTGGACTCTGTGTCCTTTCCTCCTGACAAGGTGGAAAAGTTTCTGTCAACCCTCGACTCTGATTCTGCAACTGGACCTGACGGCATCAGCCCACGGGTCCTAAAATCCTGTTCTTCCGCTCTTTCACTCCCTCTCTCTGTTCTCTTCACCCTCTCTTTTGCTCAAAGTCATCTGCCATCTGCTTGGATATCAGCCAACATCACCGCTTTGCACAAAAAAGGTGCAAAAACAGATCCTAGCAACTACAGACCAATCAACCTTCTCGCAATTATCAGCAAAGTCATGGAATCCATCATTGCGTCAGATATTAAATCTTTCCTCTTCTCCAATGGCTTGATCTCTGATCATCAATTTGGTTTCAGACCTGGTCACTCTATTCTGGACATGCTGCTTCTGCTTTCTCAACAATGGATGGAGGTCCTTAATGCCAAACAGGAAATTAGAGCCGTCTCCCTTGACATATCACATGCCTTCGATACGGTCTGGCACCCCGCTCTGCTCACCAAACTCTCCTCCTTTGGTATCCATGGAAATCTCCACGCATGCTTGGCGGACTTCCTCTCTAGTCGTAGTCAACGTGTGGCCCTGAATGGGTTTCTCTCATCTCCTCTTCCTGTTCAGGCTGGAGTTCCCCAAGGCAGTGTTCTGGGCCCTGTGCTTTTTCTTGTCTTCATCAATGATCTCTCTGACTCTCTTGAAAATCCTCTCTATCTCTTTGCTGATGACTCTACTCTCTGTCGCTCCATTCCTCATTCCTCAGATCAGCAGTCTGCAGCCTCCTCACTCTCCGCAGACCTGGACAAAATCACAGACTGGGCAAACAAGTGGAACATGGCTTTCAATCCTGACAAATCTCACACTCTTACGATGTCTCTCCAAAAAGACCGACTGGACAACCCTCCCATCCACTTTCTGAATAATCCTCTCCAAGAAGTTCTGTCACTCAAGCTTTTGGGTCTCACTATCTGCCATGATCTTTCCTGGGAAAACCACATTTCAAATCTGGCCTCCAAAGCCAGTCGCCGACTGGGCATCCTCCGTCGTGCGAAGTCCTTCCTTGGCACACCTGAGCTCCTCACCACATACAAGGCTTTCATCCACAGCTCAATGGAATACTGCTTTCCCCTCTGGGCTGGTGCTCCTGCCTCACACCTAGCTCATCTTCACGCTGTTGAAACCAAAGCGTTCGGAATCATTGGAATCTCCCACGATGAAGCTAACTCCAAGGGCCTTTCACTCACTCACCGCAGGCAGGTGGGTGGTCTTTCCGTCTTCTACCGACTCCTCTCTGGCCTTGCCCCCCCCCCCCCCCCCAGCTCTCTCTGGGCTCTGTCCCCCAAATATTCCTACAGGTCACACAAGATCTGCCTGCAACCCTCTTATGGTTAAACTGCCAAAATCAAGACTCTCTGCTCACCTTCACTCCTTCATTCCTCTTTTCTCCCACCTCTGGAACAAACTCCCTCACTCACTTCAATCCCACTCCACCCTCCAGGTCTTTAAAACAGCTGTTCACCACCATCTCTTATCTTCCCCCATCCAAAACCTTGATCTTTTCTACCCCCGCTAATTTCACCCCAAATCCACTTTTTTGAAATACCAACTTCTGTCCTGGAAGTCCTTGTGTTTTATACTTCTCCCACTCCCCCCCCCCCTCCCCTTCCCATGCCTCCTCCCCCCAAGCCCTCTCCCTCCCACACATCTCCCTGCTCTCAAATGTTATGTTTGTGTGCTTTCCCTTCTCTCCCCATCTTGTCTTCCGCTCCCTCTTTTTATATATTTTGTTTGTCTGGTTGATTTGTTTGTGAAATAAATGTTAGCTCTTTCACGAGCCTCGATTCAGTATACAAAAAAACAAAAAACAAAAACAAAAAAAAACAATACATAGCACGATATCTCAAAAAGTTGTGCACGGATGATTTTGATTAAATACGATTCTGTATTGTGATTTTCTGGTCTACTCTGATACAAAACGTAAACTGTTCACCTGGCGGAGGTAAGCTCTCTACTGAGTGCCGTTCTCGTTTATAAACTGTGAACCGCTCCCTCGGCCTCTCCATTGCTCCGAGCGTGCTTGGGACTGCTGGTCACATGGCTAAACCCATAGTCCACTGCAAAGTCTGTCCCTGAAAACTGTAGACTGTCATCTGTAACAAGCATTTCCAGAATGATACGCCGAGTGAAGATTGATTTTGGATGGACAACTACGGCTGCAGATCTTGTGCTACGAGTAAGTAGTTGCTTTTGTTGTGTGAACATGTCTGCCCCAATAACCAATGCCAAGGTCGATCAGGTAGCTTGGTCAGCATTAAAGGCACCAAGTAATTTCTTCTTTCTTTTATGCATCTTCTGCAATTCAGAACCAGTTAATATTAAAGATGACAGCTTAGCCCTCCCTGGCCACCACACTGCTAGTCTAGCACGTTCTCTGCCCTTGAATACACCCTGATATCCATGTGGCTTTTTGAGAATACCGTCTCATCGCAGAGGGAGTTACTAACCTTGTTTCCTTTAGCAGAAGTCCATTGTGCATTATTAAGACTGTTCTGTCCAGAAGTGGTTGCAGCACTCGTCCGGTCTGCTATCATCAGGTCATCCTTCTGTGCACTATCACTTTTGAGTACACACCGTCTGCGTTTAGTTGCTTTCTGAGATCTGTCAGGTAGCTTGGTGTCTGAGACACTTGACAAACTATTAATCTGTCCATGATTAGCTAATCATGAAGTGGCCCATAATTGGAGTTTTCACCGAGAGAATATGAGGATGTGACAAACAAGTCTACTGCCTCATAGACCTGTTGCAGTCTGATTAAATCTGGACTTCTTGGAAATTGTTTTTCTTGGCATGAAAAACTTCTCAAATCTCTCCCGACGCTACACTGTAGTCGTTCATTCTCATCTAAGTTTCTGTCCTCCAAGCATGTCATCTGCTTCTTCCCCCTTACAGTACACCAACATGCTCACCTGGTTTTTCCTGAGACTATCTAAGCAGATTGCTGGTCAGTGAAATCTCTTATCTTCTGATCCATTTATCCCACTTGTGGTTTTGAGACGTTCAATACTGTATTGCCAGAGGTTGAATGGTGAAGGTGACACTCGGTGCGCTTTGGGCCACTATATTTTGGGTTATTTTCTATTCCCCCCCACCCCCCAAAACAAACCTGGTTTATTTAAAACTCTACTGTTGCAGCATTTATGGCACCATATCATGTTGGGCGTTTTGAAGGATTAAACAACAGTGATAGTTTAACTGTTTTTATCTATGGTAATAAAAGGCAATATGTGCACGTCCTCCATAACTGCAAAATCATGAAACGTAATGGGCCAAAACTTTGCATGCATAACAAGGGAACTCTGAGGGAGTTCATGAAGGAAAAATGGATGTTTGGGTAAATGTAAACACCCTTTTTGAAGAAAATCAACTGGCTCATTTAATTTAAACAAAAACAGGTTTTATCGTTGGTCAGCCCACTCTCCCTCGCAGGGGTCTTATGCTTTGTTTGAGCCTGCTAAAATGCCTTGCCTTGGAACAGGCCACAACGGTTTCTGCACGATGGAGTTCAAAATTATTTTTTTTCATTTTCCTCAATAATCATCGAATGTGTGATCTGCATACGTACAAATCACTGTGGACATCGCTTTTAAAGGAGACAGTTTTCAGAGGCAGCTTTCAAATTAGGAGATTGGAGCAATTTTATATGAGATTTTCCACGATGGCCTCTCACGGACCAATTAATGCGTACAAGATTTCACCTGTCTTAGACAGATAGATAACTCCAGGGGAATAAAGAAAAAGCAAGAATTAGAATGAATAAAGAGAAATGAGGCCGAAATGAAGGAGAATATTTAAAAAATAATTTAAAAAAATACAATTCACCCCTACCCCTTCCCAGTGTTGGGGCTGGAGGTGTCATGTGGTACCTCGCCTGCTAAAAATTGTTGTAAAATTTTATTTTTCCCCTTTTTGTGTGATCTGCTGTCATACTCGGTCATCTGTCGTTACTTCAACATACATAGAAAAAAATAATAACATCCATCGACCGTGTTTGGAGTTGCGCCATCTTGGTTTGAGCTGTGAAAAGCATCAATTGACATAGTGTTCTCTGTGGCTTGATGTATTTTTGAATTAAATTTCTATAATTTCTCACTTGAATTCCTCGTTTCAAGGTATACATTGGGGCTGTCGTTTTCATGTACTTTATGTATACATTACTGCAACGGAACTTCAAACAGACAGTGGTGCCTTGGCCACAACGGTCCTCACAAGCCCTCATGCGGGAGATGTATGTGTGTCTGCGTGTAGTCATCAAGTACAACATATTCTCTTTACTACTGTGTGTGTGTGTGTGTGTGTGTGTGTGTGTGTGTGTGTGTGTGTGTGTGTGTGTGTGTGTGTGTGTGTGTGTGTGTGTGTGTCCTCGCTCCCCCCTCCTAATAAAGTATAGATATAGTTGCAGGTTTGAGGATGTGTGCGTGCACAGGTACATGTGTCGTCACCAAGCACAACATATTCTCTTTACTCACTAACCTTCCCTCCTCCCCTTTCTAAGTGTACCACTCTCCTCCCCACCATATCTCCTGCTCCGACCCCCTCCTGGAGTGCATTGTGACGTGTGACGAGGCACCGCTCCCCCCTCCCGGAGTGCATTGTGACGTGTGACGAGGCACCGCTCCCCCCTCCCGGAGTGCATTGTGACGTGTGACGAGGCACCGCTCCCCCCCTCCCTTCCTAGCTCCCTCCTCGCTTCTCTCTATCTATCTCTATATTCCGGTCAGTTCGGAGGGAGGGAGGCCGGGAGTGCGGAGGAAAGGAGGGTGGTGAGGTGGAGTAAGTTAGGAGGAGAGTCTGGAGGGAGGGGCCAGGGTGAGAGAAGGGAGGGGATGTGGGGTAGGAGAAGGCAGGGGAAGGAATGGGGTGAGGGAGGGACCTCGCGTTGCCCGCCAACACTGGGTACCTTTGGTAGTTACAGTATGAATCATACAAATTATAACTTGGGTATGAAGCTCTGCCCGAGAGCGAACAACTCCACGTGCATCCCTCCAACTCAGCCCACCAGACTCCTACACAACCAACATGGCGGCGTGCATGGCATTATGGGATAACTATGAAAAGCCTCCAATATATCTGCTTGGCATTGTCCTGTCTGCTTACCATCCCCTCCCCACATCCCCCGTATCTATTACCATCCCCAGATCCTTCTCCTGTGTGACAAACTCCAAGATTGCTCCTTAAATCATGTAATCTCTATTTTCATTGTTCTAACCCATCCCCAGCACCTTACACCTGTTAAAGTCAAATTGCATCTGCCAATCGTTTACCCAATCTATTGAAGTATCTAGACTCTCCTGAATCTAATTACCACCTCCTCTGGGAGCTACCGTAATAAGGTTTGTGTCATCTGGAAATTAAAAAAAATCCTACTATTAACCCAATCCAAATCATGAATAATAATTAACCAATGGTCCCCAGACTCCCAGTACTGTGATCCTGAGGTACCGGTTTCTATTACTATTAGTATTAATTAAATCTTTTTCTAAAGAAAAATTCAATACTTGCTCGTTAATTTAACAATGAATGAGGTAACATTCGTTTAAAATAAGATTAAAATTGCAAATTACAATTAACCGTTTGTTCGACGACGTTCTGAAGGAAAAACATCCTTGACCTTCAACTACGGATCGATAAATCATTCTCGGAATGCAGATTTTAACTCGTTCCTCACCGCATCATTATCATGCAAATTTAGAATACAACACTTCGCTCATCGCTGAGAATCATCGTTACGATCGAGGTGAAAAACCCTCAAATTTACACAGAATCGTTTGTACTCTTCACCTTCGTCGACGGCGGACGTGACCGCGCATATTTCATGCACTGCCCATCCGAGTCCTGTGACGTCACATCACCGTGGCAACGGCAATCCAGGCTCATTAGCATTTTATGGAAACATCGCCTCGCGTGCTCCGATCAAATAAAGCCAATGACGATTTAACAAAAAAGAAAGAAAAAAAAAAAGAAGATGACGATGAAATCACAAAAACCAAAAGCAACCTGCGCGAGCGAACGGCACGACACTCGCTACTCCGCACGGATATCGCCGATACCTGTAGGACCTTTCTTCGCGCACGGTGTGCTTGCGGAACGGGATGATGCTTGCAGCGCCGGCATCTTGTTCGTGCGAGAGCACCGGGCTGGGCAGCGGTGCCGGGACCATGGTGCGGGATTAACGTGGAGCCCGATGCCCGAACCGGCAACACCGTCACGCAATTAAATAAATAAGGTATTATCGATCGCAAACGCGGCGCAGAGCGTTGGTCACGTGAGCAAGAGGGCGAAAGTGGGCGGAGCCAAGGCAAGTACGCAACTGCGCCAATGGGCGGGGCGCGCAGAGCATTGATCACGTGAGCTGTTACGCAAATGGGCGGAGCGCGCAGAGCGTTGGTCACGTGAGCTGATACGCAAGTGGGCGGAGCGCGCAGAGCTCTATCATCGAGTCGTTTTTATTCTATGTACGTGCGCACCGGGACGAAAAATTAACATTAAAATGTATAACAAAAACAATGAAGGGAAAATTAAGAGGATTTGAATGTGGGTGGAATGGGGAGAGAAGCGAAAGCAGACATTTAATTATTACTATCAGTGTATTACTAGGTAGGTGTATTAGACTAGACATTTAGTTGAAGAGCGTCTGCTTTAATAGACCTACTAATCGTTTTAGAGTCTGGTCTGGGAGGTTGGTGGTTCGAATCCAGTCCGGGTCATACCATAGACTTTAAATTGCACGGGCTGCTTTTTTGACGCCCAGCATTTAAAAAGGACACAGCCCAAAACAAAACCATAGGTTGGCAACCATTGCGCAGGCTTGATGGGCCGAATGGCCTCCTGCGTTGAAGTTCCTTGGAAAGAAACTCAGATGCAGAGAAGAGTACACGTTGGTTGGGGGAAAAAAAAAAAAGTCGGGTGGTGGTGGTTATGGGGATTTGAGTCTGAACTAGAACGGCTCTCAGAAGAGAGCATACCTCCGCCAGGTGAACAGTTTACGCTTTGTATCCACTTTTGTATACTGAATCGAGGCTCGTGAAAGAGCTGACATTTACTTCACAAACAAATCAACCAGACAAACAAAATATATAAAAAGAGGGAGCGGAAGACAAGAGAAGGGGAAGCACACAAACACTTGAGAGCACACAACATTTGAGAGCAGGGAGATGTGTGGGAGGGAGAGGGCTTGGGGGGAGGAGGCGTGGGAAGGGGGGGAGGGGGGGGGGTTGGAGAAGTGTAAAACACAAGGACACCAAGGACTTCCAGGACAGAAGTTGGTATTTCAAAAAAGTGGAATTGGGGTGAAATTAGCGGGGGTAGAAAAGATCAAGGTTTTGGATGGGGGAAGATAAGAGATGGTGGTGAACAGCTGTTTTAAAGACCTGGAGGGAGGAGTGGGATTGAAGAGAGTGAGGGAGTTTGTTCCAGAGGCAGGAGAAAAGAGGAATGAAGGAGTGAAGGTGAGCAGAGTCTTGATTTTGGCAGTTTAACCATAAGAGGGTTGCAGGCAGATCTTGTGCGACCTGTAGGAATATTTGCGGGACAGAGCCCAGAGAGAGCTGGGGGGCAAGGCCAGAGAGGAGTCGGTAGAAGACGGAAAGACCACCAACCTGCCTGCGGTGAGTGAGTGAGAGGCCCTTGGAGTTAGCTTCATCGCGGGAGATTCCAATGATTATGAATACTTTGGTTTCAACAGCGTGAAGACGAGCTAGGTGTGAGGCAGGAGCACCAGCCCAGAGGGGAGAGCAGTATTCCATTGAGCTGCGGATGAAAGCCTTGTATGTGGTGAGGAGCTCAGATGTGCCAAGGAAGGACTTCGCACGACGGAGGCTGCCCAGTCGGCGACTGGCTTTGGAGGCCAGATTTGAAATGTGGTTTTCCCAGGAAAGATCATGGCAGATAGTGAGACCCAAAAGCTTGAGTGACAGAACTTCTTGGAGAGGATTATTCAGAAAGTGGATGGGAGGGTTGTCCAGTCGGTCTTTTCGGAGAGACATCGTAAGAGTGTGAGATTTGTCAGGATTGAAAGACATGTTCCACTTGTTTTCCCAGTCTGATTTTGTCCAGGTCTGCAGAAAGTGAGGAGGCTGCAGACTGCCGATCTGAGGGATGAGGAATGGAGCGACAGAGTAGAGTCATCAGCAAAGAGATAGAGAGGATTTTCAAAAAATGATAGGTCGTATCTGGATCCAGGCCTGAACCAAAATCAAACCAGCTTGTTCTTATCACCTAACCAATTTATGCACCTGGTTTTGTCACAACTCGTCCATAACTTTGAGACATCCTGCTGTATATCGTTTTTGGCCCTATCCCTCAATGGTGAAGGGTCACTTAAATTGTTATATCGAGATACCGATCTTCACCAAAATCTAATCATTTCGTCCTTGCCACATACACTACCTTTCCGCCAAATTTCGTCCAAAGCCTTCCACAACTTTGACATATCCTGTTCACAGACAGACAAACCGTCACCCAACTCATAAAGTTCTAGCAGACAGGGGTGAAAACATAACCTCCATGCACCTTTCGTCCGAATACGTCCATATAATCAATCCGAATCCTAATATAAATAAACACGTCTCAGAAAATTGGGAATCAGGTGCAGAGCAACATGCAATTTGCAAAAATTAACATCTTACAGTAATACAATTACAATACCTCAGACATCTAGTGCATCCCTATAACATCCGTCGTTGTCACACAAGATAATCTCCTACACGTGCGGTGTGAAAAATCGACGCAAAATACAAAAATAAAATAAAAATACCATGATTGTTTATGTATCATTTGTATTACCTGAAAAAAATTAATAAATAAAGAAAACTATAATTACATCGTATAAACAAATCTTGTATAAGCAGCTAAAACAGTGTCCTGTGACTTGTGTCCAACCCTGTACATTGAGCAAAACAAAGTTGGATTTAAGGTTCCAAAAAAAAAAATTCGGAGAATATTGTCGAAAGATCTGGTTCACAGTTATGGTGGATGAAGTGTCTTGAAAGAAAGCATACCCACGTCACTGGCACTACCAGGAAAGCAGCAGAACTAATACCGCTTCGAACAGTTGGCTCGAAGCATCGACAAATCAGAAGTTCCAACATATTTCAATAACTATCCATCTGTGTCGAAAGAAAATGAAGCGGAAAGTCAAACAGAAGAGGTGGCTTGGTTAAAACAAACAGCTGGGGCCATCAAATGCTGCGCACAAAAAAAAAAACAATAAAAGAACCAAACCCCAAGAAATGGCTAATCGGAGAATTGGCTGCAGCAAAATATTCCTTTAAAACACAAAGTAGCCGGTGAAACATTACATTGCAAACTAGAACTGCACTCGGAAGAAAGCATACCTCCACCAGGTGAACAGTTTACGTTTTGCATCCCAGAGTAGACCAGAAAATCACAATACAGACTCATATTTAATCAAAATCATCCATCCACAACTTTCAGATACCCTGCAATATATCGTTTTTGGCCCCATCTCCCAATAGTGAAGAATTACGAAAAAAAAAATTATACTAGCCGGATGTTCACCAAAATTGAATCGACTCTTCCTTGTCACACACACAACCCTGTCCACCAATTTACGTCCAAATACATCCATAACTGAGATATCCTGCTATATGTTGGTTTTAGCCCGATCACTTAATGATGAAGAATCACAAAAAAAAAAAAATTCTCATATCCGAATCCATATTCAGATCTTCACCAAAATTGAATCGATTCTTCCTTGTCACACACACAACCTGTCCACAAAGTTACGTCCAAATCCATCGATATCTTTTTGAGATATCCTGCTATATGTTGGTTTTAGCCCAATCACTTAATGGTGAAGAATCACTGAAATTTTTTTTTTTTGTAATCATATCCGAATCCATATTAAGATCTTCACCAAAATGGAATCGATTAGTCCTCGTCACACACACACACAACCTCTCCACAAAGCTTCGTCCATATCCATCCACAACGTTCGGAAATCCCACGATGTATCGTTTTTGGCCCTATCTCCCAATGGTGAAGAATCACAAAAAAAAAATCTAGTATCCGAATCCGGATCTTCACCAAAATCTAATCATTTCGTCCTTGTCACATACACAACGTCTACATCTCTGCCAAATTTCGTCCAAATCCGTCCACAACTTTGAGATATTTTGTTCACAAAGACAGACAGGGGTGAAAACAACCTCTATCCATCCACCTTTGGTGGTGAAGGTAATACAGAAGAAAGAACAATTAGAGATTACAGACCCTCGCCAGGACGTGTCTGTCAGTGTCTCTGTCTAACTCTCCCATCTACTTCATAAACAAACAACTTGAAGAGGTTAAGTCACTCAAAACCTTTGGGCCTAACCATCAGCCATGATCTTTCTCAGGCAGACCATATTTCCAAGATGCCATCCAAAGCCAGCTTTTGACTGGCAATTCTTCGTTGTGCAAGGCCTTTCTTTGGCCAATCTAAACGTTTGATAACTTAAAGGCCTTCATTCACAGCTTGGAGTACTGCTCTCCCCTCTGGGCTGGCACTCCTTCCTCACACATTCCCCTTCTTAATGCCATGGAAAGCAAGGCCCTCAAAAACATTGGGATATCCCTCGATGAAGTTGAGTGACCAAGCCTGTTACTCACATCACAGAGTGTAGGTGGGTGGCCTCAATTCAACCACCTCCATTTTGGTCTTGCATCCTCTGCCCTCTTAGCTCTGCCCCTTCCAGGTCTCTGCAAGGCACACATGTTCCCCAAATAGGCTTCCAGACAGCTGTTCACCACTTCCTCAGATCATCATGTCCCATCCATACTCATCTCTTGTACCCCAAATGACCTCATTCCCAAGCTCTCCTTTTTCCAAGTTATTGATTCCCTCCTCCCTCCCCCACCATAATAATCAGCTGGATTGTTTCTCTTCCGTCTTCTCCCCACGTTCCCCATCCTGCTGTGCTTCATTCAGCGTGTTCACCCCTAATGTGGCCTTCTCCCCATCCCCTTTATCTCACTCTTCCTCTGTTGCTGTTTCCCCCTTTCCATTTTGCTCTGCTCTTCCACAAGCCTCAATCATGTATACAATTTTAAAAATAAATAAATTTCCAGATGAATCTCCTCTGGTCTTGACAAAGTGTGGATCAACTTTTGTACACCTCCCTGTTTCCTATAATTTCATTTCATATTTACCTCCCTACTCCATCTCCAGTTGCTGCATGACATCACAAGACGCGAAAGGGGGCCTGCGATGACGCACGCCAAAAAGGGCATATTCAGCTTTTCTTTTCTTTTTCTTTCTTGTTTTCTCTGTTAGTCCGGACGATATCTCAGCCATACTTTGAGCTCGGAAGCTGAAATTTGGGCACAATAGTGAGCACGTGCTTTGGCAAAAACGGTAGTTTTTATTTTTTGATTAATCAATTAATTATTACATTAATGAACAGGAATAGAAATAATTAATTACGTACCAGAGCACTGGTACAGTTCACCAAAGGGCCTGGGTTCGATTCCTGGTCTGGGCATGTAATTTTCCCACATATATCAATTTAATTAATTAATTAATTATTATATATTTATTAATATCTGGGCAATATAGACCAGGAGCCCAGAAGGTTTATTCAAGTGAAAAGCACCGAAGCAACTGACCACGTGGGTTGAAAGGGTTCTACCCCCACATCACAAAAATGCATTGCTGCCGGGTCAGGGCCGGTGCCTTCCCGCCCAAATTAGGGACGCCATTACCGAAAATCCTATTTTCTTCAATATCTGGAAAACTATACATGGCAGTATCACAAATCTGGTGTCCACACCCATGTTTTCATGGTCAATCAGTATAAAAATGCATTTCTCAGCCAGAGTTGTGTCTTTCCCGCCCAAAAGCACCCAAAGTGCCCAAAGTAAGGAAACCATTGCTGAAAATCCTATTTCCCTCAATATCTGGACAACTATACATGGGAGTATCACAAATCTGCTGTCTACACCCATGTTTTCATGGTCAAACATTACAAAAATGCAGTTTTCTCCTTAGTAAGGGTCATATTTTTCCCGCCCAAAAGCACCCAAAGTAAGGAAACAATTGCTGAAATCCTACTTTCCTCAATATCTGGAAAACTATACATGAGAATATCACAAATGATGTGTCTACACCCATGTTTTCATGGTCAATTATTACATTGCCAACAATTGCAGTGCTTTAAAAATGACTAAATTCACCATGTATTATCTAAACAATGGTGTATTATATTGTACCGTACATGGTGTTATGTAACAGGTCTTGATTTTATTGCAAAATTTGCTATACTAGTTGCACCAATGTTTTTGATTTCCTTGAACCCCAAGGAACACAGCTGGGTTGGTGTCATTTTTTTTCTATTATTCCAATGGTTGCCATTTTGAATTTCACAATGTCCGCTATTTTTACATTAAAATAACTATATCTCACATTCTAGTACAGCATCTCGTACAGTTATTTTGGTGCCAATGGGTAGGTTTATGGGATCAAATAATTCAAATTTACCATTATTTCCAATGTTGCTGAGTATCCATCTGACAAAATTCAAGATGGTGGCCAAAATGGCTTCCAAAATGGACGCCACAGCAGAAAAAAAAAATTCTGCCAGCTTAATGACTGTGGAAAAAAAACGTGACCATGATCACGGAAGATGGTGATAATACGAAATTATTAAATTAAATTGGACACATCTGGGTATCCGTAGTAAAAAAACAAAAAAAAACTTTAGAGGGCAGCACAGTGACTACAGGCTTTGTTTACTACAACCATCAGCTCATCTAATTGGGTGGAAGTTCTGCATGCCATTGTTTGTATCAAAAGGTGACGTGTCATTGAACAGTACTATTTTCCTTCTGAAGCACAATGACTCTGCAAGTTGTGAGTTAAGGACACAAGTTGGATGGAAATACCATAATACACCATTGTTGAGGTAATGCATGGTGAATTAGATATTTTAAACACTGTAAATGTTGTCAATGTAATGACTGACCATGAAAACATGGGTGTAGACACGTCATTTGTGACTTTAAACGCTTTTCTTGAAAAACAATTCTAAAAATGTTTAAAACCTAAACACAAATGTCAAATTCATAAACACCGTCTGTTTAATAAACGCAAGCCATCAACTTCCTAAGCATGTTTAGCATAAATTTAAACATGTTTAGAAACGTGGTGCAAGATAGTGTTTAGAAAAGTGTTTAAAGTCTAAACACTGTTTTTGCATATGGTATTATCATGTATAGTTTTCCAGATAATTAGGAAAGTATGATCTTTTAACAATGGTATCCTTACTTTGGGCGCTTTTGGGCTTGACCAAGGAGAAATGCATTTTTGTAATGTTTGACCATGAAAACATGGGTGTAGACAGCAGATTTGTGATACTCCCATGTATAGTTGTCCAGATATTGAGGAAAATAGGATTTTCAGCAATGGTTTCCTTACTTTGGGCACTTCGGGTGCTTTTGGGCAGGAAAGACACAACCCTGGCTAAGGAGAAATGCATTTTTATAATGATTGACCATGAAAACATGGGTGTAGACACCAGATTTGTGATACTGCCATGTATAGTTTTCCAGATATTGATGAAAATAGGATTTTCGGTAATGGCGTCCCTATTTTGGGCGATTTGGGCAGGAAGGCACCGGCCCTGACCCGGCAGCAATGCATTTTTGTGATGTGGGGGTAGAACCCTTTCAACCCACGTGGTCAGTTGCTTCGGCGCTTTTCACTTGAATACACCTTCTGGGCTCATGGTCTAATATCTCAGGAACCTTTTGAGCTAGGAAGCTGATATTTGGATATGACAGTGACCAAGTAATTTGGCTAAAGGGAATTTTTGATTATTGATTCATCAATTAATCGATTATTCATTTTTTTCAATTAATTTTCAAAAAGTTAGATTCGGATGAAACAGTGATGGTTTAGGTATGCTGTCAGCCAAGAAATTAAATTTACAATAATTTTAATTATGCAATGAATCAATCAATTATTGTACACCGCTTCCTCCCAATTCCGTCTCCGTGTGCTGCACAGCGGCATCACCGGACGCCTAAGGCGCCCCAGCAATGTCGTGCTAAAGGGGTTATGTGATTTATCGATTCGGTATTGGGGTGGTGCACTTTGAATGTAGCTCTACTTGTTGCTGTTTTTTTTTTGTTTTTTTCTTTTCTTTTCTTACAATAGATCCAATGGGAAAAAATGTCCCATAAAGTGAGGGCTTGCTTTATCACAGTTTCCCCCAACTGGATGTTTGCAAAGTTTGCTATATCTATGCTGATATTTTGCACATACAGTCACGTGAAAAAGTAAGTACACCCCATGTAAAGTTTTGACTTTTTCAACATATAGCTATTTGATCTTCATTTCAACAATATTGATAAAGCAGATATAATATAACAAATATCATGAAACATTTACATTTTGTAGTCCATTGTATAATTTAAATAAACATAAATGCAAATTTCACATGTGGAAAAAGTAAGTACACCCCATGAAATGTTTTTATCTTTTTAACATGTGGACATATCAATATTTGATCTTCATTGAAACTATCTATAGATAAAGGTTATCTAATTGAACAAAATACAATGACAAATTGACTTTGCAATAATTTATTCAACACAAAACTAACAGAGATGCCATTTCCTTCTGTGGAAAAAGTAAGTACACCCTTGGCTCTAATAGGTGGTATTGCCCCCTTTGGCAGAAACAAGCTCAAGTAGGCGTTTCTTATAAGCTAGACTACGGATTTTAATGTTAAGAAAATAGGCCTTTTATGTTTTGAAAAGCGGGATTTTTTTTTTTTAATGTGAAAAAATCCCGAAATATTTTTTTCCCCCGTTTTATTCATTTTTTATTATTACCAAGTTTTTCAGAAATCAGTCAAAAAAAGAACAAAAAATGGTAAGCTTTTTCCTGCACAACATTAAGCACTCTGGGCTAGTAAACAGGTAAAAAATGACGTTCAGGTACCTTTATTGCAACCGCATAGTTTGATAAGTAGAGGACTAGAAGAAATTGACAAGACCCTTTTAGGAACAGTTAAAGTAGGTGTTTGAAATCATTATCTTGGTAATGTTCTCCTTGGTGAGGCGGTGTCGGCGGTCTCCGGTCTGCGAGGACGTTTCTGTAGACGGAGAAGGACCTTTCCACGTCGACGCTGACGATAGGGCAGTACCTCAAGAGGGGGATGTCAGCAAGCTTGACTTCAGCCAGCACACCAACCTCAGATCCGTGCTGATCTCCATCCAGGATCAAAGCCACTGTCCTCAGCACACCAATGTCGGGATTGCGCTGCAGCACCGCCTTGAACTTGGTGAGCAGGATCTCCTTACGGCAGCCTCGGATCTTTTCGAGCTCCTCCTTGGCCTGATCAAGGAGCTGGAAGGCCTTGGCCAGCTCCATGCCGGCCTCCTCCAGCTGCTTAAGGATCTTCGGGATGAACGACACGTGGGCATTTAAGAAGACCAAACTGAGCTTGATGTCCGCCTTTCCGAATAGGTCCTTGGCACTCCGGATTGCCATCGCGTCATCGTTCAGCTGGTCCACAATGTCCTTGACGGCCTCGAAGTGCTCGGCGTAAAACACCGCGGCGTCGATCCACGTCCCCCACCGAGTCAGAATGGGCTCCGGGGGGAGAGAAAGATTGGGCTGCTGCTCCTTCCAAAGGACAACATGCGACGGGGCTTTGACGAACACCTTCTTCGTCGTGGCAATCAGGTCGTTGACGTCCTTGAACATTTCTCGGACTGTCTCGCAGACACGGTGGAGCGCGTGGGCAACGCAAGTCACATGCAGCAAGTCCGGGAAGAGTTCCTTCAGGGCATGGCCGGCCTTGATCATATAGGCCGCGGCATCGCTGACGAGGACCTTGAGGCACTCCGGCTTGAAATCAGGCCGAAGATAGCGCAGCGTGTCATTGACTGCGCGCACGATCTCCCCGGAGTTGGTCTTCTCCAGAAACATGCACTGGACGAGGTGGGGACGAAAGTACCCCTCCTTGGACAAGCGTCCCGCGATGATGTTGGCCACATATCGACCTGCCGAATCGGTCGTCTCGTAGACGGACAGCCAGATGGGCTGCTGTCTGAGGTCGGCACGGATCCCCACCAAGGCCTCGTCGTAGCACTTGTCGAGGTAGTGCTTTCGAATCCAGCTTTCATCGGGGATCTGGAGAGTGATGTGCTTCTCCAGGAACGACCGGAGGGCAGGGTTTTCCAATTTCGACCATGGGATGCCAGCGGCCAGCATGGCCTGGCACAGCTCCTGAGCCACGACGTCGCACTTGTGCCTCTTTCCGCCACCAAAGTCCTCCATGGTGGCTTGCGTGACCGTCCTCTTCTTCTTCAAGGCCAAGTTGCTCTTGTGGCGGTCTCCTCGGACATGTTGGGCCAGCTCAGACTTCTGCTTCGCCCGGAAAGTCTTTTCACAAGCTCGACAGAAAGCCGTGTCACTCGACACGTACTTGAAGGTGGCCCCATCGCCGCCAGCGTTGAATTCCTTCAGCCACTTGTCACGAAGAGCAGCACTCATCTTGATAGGAGACTTGTTCACACTTTGTGTACACTCTCTCACTGTAGTACACCGCCTCACTGCTGTACACGCTGGGGACGCAACGCACGCAAGTGGACGCAACGTTTTGTTTTTGAGATCGATCGCAGTTAAAAATTTCGAAAAATTCCGTAATTTTTTTTAGCGTTGCCAGACATTTTCGACCAAAAAGGGCATTTTATTTTATTTTTCCCAAAAAAGGGTGAAATTTTTTTTTTCTCCGAAAATAGCAAAATAATTTTTTTTCGCGCAAAAAAGCCGTTTTATGTGAAAAAATATTTATTTATTTTTCACATAAAAATCCGATGTGCACTTATAACTGTCTACCAGTCTCTGACATCGACTGGGAGAAATGTTTGCCCACTCCTCCAGGCAGAATTCTTTCAGTTTTTTTTTTTTTTTTTTTTTTTTTTTTTTTTTTTTTTTTTTTTTTTTTTTTTTTTTTTTTTTTTTGTATACAATATCGAGGCTCGTGAAAGAGCGAACATTAATCACACAGAAAGACAAACCGACACATAAAACATATAACATAGGGAGCGGTAGACAAGATGGGGAGAGAGGGGGAAGGACACAAACACAACATTTGAGAGCAGGGACCGAGAGACATGGAGACATCGAGAGATCTGAGAGAGGGCGAGGGCTTTGGGGGGGGGGGGGCGTGGGAAGGGGGCAGTGGGAGAGGTATAAAACATATGGACACTGCCAGGACTTCCAGGAAAGAAGTTGGAATTTCAAACAAGGTGGATCTGGGGTGAATTAGCGGGGGTAGAAAAGATCAAGGTTTTGGATGGGGGAAGATAAGAGATGGTGGTGAACAGCTGTTTTAAAGACCTGGAGGGAGGAGTGGGATTGAAGGGAGTGAGGGAGTTTGTTCCAGAGGCGGGAGAAAAGAGGAATGAAAGAGTGAAGGTGAGCGGAGAGCCGAGATTTCGGCAGTTTAACCATCAGAGGGTTGCTGGCAGATCTTGTGCGACCTGTAGGAATATTTGGGGGACAGAGCACAGAGAGAGCTGGGGGTGCAAGGCCGGAGAGGAGTCGGTAGAAGACAGAAAGACCACCTACCTGCCTGCGGTGAGTGAGTGAAAGGCCCTCAGAGATAGCTTCATCGCGGGAGATTCCAATAATTCTGAAAGCTTTGGTTTCAACAGCGTGAAGCCGAGCTAGGTGTGAAGCAGGAGCACCGGCCCATAGGGGAGAACAGTATTCCATTGAGCTGCGGATGAAAGCCTTGTATGTGGTGAGGAGCTCAGGTGTGCCGAGGAAGGACTTCGCACGACGGAGGATGCCCAGTCGGCGACTGGCTTTGGAGGCCAGCTTGGAAATGTGGTTTTCCCAAGAAAGATCATGGCAGATAGTGAGACCCAAAATCTTCAGCGACAGAACTTCTTGGAGAGGATTGTTGAGAAAGTAGATGGGAGGGTTGTCCAGTCGATCTTTTCGGAGAGACATAGTAAGAGTGTGAGATTTGTCAGGATTGAAAGACATGTTCCACTTGTTTGACCAGTCTGTGATTTTGTCCAGGTCTTCAGAGAGTGAGGAGGCAGCAGACTGCCGATCTGAGGGAAGAGGAATGGAGCGGCAGAGAGTGGAGTCATCAGCAAAGAGATAGAGAGGATTTTCGAGAGAGTCAGAGAGATCATTGATGAAGACCAGAAAAAGCACGGGGCCCAGAACACTGCCTTGGGGAACTCCAGCCTGAACAGGAAGAGGAGATGAGAGAAACCCATTCAGGGCCACACGTTGACGACGACTAGAGAGGAAGTCCGCCAGCCATGCGTGGAGATTTCCATGGATACCAAAGGAGGAGAGTTTGGTGAGCAGAGCGGGGTGCCAGACCGTGTCGAAGGCACGTGATATGTCGAGGGAGACAGCTCTAATTTCCTGTTTGGCATTGAGGACCTCCATCCATTGTTGAGACAGCAGAAGCAGCATGTCCAGAGTAGAGTGACCTGGTCTGAAACCAAATTGATGATCAGAGATCAAGCCATTGGAGAAGAGGAAAGATTTCATATCAGAAGCAATGATGGATTCCATGACTTTGCTGATAATTGGGAGAAGGCTGATTGGTCTGTAGTTGCTAGGATCTGTTTTTGCACCTTTTTTGTGCAAAGCGGTGATGTTGGCTGATTTCCAAGCAGATGGCAGTTGACCTTGAGCAAAAGAGAGAGTGAAGAGAACAGAGAGAGGGTGAGATAGAGCAGCAGAGCAGGATTTTAGGACCCGTGGGCTGATGCCGTCGGGTCCAGTTGCAGAATCAGAGTCGAGGGTTGACAGAAACTTTTCCACCTTGTCAGGAGGAAAGGACACGGAGTCCAGGAGCAGCAGGGTACGACTGGGTATGGTGGGTACAGAGAGGGATGGGTTTGGGACACAAGATTTAGAGGCAAACACAGAGTTGAGGCATTCAGCTTTTTCACGTGCGGAGTCAGCTGTGTAGCCGTTTGAGGTAAGGGAGGGGATGGAGGGGGAACAAACACCAGAAACGGATTTGACCAGACGCCACCAGGATTTGGAAGAGGGAGACAGATAAGAGAGTTCGGTCTTGAGAACGGAGAGATATTGTTTCCTGGCTCTCCTGAGGGTGGACACACACTTGTTTCGGGCTTTGTGAAAGGAAATGAGATTTCCTTCCGTTGGATTTGCTTTCCAGGAGACGAAGGCAAGTTGTTTCTGGGCAACAGCCTCACCACAAGATTCCGTGTACCATGGACGGGAGGAAGGGTATGACAACTGAAGACGAGATGGGATAAATCTGTGCATGAGAGAGAGCAATTTACTTTGGAAGCTGTGCGATGTTTGAGGGGTTTCTTGCATGCACAGCTCGTTTCAAATCCCCCCACAACATCTCGATGGGATTTAGATCCGGGCTTTGACTTGGCCATTCCAGAACCCTCCATTTCTTTCTTTTCAGCCATTCCTTGGTGGATTTACTGGTATGTTTAGGGTCATTGTCATGTTGCAAGGTCCAGCTTCGGTTGAGCTTCAACTTGCCGACAGATGGCCTCACATTATCCTCAAGCACCCTCTGGTACAATGAAGAATTCATAGAGGATTCTATGATGGCGAGCTGCCCAGGCCCTGATGCAGCAAAGCTGCCCCAAACCATAATATATCCACCACCATGCTTTACAGTTGGTATCAGGTTCTTGTGGTCAAATGCTGTCTTTGGTTGTCACCAAACATGTCTTCTGGTACTGTGGCCAAATAGCTCTACCTTTGACTCATCTGCCCGGAGCACATTGTTCCAGAAGTGCTGGTCTTTGCCCAGGTGTTCATTGGCAAACTTTAGTCTTGCCCTGATGTTCTTTCTGGACAGCAAAGGTTTCCTCCTGGCACACCTCCCATAAAGATCAAATTTGTACAGCTTCTTTCTAATGGTAGACTCGTGCACTTTGACATCAACAGTGGCAAGAGCTACCTGTACGTCCCGTGATGACATTTTGGGGTTCTCAGAGACTTCTTTCAGCATGTTGTGGTCTGCTCTCGGGCTGAACTTGCTGGGGCGGCCTGGCCTGACCAAGTTGGCAGTTGTTTGGAATCTTCTCCACTTGTAGATGATCTTCCGGACAGTCGAATGATTGATTTCAAATTGTTTGGAGATCTTTTTAAATCCCTTCCCAGACTCGTAGGCATCTATAACCTTCTTTCTGAAGGCCTCAGAGAGCTCTTTTGATCGAGGCATGGTGACGCCACACACTTCAACAACAAAGAGCAAACCAAACTAAATGTCTGCGGTTCAAATAAGACAGGTTCCTCCAAGATCCTCTCTAACAATGTCCTAATCATTTGCACCTGAGCTGGTGCACCCGATTCTAATTTTAGGTATTTGAAGTAGTGATAAATGTAGGGGTGTACTTACTTTTTCACATGACTGTATATAGCATTTTAAGGTTCTCAATAAATCTTGGACAGAGTGTGATAAGACCTTGCAGCTGTTCCAACAATTTATTGGCTGGCCAGATGGCCAAGAGGTATACACGCTCACCTGTGAGCTGTCGGACCCAGCTATAAAGTGTCACCCTGGTGTCTCACAGGTAGAGCGAGACAATACGTTTGCAGTCACTCGGATGTCCGTTAAACTGGATGTCTTGTGTACCGGCATTAGTTGGTGCATCTTAAATTTCTCCCTGTGTCCTTCGCGAAAAGTAGGCGAGATATCACGGCATCCTGGCCCAAAATTTCCTCTAACCTACAGAGGACACTGCATCAGCGGCAATTGCACCCCCAACAACGATTCAACAGGCAACCAAAGGCTGCATATGGAATGCAATGATCAGAACAGACAAATGCACATGTCATTACAAGTTTGTGTCCTCATACATACATTTGACAAGCACAGAACAAACTATTGAATAACTCTGGCTTAAATAATTCACAAGATTCACTGTAGTGCTTATAAATTCCTTCCCACATGGAATCTGAGCTTCACCCAGCAATGTTAACAGTGCCAAAAGAATAACCACGATACAAATACATAATTTACAAAGATCATTAAACATTCACCATCATACCACACCATCCCTTGGTCCCTCTTTTTGAAAGCTAACAATACGTAGCAACACCATGATCTCCCTTTCAACCTTGAGAACCTGGCTGTACTGAAGAGGCAGAACTGTGTTTACAACACACCAATACAGGGTACATCCAATTTAGAAAATTTTAAAGAACAATAAAAAGATTTAAGAGACTTCCAATTCATGCACCAACACTTTAAACCCACATCTTACCCAAACAATCTCTCCCATCAATAGAGAACTATCATCATTTCCTGATCTGGAATGCCCTTTCCACAACCAAGCCCAGCAGCTGCATGGAGACAAAAGCCAAAAACCGATGAGCTCATGAATCACAAATCTCATGTTCCAAAAACAATGGAGAACGCAAGAGCAAATAAATTAAATAGAGGGGGAATATCAAATAGAGGTTTTGTGTGTTTCAAATCCAAGGTATGCTCAAGTCTGATCTTTATACTGCTTGGAACATCTTGCAATTTGACGAGTACTAGATGCATAAACTACTTAAACTACAATATTGCCAATAAAAATAAGTACCGTGAAATGAGGTGAATAGGGACACAGCAAGGTGAATAGGGACACAAACTAAAAAAAAGTTCGGAAACTTTTTTCGCTGAAAATAGATAACCATACTGATTTGTTGATATTTGGGTTGAAAGTGTTCTCTTGTTTTTAAAAAAAGCAACTTATAGTCCCTATTAACCCCATATATGGATATTAACCCCATATATGGATTTTTATGGCTGTCCCTATCCACCCGTAAAACAGGGTGAATACCAGTATACAATTTTACCACCCGTAAAACGGGGTGAATAGGGACAGCCATAAAAATCCATATATGGGGTTAATATCCATATATGGAGTTAATAGGGTCTATAAGTTGCTTTTTTTAAAAACAAGAGAACACTTTCAACCCAAATATCAACAAATCAGTATGGTTATCAATTTTCAGCGAAAAAAGTTTCCGAACCTTTTTTCAGTTTGTGTCCCTATTCACCTTGCTGTCCCTATTCACCCTATTTTACGGTACATGCAGAATGATATCATCATCATCCATGATCATATTATTTCCAAAGAAGCAATTCTGCCAAGTGTCCAAGCAGAGAAAGAAACGGGGTGGTTTGTCATTCGTCACCATGCAGACTTGGGATTCAAACCCGTAATCGCAGACCAGGTTCTGCATTAGCCAGCTGGTATCATTTCGGGTTCATAATATTAATAGAGTAAATAATATAATGAGACGAACTAGGTTAATAATCGTCGTAAAATTTGACCACGATACGGTGGAATAGCCCAGGTAGGCAAGAGCATGCCTCGACAAGCTTGGAAGCCGTGGAGAGTTGTGCGATTGGTTCTTGATGGGTGAGGGCCTGCCTGGACCAAGAAAGTGCACCAGGAAGTTGATGTAAAGACAGAGGAAGCATATCAACGAGATAAGCTGGTGAAATCTTCACTGGGGGTCACATCGTCATGGGGGGTGGGTGAGGGAAGTTAAAGGTAAGGGTTTTCTTTTGAAACAAGGATGCCCTCGACAGCTCATCATTCTCTGGAGGCCTAGCTTCAGTGGGGCCTCAGATATTTGGAGCAACCTCAGTTGGGTCGTGCCATTTCTGCAAGGTTTGCAATCCTGCCTGGCCCATTTATCACAGCAAAGATGGAGCATTCCCAGAGTTGTTACATCCTTACAATTTCATGCTCCGCTCCCCCCCCCCCCCCCCACCCCTCACCCGACCCCAAAAAATTAAATTAAATACAGATCAAGTCAGATGTACAGTAAACCCTCCTCCAAGCTTCTCTGCAAGAAAGAGGCCCTTCGTTTGGTGTGGATGGGTGGTGGTATACATATGTAGTGATCATAATACCGAGTGAAGCTGTTGAGTTGCATGGACAACCTTGTACAACATTCATCAGACAGATAAAGGCTTTATTAACGAGGAGTTTTGCCAAGGGCAAGGGAAATCATATGGGATATATAATCTGGTGTGTCCCCAGTACGCATGGGATATATAATCTGGTGTGTCCTCAGAATGCATGGGATATATAATCTGGTGTGTCACCAGAATGCATGGGATATATAATCTGGTGTGTCCCCAGTATACATGGGATATATAATCTGGTGTGTCACCAGTATACATGGGATATATAATCTGGTGTGTCCCCAGTATACATGGGATATATAATCTGGTGTATACATGGGATATATATAATCTGGTGTGTCCCCAGTATACATGGGATATATATAATCTGGTGTGTCACCAGTATACATGGGATATATATATTGTTGCAGATTTGAGAATCCTGTGTTTTTTTGTTGTAAATATCACCCTGAGTAGTGTAATGATTCCTTGTAAATATCTCCGTTTTGTGTGTAAAGGTCAAAGGTCGTCCTCTTAGTTACTCCATCGCAAGCACGTAGGCCATCATATACCCTTCTAAATAGTTATTTCCTTATTATGTGTATTAGTTTAAGGCTGTGTTTCCCATTAGTTGAGTCTGCATTGCATCAGATGACATAAGATAGTTCCCTTTTCCAATTCCCCAAAGCCTCCATTCCCAAAACCTCCATTGCCAACCGCATTTACCAACTACACCATTCGACTCCATTACGCACGCGGTCAAGCCTCGGAGACGAAGGGGGAGGAGCTACATTACGGGCGTGGCCCGCACCTCGTCATCAGAGGGTGGAGCCAGGAAAGCCCTTGCCGACCAACCAAGGATGAGTGGGTATGGCTCAAGAGGGTGGGGTTATAAAACCCATTGCATCAGCCCCCACCAGGAGTTGCGTCAGAAAGGAAGAGAAGGGATGAGTTCACCTAAGGGGAGTCCACCGCAGCTTTGAACAAACCGCAGCTTTGAACGTCGACAGCGGTGACGGCAGTTGCGGCCACGAAGCAACGTCGCCGTGTGGAGACGATTGGGGAGAGTCGGCGGCTGCTAAACTCGAGCCGGGATCACACCAACCACCCGCATCCTTCCCGCCTTGTGATCCGACCTCCTCGTCCGTCCAGCCACCCAACTCCACCCGAACCTTCCTCTCCTTCCAGCCATTCGTTCCTGCCTTCCTCCCCCATTCGTGTAAGTCTGATTGTCGTCTGTTTTGTGTGTCTTGTCCTGGGGTATAAGTAAGTTTGTATAGGTAAGCTAGTGTTGCACTGTGTCTTCTGGTCCTTCCATCTTTCTGTCTTTATTTTCGTATCCTTCCTTCTCCTTGGTTCCTTTTGATTGTGTACATAATAGTAGTAATAAATTATTGTTCTTCCTACCTTGCCTTCTTTCCTTCACATCCGTTAGTCCTTGTCTTTTCCCAATTGAATACCTGTGGCACGATTTGGCCAACGTTCAAGAATCGGGTCAGTTACTTGCTAATGGTTCGTGCCGCGGCTGCTAATCTGCTCGGCAATTAACATCTTGTCCGCGGTCTCGAACGGGGTTGCTCACCTGCCTCTCCGGAAGGAGCTGGGCAACTTCAGGACTCACGTCGGTCAGTCATAAACAAGGGGATTAATCCCCCCTTCTTAAGGGGAAAAAGGCCGATGTAGAGATCCGTAACAATATATAATCTGGTGAGTCACCAGTATACATGGGATATATATAATCTGGTGTGTCCCCAGTATACATGGGATATATAATCTGGTGTGTCCCCAGTATACATGGGATATATAATCTGGTGTGTCCCCAGTATACATGGGATATATATAATCTGGTGTGTCCCCAGTATACATGGGATATATATAATCTGGTGTGTCACCAGTATACATGGGATATATATACATATATATATATAATCTGGTGTGTCACCAGTATACATGGGATATATATATATATATATAATGTGGTGCGTCACCAGTATACATGGGATATATAATCTTGTGTGTCACCAGTATACATGGGATATATAATCTTGTGTGTCACCAGTATACATGGGATATATATACATATATAATCTGGTGTGTCACCAGTCCACATGGGATATATAATCTTGTGTGTCACCAGTATACATGGGATATATAATCTGATGCGTCATCACTCATCAGTATACATAAGATATATAATCTTGTGTGTCACCAGTATACATGGGATATATATATATATATATATATATATATATATACTGTATATATATATATATATCTATATATATATATAGATATATATATAGATATATATGTATATATATAGATATATATATAGATATATATGTATATGTATATATATATATATATGTATATGTATATATATATATATATGTATATGTATATATATATGTATATATATATATGTATATGTATATATGCCGAGAACGAGGACTTAGGACTTGGGACTCAGAAGAACTCAGAAGAAAGGAGCAACGGATATATTTATTGGAACTCGAGTACTCAAGCTTGAGGACAGCAAAGTTGCATTGAAACTCACAAGGAATGACCAACAGTACAACAAGATGCTCTCAAATAATTCAATTAACATTGCTTTATATAAAGGAAAGTCAGGGGTGGAGTTAGCTCACAAGACACAGAGACAGAATGGGCTCATTGGGTCCCCCACCATAGTCCCATCCTGTTGTTCAGTTAATTAAAGGAAGTTCATCCAAGGCCAGTCATGGGTTAGCTTCTGATAAGGAGATGGTCAGCATTATGTGACAACATGTTTACAACTTTCTGTATAGCAGCTGGCTTGGGAAAGTACAAAGGGGAGTGGTCACTCGTAAAACTGTCAACTTGCAAGATAATGGCAAAAACAGGAAACAGGCAAAGAGAGATAAGGGTTGCCTTCAAGGCCTGGAAAGGGGAACTAGAGATTGCGCCCACGCAGGCCAGAGCACAAAGGCAGAGAACTCCTTATTAGGATATTACACATCCTCAATGCAGTAGAAAGAACTCAGTATCATGAGAGAGTACAGTAGCAAGTCAAAACAAAACATATAATTGGTTATACTTGGTAATTGGTAAAGCAGCAAGGATATACAAAGGGGGAGGGGCATTACAGCTCCCTACATACCGCCCTTTTGGATCTAAGATACAAAGTTATCTACGAGCCAATCAAAGGCCTTTATTTCAAACAAAAACAGAAAAATCATTCAACATATCACGCGAAGGCAGCCCCGTAAGAATGTCCCGTACCAAAGCACCACACAAACTCAGTAGGATGATTCGCGTCTGTATGTGAGTATGCAATGTAAGGCCGTAAAAGCAGAGTGATCAAATGGCACACAAAATCCACCAAAAGAGGTGGAAGAGAGAGAGAGTGTAACTAAACGTAACGTACCACACGAATGCAGCCCAGTGAGCATGTCCCGTACCCAGTACCGCACAACGAACCCAGCAGGCTGATCCGCGGGTGTGTGGGTGCAAGTGGGTGTAAGTGGATGTATGATGTAAGTCGGGTGTAGATGGGTGTATGAGGTGAGACCGTAGAGACATGAAGATCGAATAGCGCGCCAAATCCACAACGAAGACCTCTGGTTCCACCGGGGTCCACACCCAGGAAGATCTCCGACCCACCCTTGGACCACAGAGGTGCAGCCGGACTCCTCCCCAACTGGAGCTCGCCCAGGCTTCCCCAAGTGAAATCCTTGTCGATCTTCAGCGCTCAATCGATATTCATGTTCATGAGGTCTCTTACGTGCTGGTGATCTGGGGAAGACACAACATCGTCAGTATCAGGTGGCTCAAACCTATGGCCATGAAATAAAGCATAACGATCCAAAGGTGGGAGAGAAACTTCCTTTGGGTCAAAGTCGAGATCGTCCGAGGCGATGCTGCTTGCTTCGCTGTTATTCAAGGGCGAATCTCCAAAACAATCAGACTCGGAACTCAGAGTATTTTCACGATCGAGTTCCTCTCCATCCGGGCTTGGGTTCACAGCTGGGTCCAAATCCCGAACTGGGTCAGTGGCGTTTGACTCACTGTGGGCTTGTGAGACATAAAGGTGAGCTCGTGAAACATGGAGAGGCAGAGCCTGCATTGAAACATAAACATCAGCCGGGGACCCTCGCAAGTGGCCCACATCATCATTGGTAACATCATCAGTAACATTATTTTCAGGTGGCGTAGGCCTGCGGAGTGGACGGCCCATAGTCATAGCCACGGCATGGCATATCGTGAAGAAACGAGAGGAATCCTTCAGGAAATCGTCGATTTCTTCTTCCGACGTGTCGGGGCCCAGTTTAAACGGCCTTCTAGTAGCCTGAAATGCTTCGAGGTCCGCATAAGTGTACTCGACATCATTATCGGTAATATCAGCAATGGAAGAACAATCTTCGGAAGCGAAGATCTCATTGTCGCGGCCCAGGGACTCGTTCAGGTCGTCGTTCCAGGATCCGCGACTGGCAGTTGAGTTGACAGCTGGTGTGTCATCCGGACCCGCGATCCGCTGGTCGATCATCACCATGGCCTTTTCCGGTGTCGTCGTCAGTGTCCATCCTGTGGAAAACTTCCTCACACACGCAAGGACTAAAGCCTTGATTATCACACAACTAACCACGATTCCAAGGACTATTGCCAAAGCGGTTAGTACCCACTTTACAATTGTGCCTGTCCACCCTTTGAACCAGTCGGTAAGCCACTGGTGGGAGGCTTCCCGATCCAAGCGATCCCTTGTCAATGAGTGAGCGCTTTCCCTTAACGTTATAATAGCAGCACTGACACCCTGTGAGGGGTCAGGAATAAAAGTGCAACATTTACCCTCAATTATCCCACATACCCCTCCTCGTTCTGCCAATAGCATATCTAATGCAACCCTATTTTGCATAACCATTGTACGCAGATGGACAACTGTGTCCAACATTTCGTCGTGTGCTGTAGCGGTGGCGTTGGCCACAGTTTCTAAGATTAACGCAATTTTGTCAATGCGGTAACTGTTCATGACCGTCCCAGCCCATGGGAAGAAGAAGCTAACGGCTTTCTCCCAATCAGCGCCGTGTAAAGTAGTGGTGTCGTCGTCGTGCCAATAGGTGCTTCGTTGTGTCCTTATGAGTGCGGTGGTATTATGCAAGTGCTGTCGCATTTCCATCTCTGGGAAAACTGATCCTAAATAGCAAATTCCTCCCCAATTATCAGGTAAATACGGGTAAGCTTTATTCCCGCATACAAACATGGTCCCGTGCGGGGCCACTAAATGGGTGGTCATGCAAGTGAGAAGACCTGGGATAGTGTTTGTCCCGTTTTCCCCTTTCCATGCCAACTGGAGGTGTGTGAGGTTATGCAAGGGCGAGCTTGTAACGTTCACTAGGAGCGTGTGTTTCCCTTTTCTCGGGTCCGCGGGAAGGGTATCTCTACACACGGATTTGCCTACCATTACTTGGCCCTTTCCTTCTAAGCAGAGGGCCCCCCATGCCGGCTTGACCCAAACCGGCGCCGGACGTTCCTCAAAGTGTCGGGACTGGATGGGGGGTGAATACTGGAAAACTCGTTTACACGCAGTTCCGTCAGAACCTTGGCTTGTCAGGGTTGTACTAATGCATTTGGTATCTAGTGGCTTCGAGCACAAATCATTGAGTGATAGGGGTAACACTACCATTGGTATGCCTGCTGTGCTGGTGCGGGGAAGGTGCATACACATCCAACACTGTGTCCTATTCTGTACTGTGGCCATATGCCGTGCGACCTTCCAGTATGTGTTCTCCTCTGGCTTCCTTCTTACTTCCTGGGCAGGAGGGGGTTTAATGACGTAGGCGGCACAACTAGGCCGGAATTGGTGTTGGGTATCTCCCCTCTTTTTGTTCCTTCTAATCAGCGTGCGCGGGGGCCATATTCCACATTCAAGTATTATCGTGGTGTGTGGGCCGACGAGGGCATGCGACAGTAGGAGAGTAGTATTGTCGATGCCCGTGCCCCATTGATATCCTGCGGCGGCGTGACTATTCACGGTCCCAGTAAACCTTCCATTTTCCACCTGTCTAACTTTAGTTAAGACTATGCGTGGGGTTGTCATGCGTGCCTGTGGTGTCCCATTGTGTACCACCATGGCTTCCATCCATCTTACAGATAACCACTTGAAATGTGTCTCCAACTCACAGCAATGTACTACTATCCCCTGTCCCCGGGGAGCCGTTATGTATTTGACGGAGTAAAGTTTAAATAACGTGTAGTTGTCGTGTCCTGGGTATTTGGGGAGATCCTCTCTCAGTGGGTTAAACTGCAGAAGCCTATCCTTAGCGGGGTTTGTTAGGCAGCTGCCCAGAATTCCCATCATCATGACCGTCATCGCCGCCCTTAGGAGACTGTGGTGCCCTAGACGGTGCATTGTCTTCAGCGGTGTGAGGTGTGGTGTCTGCAGCAATGTGAGGTGCGGTGTCTTGTGTGGCTTGTGGTGCGGGGATGGACAACTTACAATGGGTGGCGTGGATCCACGAAGGTTTACCCTCGCAGAAGACTGCCGTCGGTGTGACCAGTAGCACCTGGAATGGTCCCTTCCACCGTGGCTCCAAAGCAGCCTTGCGGGTGAAGTGCTTCACGAGCACCCAGTCGCCGGCCTGAAAGTTGTGGATGGCGTGGCCTATTGGTTCAGGCAGCGCCTCTCGTACTCGAGCATGGATGCTGCGTGCCACATTCGACAAGCCTATGCAAAATCTCAAAAGCATGTCATCCATTACTGGCAAAGCAAGGGTGGACATGTCTGTTGGTGCTGAAACGGGCAAGCTCATAGGTCGTCCCATTAATATTTCGTGGGGGGAAAGGCCCGTAGTGCGACCCGGGGTGGAACGAATGCTCATCAATGCAAGCGGAAGAGCCTCTGGCCACCTCAAGCCTGTGTCTGCGCAAAGTTTCGCTAGTTTATTCTTTAAAGTCTTGTTCGTTCGTTCCACAAGTCCTGAGGACTGTGGGTGGTAGACGCAATGGAAGGATTGTTTAACGCCCAACGCCTTCAGGATGCCCTTAACCACCTGCGCCGTGAAATGGCCTCCTTGATCTGACGAAATTATCTGGGGAATGCCAAATCTGCACATAAAATCCCGCACGAGGCGCTTCACTACTGTCGGAGCATCGGATTTGACGCATGGGTATGCTTCGACCCATTTGGTGAACGTATCTACGATTACCAACACATAGCGAAACGACATGCTTGGTTCCAATTCTGTAAAATCGAACTCAATAGTTGCGAACGGCCCACTTGGCGGGGGCCGTCCCCCATCATGTGCATGTCTCGGTGGCGCCCCTCTATTGTGTTGCTGGCAGACCACACACGATCGGCACACTTCGGATACAATCCGTGACAGTCCTGGCGCTGCCCAAGTGTAGTCTATCTGTCCCATCACCCCCCTCTGGCACACATGACCATTCTGATGAGCCATGCGTGCCAGCCAAGGCAGTAAAGCCTGGGGTGCTATAGGTTTTTCATCAAGGGTCCACATTTCCCCTGGCCCAGGGCGTATCGCTCCTCGTTTGAGCCAGACCTCGTGTTCGGCCGTCGGTGCAGCATTTTGCAAATTTATGATATCGTCCTTAGTTGGTGTGGCGGGTGGTCCCGCAGTCGGTATGTCAGCAATCTGTGCGGCTGTCTTCTGTGCTCGTGTCACCATCGGCATGTTGCGTTCTATCTGTTGGTTGGCGGCCTTTCCTGCCGCCTCGTCCGCCCTTGCGTTGCCCCGGGCAACGTCAGTGTCCGCCCTTTGGTGGCCACGACACTTAATTACCGCGATAGCGCGGGGAAGTAAAATGCTTCGGAGGAGCCCTTCTACCAACGCGCCATTCTTTATCACTGAACCGGCAGATGTGAGAAAACCTCTCATCTTCCAGATGGCTCCTTTATCGTGGACTACGCCGTGAGCGTAGGCCGAATCTGTGTAAATGTTGACGGCAAGGCCTTCCGCCAAGCTGCACGCTCTGGTCAAGGCGCACAGCTCCGCCTGCTGTGCGGAAAATGTAGGTGGAAGACGCCCGCTCTCTACCGTTTCGCTATCCGAGCACACGGCGTACCCGGACAACAGAGACCCGTCCCATGCGCGCCTAGCTGATCCATCGACATAATATATACAGTCGGGGTATTCTAAGGGATTGTCCTTTAAATCCGATCGCACCGTGGAGACTAGCTGCACAACGTCGGAGCACACATGAGGTTCGCCCTCCTCAGGAGTGGGCATCAGTGAGGCTGGGTTGAGCGTCGTGCAACGTTCGATCGTGATGTTGGCTGCAGTGATCAGTGCGGATTCGTATTGCATTAATCTAGTGTTAGACAAATGCTGTGTGCTTCGCTGTGACAACAGCGAAGTGACGCAATGTGGTACTCGTAGCGTTACTGGGTGTCCCATAACAATGTCCGCTGTTCTTTCTACTGCGTACCTGGCCGCTGCCACGGCTTGCAAGCACACCGGAAACCCTTGTTCGACCGGGTCTAGCTTTTTACTAAAGTAGGCCACCGGCCGCTCCTTATCCCCATGGGTCTGTGTCAAAACTGACTGGGCGAAACCTCCCACGGCGTGAGTGTAAAGGGTAAATGGTTTCGCATAATCCGGGAGTCCTAATGACGGTGCCGTAACCAGCGCCTGTTTCAGCCCGTCAAAACATCGCCTCAATTCATCCGTCCATATCAATAGGTCCGGGGCATTTGATTTGGTCGCCTCGTACAGTGGTTTAGCCAGCAGCGCAAAATCAAGTATCCAAGTGCGGCAGTATCCCGTCATACCTAGGAAGCGCAGCATTTGCCGTTGCGAGCGAGGGCGAGGCAGCTCCGTGATAGCGGTCACTCGTCCAGCATCCAATTCTCGTTTTCCGTGCGAAATGGCGTGTCCCAAGTAAGTTACAACCTGCCGCACAAACTGAAGTTTTGGTCTGCCTACTTTGTGGCCTTTGGCCGCCAAGGCCTTTAATAGGGCCAAAGAATCCATTTCGCACGCCTCCTTTGAAGGGGAGCAAATCAACAAATCGTCAACGTATTGCAGCAACACTGACCCTCCCTTCAATTCCACATCCGCCAGGTCGCGGTGCAGCGCCCGGGAAAACAGAGTGGGGCTATCTGAAAACCCCTGAGGTAGTACTGTCCAAGTATACTGGCGCCCCCTATGGGTGAAAGCGAACAAGTATTGTGACTCAGGCGCGATGGGCACAGAGAAAAACGCAGAACAAAGGTCGATGACCGTGAAGTATGTTGCGTCCGGCGGAATTGACATCATGAGGGTTTCTCCGTTTGGAACTAGTGGGTGTATGCCCTGTATCACCTTGTTCACCTCCCTTAAATCCTGTACAAATCTCCATTTGTCCTTTGACGGCTTTTTAACTGGCAAAATTGGTGTATTACATGGGCTGTTAGTTTCTACGATAATCTTCTGTTCCACTAGGGATTGAATCACTGGTGCTATGCCTACGTCGGCCTCAGGTCGTAGCTTATACTGTTTTACGTTTGGCAAGCGCATCCCCGGCTGCACTGCTATCACTAGAGGTTTGGCGTCTCGCATCCGTCCAACCTCGCCGTCGCTTTTGGGCCATAAATTGTCTGGCACCTCCGCTAGGAGGTAATCCGACTCACCCGGGTCCGTCAGCACTGCCCTCATGGCATAGGTGCCTTTGGGGGGCAACTCTGCCTCTTCGAACTTTCCGTCCCTCCGTTCTGCCTTAATGTCAATTGAGAACCCTTCACCGTTTTCGAGCTGTTTCAAAGTCCAGCGGCCCCTCTTACACCGATAACCATGTAAGGGAACTTCTCGTAACCTCCCTACCATCCAACCTACACTTTCCGGCGGCCACCCTTTGGCAGTAGTGAGGGTAACATGGGCGACCGCTCCTTCGGGGTATTGGGTCAGCGCATGCTGACTCGGGGTTAGGACTACCTCAATTCCTATTCCCTCACGCCCGATCCATACCCGTGACAAGTGTAGAGGCATCCATTCGCCCAGCTTTTCCTTAACCCTTTCCCGGTAGTTCTCGTCCTCACCCGTTGCATCATAGTACGCAGTGCAATGGGGTGGATTATCCTTTAAGTCCTTTATCGAAATTTGGTGCTGTTGCATCCAATCTCGCAGCACTGAACTGTCCAAACACACATTATCTATGATATATGTCCAAGCAGACAAAGCCCCTGGATCCAAGCGCCACCAATACGCGGTGGGGCCGGGACGAGCCAGTGCCGTCATCAACAAGTCGCGTTTAGACTCCGCGACGTCTACGAAAACTCCCTCCTCGGTACATGAGATTTGACAGCCCAAACGGCACAATAAATCCCGTCCCAGCAAATTCGTCGGGGCGGTAGTGGTCATCAAGAAAGCATGTTTAGCCTCCAGCGGGCCGCATGTTACTCGCACTTCCTCCGAAATAGGAAGCGCTTGGGGTAAACCCGAAACACCCAGTATTTGAACGTTCCTGGCCGTAGGGCGCAAAGAGGGCAATTGCCCCTTGTTAATTGTGCTGCGAGTCGCGCCCGTATCTACGAGAAATTCTAATTGTCTTCCCTCCACGTCCAACATCATGGTTGGTTCCTCTGCCGGTGTCATGGTCAAGAGAGGACACTCCTTGGGCGACTCGCCAGCGTCCCGTCAATAGGCCCCTCTATTGTATTGGGGCTGAAACCCCTTACGAGCCTTTGGGCAATCACGTATCCAGTGTCCCATCTGCTTGCAATAATGGCACGGTTCCTGCGGAACCGGTGGTGCGGAGGGCATAGGTCGTCCCTCTACGGCTCCCCTTCCGCCCTGCCTACGTTCTGGCGGCCCCCAAAGTGACTGGTTCACTGGTTGCCACTGCGGCGGACCCCGAGGCGGGGCCCAGTTCCCCCTTGGTCCGTTCTGCATCCCACTATTGGGGGGTGGTCCGGGGTTTTGGAGAAGGGGTCTTGGTGGATACCAATGTTGGGGAGGGGGCCCTTGCACATTCCAAGTTTGAGGGTTTTGAGGAGGAGGGGGGAGAGGGGGTGGTATTGTCCATTGTTGTTTTATTTCGTCCATATTAATTAGTCCAAAATCTTCCTCAGTACAACCGTCGTGGTTTTCATTTTCGCTGTGGATCCACTCTCCGTTGGGGAATTGGCCCTTATAGAAAAAAGGATAACGACTCCTCCTATGTTCCTCTGGACCTCGAACAGGTCCCCACTTCTGGCACTGTTCGTGTATGTAGTTCTGACTCTGATCCCCTTTTTTATTTTGGTTAAATTGAGCCCGTTTCTCCTGGACGAACATTTGCAATATTTCCTCCTTAATATCCTTCTTCTCCTCTAGGGAGGAGCCCGGGCATTGTTCCAGTTTGTCGCATAATTCGTTGGTTGTCATTCCCTTCCAGCCGAAGAGGACGGTCTGTACCTGTTTCTTTAACACCGGCCGAAGCCCCTCGATTAGATATTGATTTACCAATGGTTGGGGTAGCCCTCCCAGCTGCATCGGACCCAGTCCTCCCCAGCGCGCAATGGCCTTTTCCAACCTTTCTCGGTACTCTCCAATTGGTTCTCCTGCCTTTTGTTTTATGGCCCCGATCTTTCCCCAATCCGGACCTCCTGCTGGCAACAGCGCCTGCTCAATAGAATCTAGCAGCAGGACCTTTTGAGCATCCCATTGCGCTTGTGTTAACAGGGGGTTTGCACCAGCCCTTGGGTCTGCCACCGGCCAGTGTGCTCTTTGTCTAGCCCTTTCCCATACCTTGGGTGGGAGCACGGACACTCCCATATGGGTTATGTCTCGATAGTCGCACTCGCCATCCAAAACCCAATTCGACATGGTCGGCACTATCTGCCGTGGATCCTCAATAAGCAAATGTTGAATCCTTGCCCGCATTACAGTTAAAGAGGATTCTTTCCATGGTACTCTTTCCCGAACCCCATGACCTGCTGCGTCAACCCCGATAACTTGTACAGGGCACAATGTTTTCCTTTCCTCTCTTTCCTGACATTCCGATGGGGTAGTTTGTGAGGTCCTTTTCCCCTTACAACCTACCAGTGAGGGGTATAACCCATCCGGTCCTATCGGTGGCGGGAACCCTGCGATGTCGGTCCCGTCATCTATTCCGTTAGCCCCGAGTTGTGCAAACGGCCTTCCCTGGCTCGGGTGGTTCTGGGGCATCTGGGGCGCGATGGTAGCGGGGTTATAGGGAGGTGGTAGCGGGGGCGCAGAAAGGATAGGTGGTGCCTGAAACCCCGGGACAGAGCTTAGGACTGGGGCTGGGGAGGGTAGATTGGTCACTGCCTCCCCTCTCGCGGGGTCTGGGTTTTCAACGAGCGGCATCAGTCGCGCGTTGGCCTGCCTCTCTATTTCCTTAAGCGCTTCATCCTGCTCTTTATTCGCCTGTTTCCTCAGACCCTTGAGTTTTGTTACCTCACCAGCCAAGCTGGCCTGTTTCGACTTTGCGTGTCGCTTCATCGCTTCTTCCTTCCACCAGCCAAAGACTTTCCAATAGTCAGGCGGAAAGTGTTTCGTGGCCTGTTCGAACTTTTCTAATGTCTCATACAACACGTCCAATTTTTCCAGCGCAAAAGACCCTCCTTCGGGCCACGGTTCTCCCAAATCCTTCGTCAATGCAACCCATGACTTCCCTGGTCTCACAGCAGCATAGCCATACCTCTTAAACATAAAAAATGCTGGGGTATGTCTAAGCGGTTCACCTGCCTTTACTGTCTTATTACCCATACTGTTACCCATCCTAGGAAAATTTTAGTTTACCGACGTAGCCTTGTACTCGTGAGGATCGCCCGCCTCGCGTTTACAGCCGTCTACCTAACTCTGAGAGGCTCGCAGCCTCGTACCCGTGAGGTTCGCCCGCCTCGCGTGGTACGGCCGCGCTACCTACTCTCCTGAGAGGCTCGCCCGCCTACACAGCCGTCTATCCTACCCTTACTGCACTTTCCTGGCGTCCTACGCCCGTATAATAGTTCTGATCTTACTTAAAATTCCAACGTCTCCCGGGTAGGCCTCGGTTCGGGACGCCGCCCTTATCCTTACCCTCACAACCCAGAGATCTATTACCCCTTAACCTCAGGCGCCCAACGTGGGGCACTTCTCCTTACGTAACGTTACCCTAACGAGTCCATAAACAATCAGTTGCTCCAGGACCCAAGCGGTCCGTAATTAAATTTAGGTTCGTGGAACAGGTATGAGCAGGGAACGGAACGTACGGCGACCGAGCAAGAGAGAGTGGGTTACAATTTGGACTGACCCCCGGGCTAAAAAGGAAAAAACAAAAGAAAACCACAGCTCACCTGACCCGGATCAATTGCCAGCTGGTCTCTCACCACTCCCTTGCCTGGGACCGCGTCCCGGACTGCCCAGACTGATCCCACCGCTGCCACCAGTTGCCGAGAACGAGGACTTAGGACTTGGGACTCAGAAGAACTCAGAAGAAAGGAGCAACGGATATATTTATTGGAACTCGAGTACTCAAGCTTGAGGACAGCAAAGTTGCATTGAAACTCACAAGGAATGACCAACAGTACAACAAGATGCTCTCAAATAATTCAATTAACATTGCTTTATATAAAGGAAAGTCAGGGGTGGAGTTAGCTCACAAGACACAGAGACAGAATGGGCTCATTGGGTCCCCCACCATAGTCCCATCCTGTTGTTCAGTTAATTAAAGGAAGTTCATCCAAGGCCAGTCATGGGTTAGCTTCTGATAAGGAGATGGTCAGCATTATGTGACAACATGTTTACAACTTTCTGTATAGCAGCTGGCTTGGGAAAGTACAAAGGGGAGTGGTCACTCGTAAAACTGTCAACTTGCAAGATAATGGCAAAAACAGGAAACAGGCAAAGAGAGATAAGGGTTGCCTTCAAGGCCTGGAAAGGGGAACTAGAGATTGCGCCCACGCAGGCCAGAGCACAAAGGCAGAGAACTCCTTATTAGGATATTACACATCCTCAATGCAGTAGAAAGAACTCAGTATCATGAGAGAGTACAGTAGCAAGTCAAAACAAAACATATAATTGGTTATACTTGGTAATTGGTAAAGCAGCAAGGATATACAAAGGGGGAGGGGCATTACAGCTCCCTACATATATATATATATATGTATATGTATATATATATATATATATATATATATATATATATATATATATATATATATATATATATATATATGTATATATATGTATATGTATATATGTATATATATATATATATTGTTGCGGATATGAGGATTGAGTTTTTTTTTGATTGTGTTGTATTGTATACCAATTGTTGTGAATATTGCTTTAGTCTGGACCCTCCTGCCTCCAGTGTTGTATAAAGGTCAAAGGGCATTCCCGTAGTTAGTTCAATAAAGCATACATGAAGGACACTATAATATCCCTGTTCAGTAGTTTATTTCCTTATTCTGTGTATTAGGTTAAGGCTTTGTCTTCCATTAAAATGACACTCCATTGCACCAAGTGAAATAGAGTAGATTCCTTTCATTCCCCATTCCCACTCCCAAAACTTTCATTGCCTTTCGTCATGGCCAAGCCTCGATTGCAAATTACATCCCCTCCAAAACCACCATTGAACATGTGCTCGGGTCGGGGAAGAAAGGCGTGCCCGCCCATCGTCATCAAGGGCGGAGCTAGAGGGCCGTGCCGACCAATCAGGGCCGAGGTGAGCACACCGATGGGCATGTCCTGAAGGCCGGCGGCTTGATCGCCGGAGGCGATATAAAAGCGCGCACGCAAGGACGTTGTAGAGTGGAGTAGTTGCTGAGTTGTGTAAAGAGATGATCCAGGAGAAGCGAGAGAACCAACTGCGAGAGTACATTGAGATCACCCAAGGAAGCTTTGTAGACAGCAACGGCTGATCAAGTGGACCGATGTGTGTTCCTGAGCTGGTGCTTTTCCGAACAGAGTCCGAGGCTGGCATGGGAGCAAAAGAACATAGAGAACATTAAGGAGATCATCATCCAGGGAAGCACAAAGCCTGTTGTAGTCCTGGCAAAGCACGCGACGTCCACAGCAGCAGCAGCAGCGGCGGCGGCCACAGCAGCAACAACACTCAACAGCCGCTTGGGGCCTGGACGGCGGTTTTGAGCAGGGCCGCGAAGGAACGGCGGCTGCTAAACGCGCCGATCGTGCTGCAGGACCCCTTGGACTTTCCTCTCCCTCCAGCCATCCACCTCCCGCCAGTCCTATCATCATTCCCCGCGTGAGTCTGTCTTTGTTTGTTCTGTCCTGGGTATTTAATTAAGTTTGTATAAGCTAGGTTGCACTGTGTCTAAAATCTTCCGTAAATTATTTTCTTATCTTTCCTTCTTCCTTGGTTATTTTGAGCCTGTATATAGTAGGAATAAATTTAGTAGTATTTTCAACCTTTTTTTCGTCTTCTTCTTTTTTCTTTTTTTTTGTATACAAGATCGAGGCTCGTGAAAGAGCGAACATTAATCACACAGAAAGACAAACCGACACATAAAACATATAACATCGGGAGCGGTAGACAAGATGGGGAGAGAGGGGGAAGGACACAAACACAACATTTGAGAGCAGGGACCGAGAGACATGGAGACATCGAGAGATCTGAGAGAGGGCGAGGGCTTTGGGGGGGGGGGGGCGCAAGGGAAGGGGGCGGTGGGAGAGGTATAAAACATATGGACACTGCCAGGACTTCCAGGAAAGAAGTTGGAATTTCAAACAAGGTGGATCTGGGGTGAATTAGCGGGGGTAGAAAAGATCAAGGTTTTGGATGGGGGAAGATAAGAGATGGTGGTGAACAGCTGTTTTAAAGACCTGGAGGGAGGAGTGGGATTGAAGGGAGTGAGGGAGTTTGTTCCAGAGGCGGGAGAAAAGAGGAATGAAAGAGTGAAGGTGAGCAGAGAGCCGAGATTTCGGCAGTTTAACCATCAGAGGGTTGCTGGCAGATCTTGTGCGACCTGTAGGAATATTTCGGGGACAGAGCACAGAGAGAGCTGGGGGTGCAAGGCCGGAGAGGAGTCGGTAGAAGACAGAAAGACCACCTACCTGCCTGCGGTGAGTGAGTGAAAGGCCCTCAGAGATAGCTTCATCGCGGGAGATTCCAATAATTCTGAAAGCTTTGGTTTCAACAGCGTGAAGCCGAGCTAGGTGTGAGGCAGGAGCACCGGCCCATAGGGGAGAACAGTATTCCATTGAGCTGCGGATGAAAGCCTTGTATGTGGTGAGGAGCTCAGGTGTGCCGAGGAAGGACCAGCTTTGGCGGCCAGCTTGGAAATGTGGTTTTCCCAAGAAAGATCATGGCAGATAGTGAGACCCAAAAGCTTGAGCGACAGAACTTCTTGGAGAGGATTGTTGAGAAAGTAGATGGGAGGGTTGTCCAGTCGATCTTTTCGGAGAGACATAGTAAGAGTGTGAGATTTGTCAGGATTGAAAGACATGTTCCACTTGTTTGACCAGTCTGTGATTTTGTCCAAGTCTTCAGAGAGTGAGGAGGCTGCAGACTGCCGATCTGAGGGAAGAGGAATGGAGCGGCAGAGAGTGGAGTCATCAGCAAAGAGATAGAGAGGATTTTCAAGAGAGTCAGAGAGATCATTGATGAAGACCAGGAAAAGCACGGGGCCCAGAACACTGCCTTGGGGAACTCCAGCCTGAACAGGAAGAGGAGATGAGAGAAACCCATTCAGGGCCACACGTTGACGACGACTAGAGAGGAAGTCCGCCAGCCATGCGTGGAGATTTCCATGGATACCAAAGGAGGAGAGTTTGGTGAGCAGAGCGGGGTGCCAGACCGTGTCGAAGGCACGTGATATGTCGAGGGAGACAGCTCTAATTTCCTGTTTGGCATTGAGGACCTCCATCCATTGTTGAGACAGCAGAAGCAGCATGTCCAGAGTAGAGTGACCTGGTCTGAAACCAAATTGATGATCAGAGATCAAGCCATTGGAGAAGAGGAAAGATTTCATATCCGAAGCAATGATGGATTCCATGACTTTGCTGATAATTGGGAGAAGGCTGATTGGTCTGTAGTTGCTAGGATCTGTTTTTGCACCTTTTTTGTGCATAGCGGTGATGTTGGCTGATTTCCAAGCAGATGGCAGTTGACCTTGAGCAAAAGAGAGGGTGAAGAGGACAGACAGAGGGTGAGATAGAGCGGCAGAGCAGGATTTTAGGACCCGTGGGCTGATGCCGTCGGGTCCAGTTGCAGAATCAGAGTCGAGGGTTGACAGAAACTTTTCCACCTTGTCAGGAGGAAAGGACACGGAGTTCAGGAGCAGCAGGGTACGACTGGGTATGGTGGGTACAGAGAGGGATGGGTTTGGGACACAAGATTTAGAGGCAAACACAGAGTTGAGGCATTCAGCTTTTTCACGTGCGGAGTCAGCTGTGTAGCCGTTTGAGGTAAGGGAGGGGATGGAGGGGGAACAAACACCAGAAACGGATTTGACCAGACGCCACCAGGATTTGGAAGAGGGAGACAGATAAGAGAGTTCGGTCTTGAGAACGGAGAGATATTGTTTCCTAGCTCTCCTGAGGGTGGACACACACTTGTTTCGGGCTTTGTGAAAGGAAATGAAATTTCCTTCCGTTGGATTTGCTTTCCAGGAGACGAAGGCTAGTTGTTTCTGGGCAACAGCCTCACCACAAGATTCCGTGTACCATGGACGGGAGGAAGGGTATGACAACTAAAGACGAGATGGGATAAATCTGTGCATGAGAGAGAGCAATTTACTTTGGAAGAATTCCCAGGATGAGTTGATGTCAGAGGTGGTAGAGATGGGAGACCAGTCCAGATGATTGATGGCTGCTTGAAGACCGTGCCAGTTGGCCTGAGTGAAATGCCAGACTCGTCGACGCTGAGCAGGCTCCCTGAGGATGGTCAGAGAGATGTCCACTTTAACAAGGACATGATCAGATGATCCGTTTGGAGCAGAAGAAGAGCAGCAGACATTTTCAGGGAAGTTAGTCATAACCAAGTCCAGAAGAGAAGATGTTCCGTTGACTGAGATCCGGGTCGGGAAATTCTTCTTCACATCCGTGTCGCTTTTGTCTTTTCCATATTGAATATCTGTGGCACGATCCGGCCAACGTTCGGGAATCGGGTTAGTCGGGGTAACTGTTAGGCCGCGGTGCCATCCGCTCGGCAAACCAACATCCTTAACCGCGGGCCGTAACAAAATATATATATGTATTATCCAAGGGGACCACGAAGACCCCAGGGACAGCAAGGGCCGTCATATGGAAACGCCTATTGACGGGACGAATGCGGGCCGCCAAAGGAATGTCCATTGATAACAATGACCCCAGATGAGGAACCGACCTCGACGTTAGATGTAAATGGACAACCACTAAAATTCTTAGTGGATACTGGTGCGACTCGCAGTTGTATCAATAAGGGACAACTACCTACTTTGAAACCGACACACAAAAGCGTCCAAATCCAGGGCGTTTCAGGAAAATTAGAAGTTCTCCCCGTATCAAAAGAGGCCCGAGTAATGTTCGGACCGCTAGAAGCTAAGCATGCATTTCTCATGACCACTACTGCCCCAACTAATTTACTAGGACGGGATTTGCTGTGTCGATTAGGTTGTAACATTGCGTGCACCAAGGAAGGTGTATACGTCGACGTCAGAGAATCGAACCGTGATTTGTTAATGATGGCATTGCAGCGCGCCAGCCCCACCGTGTATTGGTGGCGGTTGGAGGAAGGGGCTTTAGCAACATGGACTCATGTGATCAACACGATTGGCGCGCAAACGCAAGAAATTCGTGATTGGCTAGAAGAACACCACATAGCCACAAAATTGAAATATAATCCGCCGCATTGCACCGCATGTTATGACGCGACTGGAAGCGATGATTATTATTTAGACATGGTTGCGGCAGCTTTAGAGGAAACCTCTGATCTTCAATTATCACACATATGGATTGGCCGAGAGGGCATTGGGATTACGGTAACCTTGTCGCCACGCCAGAGATCAAAGGCTAAGTACCCCGAGGGGATGGTAGCGCATGTTACCCTTAGCACCGCCAGAGGATGGCCATCCGAGAGCATTGGATGGATGATGGACCGACTGCGGAAAACGCCAGTAAGGCGTCGATACAATGTTGAACACCGAACGGTCCATGAGTTGGACAACAATGAAGGGTTCATAATTAATTTGGCACCTCAAGACAGACGAGTTCGATTTGAGATGGTGGAACTGCCACCCAAAGCGGCACATATGGTCAGGGCGGTCCCCACGACTCCAGGGGACTCCGATGGATTGCTCAACACCGTCACCCCGTCACTATGGGCGCAACACGAGAATGAAGTAGGGCGCATTAGGAATGCACCTCCGTTGGTGATTCCAATTAAAGAAGGGTTACCTTTACCACACATTCGGCAGTACCCACTTCGGCACGAGGCCGACGCAGGCATTTTTCCGGTGATAGAATCGCTCGTGCAGCAAGGAATAATAATCGAAACCAACAGCCCATGTAACTCCCCCATATTCCCAGTGCCAAAACCAATGACAGGAAAGTGGCGATTTGTGCAGGATTTGCGAGAGATTAATAAAATAATTCAGGGTATTCATCCGGTTGTACCAAATGCAGAAGTTTTGATGACTTCCATTCCGCCAGATGCTACACATTTTACAGTCATAGACTTGTGTTCCGCCTTCTTTTCAGTGCCAATAGCTCCAGAGTCCCAGTATCTCTTCGCTTTCACCTTCCGGGGGAGACAATTCACCTGGACAGTGCTTCCGCAGGGTTTCGCAAATAGCCCCACCTTGTTTTCACGAGCGCTGCACCGCGATCTCGCAGATGTCCAATTGGAAGGCGGCTCGGTGCTGTTGCAGTACATCGACGACTTATTAATCTGCTCTCCATCCCAGGCAGCCTGCGAGACGGATTCACTAGCGCTGTTAAATGCGCTAGCCGAGAAAGGCCACAAAGTAGGCCGGGAAAAATTGCAATTTGTGCGGGAGATAGTTACATACTTGGGACACGCGATTTCGCATGGGAGACGCGAGCTCAACGCGAGCCGGGCCACGGCCATCATGGAAACCCTGTTGCCTCGTACACAAAGGGAGGTGTTGCGATTTTTGGGAATGGCAGGGTATTGTCGTACATGGATAATTGACTATGCGTTATTAGCAAAACCTCTGTATGAGGCGACGAAAAACGACCAGCCACGGATGGTGAACTGGACGGACAATCGAATACGCTGCTACGAAGGACTCAAACGAGCCCTGGTAACGGCCCCAACGTTGGGCCTTCCCGATTATAAAAAGGCCTTCACACTTTTCACCCATGCAGTAGGGGGATTCACGCAATCCGTGTTAACTCAGACTCATGGAGATAAGGAACGTCCGGTAGCCTATTTCAGCAAAAAGCTTGATGCGGTAGAACAAGGCTTTCCGCTGTGTTTACAAGCCGTGGCGGCTGCCCGATACGCAGTTGAGCGGACGGCCGACATAGTAATGGGACATGCTGTCCTTTTACAGGTACCGCATTGCGTCCATACACTACTACAACAGCGAAACACACAGCACTTCACAGCCACTCGACTGATGCAATACGAAACGGCATTAATTATGGCACCCAACGTGACGGTGATGCGGTGTACCGTTCTTAACCCAGCGACACTTTTGCCAACAAAGGAGGAGGGAATCCCGCACGTTTGTACGGACGTCGTCCAATTAATATCAACAGTAAGGCCTGACTTACAGGACACACCGCTACAGGAAGCCGATCACACCTATTACGTCGATGGTTCAGCCAAACGGGCTTGGGACGGATCCCTGTTATCTGGGTACGCAGTATGCTCGGATACGGAGACGGTCGAAAGCGGCCGCCTCCCGCCCACCTGGTCAGCACAACAAGCTGAACTGTACGCACTCACGAGAGCGTGCGAAGTAAGCGAGGAAAAGGCAGTGACAATTTATACTGATTCGGCATACGCACACGGAGTGGTCCACGACAAAGGGGCCATATGGAAAATGAGAGGGTTCCTCACTTCAGCGGGAGCACTCATTAAAAATGGGGACTTAGTGCGTAATCTGCTTCATAGTATTATGCTTCCACGTGAAATAGCTGTAGTTAAATGCCGAGGTCACCAGCGTACAGACGACGCTGTGGCCCGTGGAAACGCCCGAGCCGACGAAGCAGCAGCACAAGCGGCAAACCAACAGATTGGGTATAATATGCCAGTAGTTACGCGCAAACAGGGCGCTAAAGCGACCGCCCAGACAGACGTTCCGACATCCGCACCTACAGAGTTCGATGTAATACAATTACAAGCCGCGGCCTCAAACGTAGAACATCAAGATTGGATTAAATTGGGAGCTCAGCGCCCCGCGGAAGGACAAATGTGGACGATTAATGACAAACCCGTGGCACCGCGAGCTTTATTGCCATGGTTGGCACGCATGGCGCATCAAAATGGCCATGTGTGCCATAGGGGGGTGATGAGGCAGGTCACTTCCACCTGGGCAGCACCAGGCCTTTCGGCTGCGGTTACCATGGTCTGTCGCTCGTGCGCTATATGTCAACGGCATAATAGGGGGGCACCCCCCAGACGCCGCCACAACGTGGGTCACCCGGCTCCCGTCGGGCCGTTCTGTCATATCCAGTTCGATTTTTTCAATTTACCGCCTTGTATGTCCTTTAAGCATGTATTGGTAGTGGTGGACATGTTCACCAAGTGGGTGGAGGCCTACCCATGCGTCAGGGCTGACGCTATAACGGTGGCCAAGTGCCTTTTGCGGCACTTTATATGTCGATTCGGTGTCCCGCAGAAAGTGTCATCCGATCAGGGCGGGCACTTCACAGGTGACGTCATTAAAGCCGTGTTAAAGGCCCTGGGAGTGATACAGTCGTTCCACTGTGTTTACTACCCGCAATCGGCGGGACTTGTAGAACGAACGAATGGCACACTGAAAGGTAAGTTGGCAAAGATTTGCGACGAGACAGGCCTCAAGTGGCCGGAGGCCCTTCCCTAGCGTTAATGAGCGTGCGCTCTACTCCAGGGCGCACCACTGGTCTCTCTCCGCACGAGATATTAATGGGTCGGCCCATGAGCTTGCCGGTATCGGCGCCAGTGGATATGGCAGCCCTTGAATTACCTATCATGGATGACATGCTTCTAAAGTTTTGCATAGGTCTATCCCATGTGGCGCGCAGCATACATGAACGTGTTCGGGAGGCCCTGCCGGAGCCAGCAAGCAAGCCTATCCACACCTTCGAGGCAGGAGATTACGTGCTGGTGAAGCATTTCACCCGTAAGACTGCGCTCGAACCAAGGTGGACGGGGCCATACCAAGTTCTTCTGATCACACCAACAGCGGTGTTTTGTGAGGGCAAGTCGTCCTGGGTACATGCCACACATTGTAAGTTGGCCATACCCACAAACACAGACACCTCAAACGCACCACTACAGATCGAGGATGCTGCACCACCGCCTGCTAGGGGTGGCAATCACACTTAGTTTAATATACCGCTTTGCCAGCACTGGGGACATGAGGGCATGGGCGAACACGGAGACATATGCATATGGCGACCAAACCATTAAGGTCTACCGGCAGAGAGTTATCTGGGGCCAGAGGCTAAAACAGGTGTCTGCAACAGGTGCATGGGATGCTAAGAGAGGTATTAGAGGACATTGGATTGACTTTAAATTGAAATGAAAATTGAAAGGGTGGATTAGGAAAATGAATTTGTTCAAATAATCGTGGCATCTGTGGGATGCAACAATTTGTGCCAGAATAGTGTATGGGAGCCGTCATCTGGGAAGCGTCGTTAAATGGCAGTAGGTTTAGACAGATATTGAAAGGGTTCGTGCAATGTCATTTTGGGGCTTATGGCTCGCCATTGTCCGTCTGCCAGTTATGGTGGGCAGAGGGAAGAGGGAGTGATACTGCTCTGGCCTCTTGCTCGGCAGAATTGAGTATTGCTGGTTTTACCCCGGTTCAAAATTGAGCTCTCGAGAGCTGATTAACATTAGGATGCATCTCTCAAGGGACCCCTGGGTGGTCTCGAGAGCTGAGGTGTGAAATATGATGACGTTGTCTTATGGACACTTTGTGAGTGGCTAGACACGTGCCTGAAAGGGGAAATTGTATTCATAACTCATGTGGGTCGTGTCTGAAGAAAAGGTTTAAAAGGAAGTGTGAAGAAGGTCATGGAAAGTGCAAAGATGATTGGAGTGGAAAGTCGAATCAGATGGATTATTTGTCAATGACAGGTGACTGCAGGAATTGATGAGAAAGTGGAGGAAAAGGTTATAAAAAGTTAATGGAAAAGGCAGGAAATAAAGGAAAGTGGTTAGTTATGGACTGTTGTTTCGTGATAAGAAGGTGATACAAGGGGTTGGCTTGCACGGGGGGGGGGGGGGGGGGGGGGAAATGGTTGGTAAATCATGTATTATTAGATGTAGGGAAGATGATTAAAAGGAAGGTATTTTCGGAAATTGGTGAAAGTAAATATGGCATTCGAATTTCCAGACACGACACAGGAAATGCGGCTATGAATAAGCCAACCATCTGAGAGATAAGGTAACTAAATGCCAATTGGTGGGACGGGGGGCTAGGAATTTGATCATGGTGTGTGTAAGAAAGTATTTTTCAGGATGGACAATGAAGAAACCGCCGTCGGAAGACCATGATCTTGACCATAGAGGCCGTCGACCTGAATGGGTCCTTCAACAAGGCAGATGTGACCGCGCTTCAGAATTTTGTATTGATTTTTGTGATGACTGTGATACTTGTGTTGAAAAATCCCTTGTGGGAACTGGCTGATGCCTGTATTGATTTTTGTGATGACTGTGACACTTGTGTGGGAAACCCCTTGCGTGTACTGGCTAACGCCTCTTATGTATTATGAATGATTGGCGAATAGTTAGTCTCGCATTAGTAATGGAACGAATTGGAAACGAAACCCGAATCGCAGAACTACAATTGGAAGACGAATTAGTGCATATGCGAACAATGGTGATGCAGAATCGAGTGGCTTTGGATATGTTGTTAGCAGAAAAGGGAGGAGTATGTGGGGTAATTGATGGAAAATGCTGCACATATATCCCAGATCACTCGGGAGGCATAGAGGCCTCAATCAGTCGGCTTAAGGCCGCGACCCAGGATCTCACGGATAGCCGAAAGGGAAGGGAAGAAGCCAATAATGTATGGTCCAGCATATCAGCCTGGTTCAGAGGATGGACAGGGGTCATTGTAAAATGGCTATTGACAGGCCTGGCCATAATCGTGGGAATCGTACTCACCGTAGTTATAATGAAATCCCTAATCATGATTTGTGTGAGAAAATGTTTCACAGGATGGACCCCATCCACCACCAACAACGGGATGTTACTTTCACTATATGGGAAGGATCCAAAGGCCATTGGTGAACCAGCCAACTCTATCGTCTCGGACCCCCACGATTGGGTTGATGGCCTCGACGTTTCGTGGCAAGAGGATGTGGCTTTAGGGATCTATGATTCCTGGCTTGAAATCGATGAACCTATTGATGCTTGGGATTCTGATAATGATTATGATTTTAGTTGGGATGTATACCTGTGATTTAGAAAGTGTAGGTTCTTTTAAGAGCTATTGCTATTATGCCAGCAGTGAGGAGCGGATGGCAAACATGTATCCGGGATATCCGGGAGAACCACCCTCACCACCACTTACACCACCCGTAACAACCACTTTGGGATCGTCTCAGCTTAAAACACCCAACACTTTGAATACTGACGTTGACACAGACTATGTGGAGATGGAGATTTGTGATTATGAGGAGATGGATATTGGTGATGACGAATGTGCATCCTTTTCTTCCACAGAGCAATCACATGTACAAGGCTTGATGGCATTGGACGTCGATTGTTTGCCCTAATTCGCGAGGACCACGCCTGCATAAGGAGGGCCCTAAATCTGGCTGGCAACCGGGTCGCACCTACGCCGCTGCGAGGGTGGATTCGGAATCCGGCCGGGCGGCAGCAATCTCTTAACCAGGCGCCGTCGTCGCGAATTATGGCTAACAATTTATGCGTTGAATGTTAGACGGCCAGTTAGGGCCGGTATCTCTCTTTGAGCATACGTGACGCTATGTCGTGCCTGGCATGTGACTAATTGGGATGCTGACCACTGGGGTATACGGTGTCTTTCCAAGGAGTTGTCTTGTAAAGACAAAGGAAGGAACTGTTAGCCATTAGGGTTTAAATCCCATGACTCAATTGATCATAACATCTGAAATTATATATCGTGCTTCTGAAAACTGATTTGAACTCAGCTGCAGGCAGAGGCGAGTGGACAAAATGTGGTTTCGAGGCTCGAGGTGCAGGGTGGATCCTTAGCCCAGTAAACAAGTCCTTGAATGTAGGTGCCAGACAGTAGATAAAATGCTCGCGACCCACGTACAGGGAAAACATGTCGCCAAACGCCTCCTTCACGAAGGGAATAATTAATTATATATCTTTGTAGTTTCTAGTATGTCTCCTAAATCAAGGATGTAACCAACCTTGGAAAGAAATATAGACATTACACATCCTTTGATAGTTATTGTATTCAGCATGTGTATCCAATCATTCATCTACCATTTAGCCTAGTGTATGAGAATATTTTCTTCGGCCTGCGCTCGGGTCTGATATGTTTAGATAAAGAGCCAAAAAGGCTCAGCCTATCCTATGCTTACATCTTTTTGTCTAAGTTTGGCCTTCTTCAGGAAGGGACGAGGGAAGGTGGGTCTTTATGGCCCAGGTTTGCTTTGTCTGTAGCGCAGATTCTTGTCTGATATTTTGCTATATATGAAATGTCTTTTTGCTTATTTTGTAGCGAGTGTCTTGAGGAATTGCCCGCTGCGTGTTAGGCGGTGCATTCTCGAGCCTTGCTCCACACTGTGTGTTTGTAATCGATTTTATTAAACATTGTTGCTCTGATCTTCTTCTTCTTCCTTCCCTTGAGGTCTTCGACCGACATATATATATATATATATGTATATATGTATATATGTATATATATATATGTATATATATATATATATATGTATATATATATATATATATATGTATATATATATATATATGTATATATATATATATATATGTATATATATATATATATATGTATATATATATATATATATATATATATATATATATATGTATATATATATATATATATATATATATATATATATATATATATATATATGTATATATATATATATATATACATATATGTATATATATATATATATGTATATATATAAGGGTGGGCTTCAAAAAAGCAAAATGCAGATTTTCTCCGGGACATGGTCTATTGTTGTTCGTTTTGGTGTCAAAGGAAACCACACCAAATGTGAATGGAATCCAATAATATTTAGGGGTGCCACATCAGTGATGAATTTTCCCCCATGCAAAAATAGGAATTCCCATTTTTTGGGCTGTATATACACAAAATAAATACATAATTATATATATACATTAAATATAATATTAAAAATAAATATATAGTAAATATACATTAAATAATAAATATACATAAATACACATTATACATTATATATATACAATATATTATACATACAGTTTTGAGACTTCCTATGATCACTATCTGGGCAATTTTCATGCATGTTTTGTACAGGTTCCCGGGGTCAGGGGTACGCTTTTTTAGTGTGTAATATGTAGGCCTAACTTATTGACTGTGGCTCTTTTGTAGAGAGTGACCCTGTGGAGTAAGAATTAACAGGATTTTACCCACATTCTTGCTTATTTTGCAGATATGGCATGTGCTAGTACCAGTGTTTCATTGAAAACTCGGGCTCAGGATAATGTGTATCTCATTGGGTCCACTTCTGGAGATGCCATCAAAGGTGCCAAGCTCCCGACTGTGCATCAATCTCTTGTCCTGTTTTTTCATCACCTGAAGAAGGAGAATCGCACTGCCCGGGAGAGTGCAACCCTCACCATTGAAGAGGTTGTGAAGTTCTGGGAAAAAGCTCACCTACCTACAACGACGAAGCAGCACTGCATCCATCGTTTGGAGAGGCTATATGAAGAATGGAGGAGCCTCCAAAAAGGTGCAAAGCGGGGTGGTGCGACCCAAGAGAAAAAGGAAGCATCCTTCAAGGCCTCCTTGGAGAAGACGTTTGATCTTAGGCATGCAGATTCGGAGGCCATAATCACCAACCCCGAGGACAGGAAGTTTCTTCACGATCAATTCTCAGAGAGGAAGGCTTCAATGGGATCTGTAGACACTGTGTTGGAAGCAAAAACGTTCTTGTGTGTTTGAAAGATCAGCAGCCACGAGATGATTATCGTGAACTCCTAGAACTGACTGTCATCTACATGGGAGGAATCCCACCTCGTGGAATCCGGATCATGGCTCCAGGAGCAATGCACAGAGCCAGATGGATGGCAAAAGCACTATATTCACTACAGGTGTTCATGTTTCGGTCAGAGTTCCACTTGACACTTCGAGAGGCGAGAGAACTCCGAGCCTTCAACATTTTTGTCTGCCTTGTGTATGTACAGGCTTGGTTTCGGGCTCCACAAGCTATTGAGGCTCCCCTGAATGACATTAACCTCTTCAAGAAGTTGGAAAAGTTTGAACAAATCAATCAGAAGATGGCTCAGGCAGCCTTGAAGGCACTTGGCCGCCACACGTGGTACATGAGCCCAGTACTAGTGGCATTTGCATTCTTTGACACCAGAATTGACAAAGAAAGCAAGATCAATATGATTGAAGCATTGAAAAATGACGGTGAAAACCCCTCTCCAAAGAGACCAGCTATCAAACGAGGAACCGCCCTGTCAATCGCTGGCCTCATAACAAAACACACCAAGCATTTCTTCAGCATCCTAGGGACCCCAACTGATTGGATGGATAAGGATCCTGGTTCATGGGAGCAGGAAACCAGCTTTCAGGAAGCAAAGAAAGCCGCCAGTGGCTTAGTCGTGGTGAACGACAGGGCAGAAAGGGGTGTCGCATTGATACAAGACTACAATAAGCTCCTTACAAAGGATGAAGAGCAAAAGCAAGCTCTGCTCCAAGTTGTTGCTGCTCACAGGAAGATGTACCCCGATGCCAAGAAGGCAACAGTGGTGAAACAGGCCCAGAAATAGGAGTTACATTTCTCATTATATTTGGGTTTTTTAATATTATGTGATATGGTGTCTCTTCATTTTATGAACTGAACATTTGGATTGTTATCATTGAATTTGAGTTTTCATAGCAATATAGTGCTATTTGTGCAGCTATTGTAACTTGTGTTTGCTAGAATACAAAGAAAGTGAGTGGAGGGTGGATTTTCATAAAACAAACTTCTGGTTTTGCTTTCGATCCATATATAGAAAAGTTTTGTAGACACCTTTAGTTTGAAGGCTGATGTGGCACCCCGAAATAAAATCAGATTGCTTTCATATTTGGTGTCTTTTCATTTTGGAACAGAAGGAACAACATAAAGCCATGTCCCAGTAAATATGTAAATAAAATTATTTTGAGCACCACCCTAATATATATATATATATATATACAGTCACGTGAAAAAGTAAGTACACCCCATGTAAAGTTTTGACTTTTTCAACATATTTCAACATACAGCTATTTGATCTTCATTTCACCAATATTGATAGATAAAGGTGATATAATATAACAAATATCATGAAACATTTACATTTTGTAGTCCATTGTATAATTTAAATAAACATAAATGCAAATTTCGCATGTGGAAAAAGTAAGTACACCCCAACATTTATCACTACTTCAAATACCTAAAATTAGAATCAGGTGCACCAGCTCAGGTGCAAATGATTAGAACATCGTGAGAGGATCTTGGAGGAACCTGTCTTATTTAAACCTCAGACATTTAGTTTGGTTTGCCCTTTGTTGTTGAAGTGTGCAGCGTCACCATGCATAGATCAAAAGAGCTCTCTGAGGCCTTCAGAAAGAAGGTTAGATGCCTACGAGTCTGGGAAGGGATTTAAAAAGATTTCCAAACAATTCGAAATCAATCATTCGACTGTCCGGAATATCATCTACAGGTGGAGAAGATTCCAAACAACTGCCAACTTGTTCAGGCCAGGCCGCCCCAGCAAGTTCAGCCCGAGAGCAGACCGCAAGATGCTGAAAGAAGTCTCTAAGAACCCCAGAATGTCATCACGGGACCTACAGGTAGCTCTTGCCACTGTTGATGTCAAAGTGCATGAGTCAACCATAAGAAAGAGGCTGCACAAATTTGATCTACATGGGAGGTGTGCCAGGAGGAAACATTTGCTGTCCAGAAAAAACATTAGGGGGCAAGACTAAAGTTTGCCAATGAACACCTCGGCAAAGACCGGCACTTCTGGAACAATGTGCTCTGGACAGATGAGTCAAAGGTAGGGCTATTTGGCCACAGTACCAGAAGACATGTTTGGCGAAAACCAAAGACAGCATTTGACCACAAGAACCTGATACCAACTGTAAAGCATGGTGGTGGAAATATTATGGTCTGGGGCAGCTTTGCTGCATCAGGGCCTGGGCAGCTCACCATCATAGAATCCACTATGAATTCTTCATTGTACCAGAGGGTGCTTGAGGATAATGTGAGGCCATCTGTCAGAAAGTTGAAGCTCAACCGAAGGTGGACATTGCAACATGACAATGACCCTAAACATACCAGTAAATCCACCAAGGAATGGCTGAAAAGAAAGAAATTGAGGGTTCTGGAATGGCCACATCAAAGCCCGGATTTAAATCCGATCGAGATGTTGTGGGGGGATTTGAAACAAGCTGTGCAAGCAAGAAACCCCTCAAACATCGCACAGCTGAAAGAATTCTGCATGGAGGAGTGGGCAAAAATTTCTCCCAGTCGATGTCAGAGACTGGTAGACAGTTATAAGAAACGCCTACTTGAGGTTGTTTCTGCCAAAGGGGGCAATACCACCTATTAGAGCCAAGGGTGTACTTACTTTTTCCACATGCGAAATTTGCATTTATGTTTATTTAAATTATACAATGGACTACAAAATGTAAATGTTTCATGATATTTGTTATATTATATCACCTTTATCTATCAATATTGTTGAAATGAAGATCAAATAGCTGTATGTTGAAATATGTTGAAAAAGTCAAAACTTTACATGGAGTGTACTTACTTTTTCACGTGACTGTACAGTCGCTGCTTTGACGCCGCCCCACCCCGACCCCACGCTCCTCCCTCTTAGGCCTACCTCGTGTTACTCGACTAGTGAGCGAACAAAGGGCAGCGAATGCTGCTGGCAGCCAAAGCATAACAAATGCTGCGGGTAGCCAAAGCGTAACAAACTGAGGGGGTCAGCGAAATGGGGCGCGGGATCAATTATGCCCATGGAGGTGGAACTTGGAGGGTGGATGCAAAATGCAAGGGACCTAAACTCGTCTTTACACAACGCAGATATTACTGGGGGAAATGGCCTATACTTACACATACTATGACATAACTAATACTCTGAGGTGGCCTACGTGTTGCTCGTGGACTAACTATGGGGGGAAACCCTTTAACCTTTAATGATCAATATGTGCCAATCTCAAAACCGTCGCACTGCCCCCCTCCCTTGCCACACTCGTCCCCGAGTCGAACCCACACAGGTGAGAACGACCGGTTTTGAGAAAGGTTTGGGACTACTCTGTTGGGACACTTACATGTGGTTTCCCTCTACATTTAATCTAATACCCTGTGTGTGACAGTTTTACAACACGAGATGTGTCCCACCTACTGCGTTGTGTACTAACTAACAGACTCACACCCACAGCTAACCGAATTGCGGAATTGATTCTCAAACTAAACATAATGCCGGTGGGGAGCATGTTATTTACAACACTAAGCTAATTATTTACATCTCTATAACCCAGGACCTGTTCTTTTGTGGGAAAGAAATTTGGAGGGGAGAAAACACAATGGAATGCACCAATACACAAAAATGCACAATCACCATTCAAATGTCATATTTGATGCTTGGCTGCTGCTTGGCTGCTTCTTCTTGCTTCCTGCTTCGTCTTCGGTGTGCCATAATAAAAACTTGAAGGTCTTCTTTCCTGACACACCAGAATATACTGTACAAACTGTGTTCGTTTTTATCTGCCAGCAGGGCCAATCTTAGGTGGTCCGACTGCGTGACATCGACGCCACTTAGAACCAGTGGTCCGCATGTGCAAGGTAACGTTTGCAGCAAATGTCTGCTCAGCAAAGATGCCAGGCCACACAGAACGTGTGGTCCATAAGGTGTATTGGTGCAGCAAAAGGTAGCAGGGGCGCCGCAGCACATGTGTAGCCAGTTGCAGCTGCACAGTTCAGGGTTCCTGCACACTCCCCTCCAAAATGGGTCCATGGGTGGGGAGGAAGACAAAGCACAATTAGCAGAGGAAAGGACGCAAAGGTACACATCAAAGGAAGGCAATGCAACATGAGGGGCGCGGAAGAACGAGCAGAGAAAGCTCGTCCCTAACCGTTCGTAACCCCCCATGTCAGCCTACACTACCCTTGCCCTTCCCTGTATTTACAAATTCGTCACTACGTTCTGTCTCCCATACCCCCCTCTAAACCAAATTCGTCTTCCAATCCCTCCCAAGAAGGAAGAGATGGAATAAACACAATGTCACATTCACGTCGAGATGCGTCTTTACCATCCAAATCATTTACAAAGCCTGGTGTGGAGTTCCGTCTCTCTGGTGAGTGGATGTGGATGTTGCGCAGAGATTCCTCATCCTAACTATACTCTAATAACATTAACTCAGTTACACTACCCGGGGTCTTGCCCTGCCAATTCAATTGGCCATCGTTACTCTATGTGGTTCTAAAAACCAATTCCCATTGACCCACCCTGTGGTGCCCATGAATTTGGGTCTCACTCCCCAATTTTTCAATCTGTGCCTTTGCACAATTTCGGGGCTGGGTCATGTGGCTCCACCAGCAGGTCTACCTACCTGCGCACCTCCGCCACTGAAGTCGCCACCCGAGCTTACCTTGCTCCTTGCGACTACCCTAAATTGGGGAAGGCCCCTCCAGGCTCTCTCACCCCTCTGATGCCCTCTCTGGCATTGGGCTACCCGGGTCCTTTCCTAGGATCCTTGGGCCCCACTGAACACTACACTGACTCTAACTGGCTCCCAGAGCCTACCTGCAGCCTCACCTGGCCGACAGACTACCAGTGGCGGAGTGCCGTAACTACAAATGGTAACGCAACTACCACAACCCCCAAGGAATTGGAGCCACATGCAACTGAAACTCCGAGGGAGTTGGTGACGTAATGTCATGTTCAATGACCATAACTCCCAACTGGTATCGTTCCGAGCATAACCCCCAAGGGATTCGAACTGCATGCAATTGGAACCCCAAGGGAATTGGTTACTCCGGACACCAATTTGGACAATTATGGTCAATAACCATAACTACAAATTAAACCACATGCCCAGCCATGTCACTGACTCATGCACCCATCCAAGCACTTCACTGCTACTTCCTGCACCACAGATGTCAATATCCAACAATTTACCTAAACCCTCTACCTAACTTTAAACTACCCTCCCCGGGTATTCGTGAAGGGGGTCCATCTTCCCCCAACCACTCCTTCGCACCATGCACTCCACACCACTCATTCCACACACCAAATATTCCCCACTTGCACACCATGCAAGTCCATTCACTCAACACAATTCCACTTGTCCTCAATACACCACTTATACACTTCTACACACACACACAGCATCATCTAACTAACTACTTCCCTCTAAAACTCGTGCTTTCCCGTCTTCCTTTACACCAAGCACTCCCACGTCATTATCATCCTTCTAATCTCTCGACGTCCCCTCTACCTGTACAAAGGTCTCTACTTAAATCTCATGTCTCCTATTGTCATTTCTAAATCCCTAACAATATCCTAGCCTGCCCTCGGCTAGTTTTTACTGCCACCCCATAATCTATAGCTCATGTGCCCCAAATAAAAAGAATGGTAAAGCTACCATTCGCCAACATCATTGCTAATCATCCGCTATACTGGAGCCTCTCGGTGCGGAAATACATTTTCGTCCTCACAGCTCGGCTTCGAAAAGCCGAGCAATGCATGCGGGTGGTTTGTCTCCTGTTGGTTGAGTCCGCCCGGCATTTTCGATTCAGGGGAGGAGGCATACTTGGGCCTAGGTTCCAGGCGCCATCCCTGCGCGGAGCCTTTCGGTCCCCGGCACGATGGCCCAACCTCCCCCGGTCGGAGCACCGCGCCCGCCAGGGGGTGAGGTTCCGATCTCTCCTACCCCCCCTCGAATCATGCCGATCGCCTTTCCTGCCCAGGCGCGGCACCGACCATACAGGGCGGGGCCCGGCACGAATCGTGCACAGCGCTCCTTGCGAGACCGCCGCGGCAACGATCCCCGCCGGTCCCCGCAGCACACAAAGCACCCAGCGCACCGAAGGCTCGAGTCGGCTATACGTCGCACGACGCGCTAACCCCCGGTCTGGGTCGATGCTTGAGCCGCATTCTCACACCCACACGCGACCCGCTCCTTACTCGCACACTGAGGCGCTCCAGCGCCTCTCATACACCCCATGCCTTCTGTTACCGCACCCTCTCATGCATTCTCTTCTCGTGCACACTCAGGTGCACACCACCCAGGCGCACTCACGCCACTCACACACTCCATTATTACACATCCTCGCGCACCCCCTGGCGCACTCATTCTACTCGCACACTTCGTTACACACTCAGCCATCGCACACCCTCGTGCACACTCTCTGGTTACATCCTCTAACACCCACGGGTGTGCACTCCTGCACACACCCAATCATCACCGCACACTTACCCACGGGTGTGCAATCTCTTGTTGCACACCCAATCACATGCTCTGGTGTGCACTCCCGCACACTCTCAACACGCTCTGGTGTGCATCCGCTGTCATGCTCCTCGTCCATTGCACACTCTATCGCACTCCGTTCCACACTCTTCCCACATACACTCCGTTGTACATTCTTCCTCGCACTCTGTAACACACTCTCCTGTTACACACTCACGCTCCGGTGCCATTCGCACACGCGCGCCATTCACTCTCGCACATCGCACCACGGACCTTCCACGAGCGCCCGGGTTACGTCGCGATCCCAAGCGCGCCAAAAATGTTTTCGCGCCAAACATTTCTGCGCCAAACATTTTCGCGCCATACACGCTCCCACTCACCTTCGGGACCCTTTTCCACAGAAGCACCTGCAAGCTTTCATTGGGGTTAGGCAGCACGGCATCACAATGCGAACACGGACTTTGCACATATTCCATTTCTTCCTTCGATTTAATCTCTAATTCTGCCTTCTCTTTGGCCCCAATTTCAACTATTTCTTTTATTTCAATTATTTCTAGCTCAACGACCGCCGGTGCACATAACATAAAATTTTCCAATTCGGCGGCCGTCGGCTTTTCCAAACCCTGAGTCGCGATTTCTATTCCGGTCAACTTAACTGCGCTCTGGTCAAACTCGCTTTCCATGCGTTCCTCACCCTGCTTTACCTCGTCGCGTACCAATGCGACCTCTTCGCTCAACCCGCGCCTTATGTCCTCCCCCATTTCTTCTATCTCCCTCTTAGATGCCACCCTCATTTGTTCCAATTCGTTCTTTTGGGCGTCCATTTTGCTTTCCAATTTATTTAACCCGTCTTTCATTTCTCTCATTTCTGCCCTTGATTTGTCCCCCTCTACTTTCAATTGGTTATTTTGCACATCCATCTTTTTTTCTTGGATGTCCATTCTCCCATTTAATTTGTTTATGTCATTATTTTAGGCGTCAATTATTTCCCTCTTTGATTTGTCACTCCGGGCATCCAATTTTTCAGTCAATTTACCTAATTCTTCTCCCATATATGCCCTGAGTTGCATCATAAAAAGGCCCATATCTATTGGCGCTGCGGGCTCGGCCCTCGCCACCACGTGCGAGGCGCCGCCATTTTCTTCCCCTGCTACCTCTGCTATCGCACCCTCATCAATTGCCTCTTCCATTTCTTCTAATTCTTCCCGGGGGTCCTGGGTTATTACCTCTTCTCCCTCGACCTCATCATTGACCCCCAACGGCATTTGACCGTCTTGGCTAGCCATGGCACGAATTTAATTTGGATGTTATACTAAATTTTGGTCGCTCATAATTTTGGCCAAATTTGTCCAAAGAAATTTTGGTTTGGCAAGGGGGGACTAGTCCCCTTGTCTTTGACTGGCCGACGGGACCCGGGACCTATGACGTCCTTCCCGGACAGCGCGAAATAGGGTCGTAGGACTAGAATCACTATTACCCAATTACTCGCGCTGCCCAGAAAAGAGGAAATTAGCCCAGCACGAATCACGCGTGCTGAGACGCCGAGCGGTGCGTACACGCGATCCGTGCCATTTAGTTGGTGAACCCGGTTCTAGCGATCCTACTCGTACCATGCTTAGCCAATGGAGAAATCACAGAGGCGATCGAATTGGGAAGAAAGGAGTAACAGGATTTATTTACACTATTTACAATGATCCCAGAAAAGAGGGCACAGTGCAGCCTTAAAAACAGTCTTAACTTAATCCCCAGGACAAACGGGCCCGTCTCACACACAGACACACTCACACAGGGTTTGCAGATGCAGGATGACGTTCACCACGTTCAGCGATGGCTCTCGTGCAGCTCCCTCCGGCCTCTGGTTCGTCCCGGGCAGATTGTAAGTCGAGGGGCAGGAGCTCTCCGCGTGTCGTTTGGCGCACACGGGATAATACGGGGCGAACGGTAGGGTCTGGGCTCTGGCAGTTGGCGGTTAGCACTGGCGGTTATTGCCGCGTTCACTCACGTGGCTGAACAGGCGATCTTCGCCACCGGCGCGTCTGGCTGCCTTTCCTTCGGCGCGTACGTAATACTGAGATATAGCGCAATGCCTCCAAAGCGAGCGCTGTGAATCACGTTCTTCACAGTCCTCTCGCGTGCGCTCTCCCCTTGCGAGTTCTCTCGTGCCAATCAGTCCTCCTCGTTCTCCCTCGTGCTCTCTCTCACAAGTCCTGACAAAGTCCTGTTCACCACTCTTCGTAAGTCCCCAAAGTTCTGCGAGTCAGTCCTCGTAAGTCCTTTGTCCAGTGACTTTTATAGGCACGCCCCACGAACCTTCTAGCACTTACCAGACGCGCCTTACCACGCCCTATCACGCCATGCCCTTCGAGCACTGGTTGGCTGGTGGCCCTTACCGTCATCGCCTCTGAAGCGCTGCTTTAACGCCGCCCCACCCCGACCCCGCGCTCCTCCCTCTTAG
>NC_136268.1:33455208-33567708 GCF_964187855.1 Myxine glutinosa
TCGATATTTTCCGAAATGTTCATGGTAAGAGTCATTTTTACCTCTGTAAATACCAAAATGAGTAGAGATACTGATGTTGAAGGTATGGGTGATCATTATTGAGCGATTTTTTTTTGTAGTTGTTCTGGCATCGTGTTGAAATGCAATTTCGTCATTGGGACATGTAGGCCAAAGAGTACCAACACTATATCAAAGGTGTCCTACCGAGTATCACTTAGGATGTGAAATTGTTATCAATTTACAGGATATCTACGGTGGTTGCAAACACATAGATGTTAAACCAGATCACCTGTTATCATGCAATCACCGTAATTGTGTGTAAAATGCCATGTTGCATGCCAAATGGATCAGTAATATAAACTACATGATGGCTTATTATGATTAAACCACTTGCTGTAAGCTGACACTGTTTGTCCATTTCATACCAGATACATTAATTTTTTTTTTAATGGGATTTTGCCCACCACAAAGCCTACAAGGCCACTCGAGGTGAGGGCTACGCAAAGGAAAGAAAAGTATAGATATTAGACAGAAAGGAGTCATCTATTGATATTCCTCTTGAAGTGAGGAAGGTTGGGACAGAGGAAAGCAAGATGCAGGTAAACTGTTCCAGAGTGATGCAGTAGGGGGGAAAAAAAAAAAAAAACTAGAAGAATACCTCCTAGTCTTACACCTCGAGACAGATACAGTGTATGAATGGGAAAAAACTGCCAAACGCATAGAGCAACTGAAAATATGCGCAGGTGGAACAACCTGTGAAAGACCCTCACAGCACATTCCATGATATCGATAGAAAAGGCTCAAGAAAGCAACAGAGTGGCAGACAGAGGTTCCAGGGATGATACCAACTCCTGTCCCACCAAAATGCCAGCACATCACTGGCTTCTGTCAAGAAAAGATAGGTGACAGGCTGTGTCACCAGCCCAAATATGGCAATGAAACTCAACAACAGGTCGTATAGTGGCCTTGTATAGATGGAGAATAGCAGCTTGAGAAAGATATCGCCGAGCACGAAATAAACAGCCAAGGCGCTGTGAGGCTCTTTTAGCGATACCAGAGATGTACTTTTCCCAGCGAAAATTTGAGCTGATGTCCAATCCAAGCAGACGGATAACAGGGAGTTCCTGTAAAGGAGAAGAATCCAGAGACAAGAGTAGAAAACATGCTGATCTTGAACAGGACACAAACAAGTAGGTCTTGTTTTGGTTGAAAGTAACAAGCCAGTCTTTTCCCCAGTTTATCACACTCTCAAGATCCTGATTGAGAGTGGTACTGGCATGGTCACGGGTAGGACGAGACAAGGTTCTTGGGTAGGTAGTATACAGTGTTGAGTCATTTGCGTAAATGCATAACTGAGAAAGTATCCAATCAGGCAGATCATTGATGTACAAGAACAATATTGGACCAACACAGACCCCTGAGAAACACCAGCATTCATATTATGGATGGGGGATGACTGCCCCTCATGTACCACAAAGATTTTGCGATTTTTAAGGAAGTCAGAGATTATATCAAGCAATCTTCCAGAAATACCACATGATATTAGTTTATGGATGAGGCCCTTGTGCTACACTTTGTCAAAAGCCTTCGAGATGTCGAGTGCAACAACCCCTGGCTTCACCACGATGATCCAAATCCCTATTCACATGTTCATCGATTAGGGATGGAACATCACCAGAAGACCTTGACTCTTGAAAGCCATACTGGACATCAGTTATGAGATTGTGGATTTCCAGATGAGTCATGAGTTGTTATTTGATCAAGGATTCAAACAAGAAGAGGAAGAAGTTGTTTCTTGGGTTTGTTGATCTGGAGAAAGCATTCGATCGGGTTCCACGCAAAGTATTGACATGGGCATTGAGGAAGTTAGGAGTGGAGGAATGGTTGATCAGAGTAGTGATGGCAATGTACAAAAGAGCGCGCACAGCTGTAAGGATGAAGGACGGGAACAGTGGTGAGTTTGAGGTGAAGGTGGGAGTGCATCAGGGGTCGGTACTAAGTCCACTACTATTTGTAGCTGTGATGGAGGTGCTGGCTCAGAACGTAAAGGAGGGTTTACCGTGGGAGTTGTTGTATGCAGATGATCTGGTGTTGATTGTGGAAAGTATGGATGGACTGAAGGAAAAGATGAACACGTGGAAGGAATGTATGGAGACAAAAGGTCTGAAGGTGAATATCGGAAAGACGAAGGTGATGGCAAGTGGTAAAGCATGTGGTGAGGTGGAAAGAACTGGGAAGTGGCCCTGTGCTGTGTGTAGGAAGGGTGTCGGAGTGAACTCCATTCAGTGTACAATGTGCGCTGAGTGGGTTCATCAAAAATGTAATGGTCTGAGAGGGTCATTAACCAGTGTGGCAGCTACATTCAAATGTAAGGTGTGCACAGAGGGAGCTGCAGATGGAGGAAATGTTGAGTTGGATCTTGGAGACGGTGTGAAGCTGGAAGGTGTGAAAACATTTTGCTACCTCGGAGACATGCTGAATGGAGAAGGTGGATCAGACTCGGCAACGGTTGCTCGAGTGAGATGTGCATGGAAGAAGTTTCGGGAATTGAGTGGCGTGCTGATGAGGGGAGTGTCGTTGAAGCTGAAGGGAAAGGTGTATGCTGCATGTGTGAGAAGTGTTATGATTTATGGGAGCGAGACATGGGTAATGAATGTAGAGCAGCAACGAAGGTTGGAAAGGGTGGAAATGCAAATGGTTCGACGGATGTGCGGAGTATCGTTGAGAGAGAGGAAGACAAATGATGAATTGCGAAAGATGATGGGAATAGAGCCTGTGATTGATGCTGTGAAGAGGAACAGGTTGAGATGGTTTGGTCATGTGTTGAGGAAGGATGAAAGTGACTGGTTGAGAATAGTGATGGAAATGAATGTAGAAGGAAGTAGAAGACGGGGAAGACCGAGAAAGACTTGGCTAAAGATGGTGGAAGAAGAAATGCGGGCAAGGGGGTTAACAAGGTGAGATGCAGAAAATAGGGCAAAATGGAGAAGATTGTCATGGGGACCGCAAGGCTAACCCCCGCTCTCGCAGGGAAAATGGCCTTTAAAATGCATGTTGTTGTTGTGTATTCAAACACTTTGCTTATAATGGGCAGAAGACTAATTGGCCGATAGTTAGCAGGATGAGATTTCTCACCAGAGCCTTTAAAGACAGGGCCTACAGAAGCCTGCTTCCAGCTAAGTGAAAACACAGACTGACAGACACAAGCAATACAGTTTTGAGAAAACAGAAAACAGTTCAAGGGAACATCTTCAAAATAATTACAGGGATTATATCTGGTCCAGTAGATTTTGATATATCAAGCCCTTTAATGATCTTAACAACCTTCCTAGGTGTGATGATGATAGTGGGAAGCCTGATGTCAGGACAGGAAGGACAATTAGGCAATGGATGTCCGTGGTCTTCAAGTGTAGAGTTTGCAGCAAAATGCTGAATGAAGAGGTTAACTTTATCAATAGGAGAAGTAAGCACTTCAGGGCCATTGAAGAGGACAGGAATTGAAGAGGACAGGAATCGATGATCAATACGGTTGACAATGCTGTTAGCAATTCTCCAAAAATCTCTGGAACCGAGCTGTTTATTAGAGAGAGAATCACAAATAGATTCTGCATATCGTCGCTCAGCATTCTCCAAGACCCGTTTACAGCGGATGCTCGAAAGGCGAAACAAATGATGTGCCTCACTCGAGCCAACACGATGATACCGTTTAAAAAAGTGATTGTGATGGGCGATAGCAGCAGAACAAGCCAGAGTGAACCATGGCTGAGAGTGTGGTTTCACTTGGTATGTCCGAGAAGGGATAAAGAGGTCTATACTAACATGAATCCACTCAGTAACTTCCTTGGCAGCTTCAGATGTGTTGCAATGAAGAATTTGGTTCCAGCGAACATCAGTAAGAAAAGAATGCAAGGCATCCCAATCAGCCTTGCTATATTGGAAGACAGTTCGATAAACAGGATGAACAACAGTTGATGGTGAAGAATAAGAAACCTGGACTTCAATGTTGACATTATCAGAGTTTCCTAGTGGGGAATTTTTTTTGCAGTACAATCCCCAGGATTTGAACACAAAAACAGATCAAGAAGATGCCTGTAATCAGTAGCTCAATCAGGTATTCAAGTCGGAGCTGAGATTATCTGAGTAAGGTCATGCGACACGGCAAAGTTAAATGCACTGACACCTGGAGCATCTGTGTTGTGGGAGTAGACGAACCATTCTTTGTGATGAACATTAAAGTCTCCAAAGACCATGATATTAGCAGTTGGGTGTCGAGACAGCGCCATATCAATAATCAGTGATGGCATCGAAAATAGCACAATTGGGAGATGATGGAGAGCGATACAAAAAATACTGGTAGCCAGTGGAATACAAAAGTACTAAGTGAAAGCACAAACTCGTGTCCTATCCTCAAGGGAGACCTCACGGCCAAGTGGTAAAGAAGCCTTTGCATAAATACACAAACCAAGTGAAGGTGGGAAATCAAGCCGATGGAAGATGTAGCCAAGCACTGCAAAGGATTCAGATAACACCTCAGTGTGGAGACAAGTTTCACAAAGGGCAAGGAAATCCAGAGAATTTAGTTTCAAGAAGGATTGGATGGTAGAGAAATTGCCACGAACCCCCCTGATATTAATATAGCAGATACTTAACGGTGTAGACTTAGGTACCCTTGGTAGAGGGGCTCGAAATGCAGGTTGAGAACGAGTTTCGTTATATTGCTTTGTCATAGTAATAGTAATAAATGGAGGGAAAAAAGAAGAGGAAACAAGCGTTACGCCTAGGTCCCCCGTCGTTGAAGTGATGTGAGTGGACAAAGTGGAAGATGCAAGGCGGCCATCTTGGATTTTGACATGGCGACCCAATTTTCAATAGCGTTCTTCCTTATGCGTAGATACACCAACACACCAGATTAGAAGTTAGTAGTTCGTTTATTTTAAACATATTTCGCTCACAAGGTTCAGACATATATATGGTGGCGGCCATCTTGGATTTTGACATGGCGACCCAATTTTCAATAGCGTTCTTCCTTATGCCTAGATACACCCACACACCAGATTAGAAGTTGGTACTTCGCTTATTTTTCAAGATATTCCGCTCACAAGGTTCAGACATACATGGCGTCAGACAAACATGGCGGTGGCCATCTTGGATTTTGACGGTGGGTTGCACCCACACACCAAATTAGAATTCGGTCCTTCGCTTACGCATGCACGCACTGACACACGGGAAAACCATAGTCCCCCTTTCGCTGCGCGGTGCGACGGGGGACAAAAAGGACAGGATCACAAGTTTACCAATGCACAAGGCCACAATGGGAGACATCAAGAGCCCAAATGAACCCCTAGCCGTAGCAAAGGCACGCTGCTGGCCTCGGGAAAGCAACCGGAAGTAGATGCAAGGGCCACCATCCATGCATGTCCATGGCAGTGCAGCTAACCCGGCATTTTACGCCCGCTGATGGATCAGCCTCTCAATTCATTACCATCAAGTTCGGGATCCTGTACTAAAGGGCCGGCAATGACCTGCAGCACGTTTTTAACAGTGTACCTTTCAGAGCGATCGGTTTCAGGCTGTCAAACAAAGGGCTGTGTACATGAATGCAACGATAAACTGATGATCCTCAAAAGCAGAACAACCAGCCCTTGCACTGAAACAAGACAAATGTAGAAGGTTGTCTCTTCACAGAACAAAAAGGGCTGGGAGGGCTTAACTAGTCTGCTTGGAGACAACAGTGCCTCTACCACCATTTTTGGTAAACTGCCGACCAAGGCTAACGAGCTCAACCCACCCGGGTTTGGGATCAGAGTTGTCCTTCTAGGCAGACTGCCGATCAATGCTAACGAGTACCACCCGGGTTTGAAATCAGAGTTGATCTTCCCCTAGGCAGACTGCCGATCAAAGCTAACGAGTACCACTCACCCGGGTTTGAAATCAGAGTTGTCCTTCTCCTCGGCAGACTGCCGGCCAAGGCTAACGAGTTCCACCTACCCGGGGCAAGCCTGGTTTTAAGGCGCCAGACACCCGCCTTACATTGTATTATTTATGGAATGAAGTAACATTATACGTCAAATTGTGGGAATGCCTGACAGCCCCGCTTTTGATGTACTCGTTTTACCTTGAGAATCGGCATCAACTGTTAGTAGTTAAACCACTATCAGTAATAAAGCATCACTGTGTATGCATCAGTGATGAGCGATGGTGATGTGTCGTTTAGGCTTCGTTTGCATAACAGATAAGAAACTCTGCAACTGTCATGTGGTTTATACAGGTTGATATCCACACTACAGAGATATTACGGTCATCTTGAATAGTCTGACCTCTTCTGTCCATCCTGTGTGAATAACGTGCTGGTCGTGGCCACATCATGTAAGTTAGTCATTTATTGTTACACCATAGCATGTAAAAGTGTTATGGGGAGGTCACGATATCGTTATTAGAAATTGATTCATCAATTATTACTCTCTTGAGATGATTATAATCTGTCATTGTGTATCTTTCAGACATCCTTGATGTAAACTGGTTAGCCATCGTTTTTCCGTTTCATTCACCTTGCCATTGGCAGAAATCAATAAAACGTTCATCTGGCTGATGAATGTTGTGCCTAATTGTCTATGCGAGTCTTGAATGACTTCACGTTTTACTAAAAGGAAATATAATAACTTTCTGTGGAACGTTTTGGCATCCCAGCAGGTGTCGTAAGGTAGGTAGGAGGTTCCAGAAATTCCTCAATATAATTATGATTTTGAAATGCGATTGACACGGAACTTGCTCCTGAATCCGGAAGGGAACATGTGACAGTTCACTGGTTTGATAATATCTCAATACAATCGTAATTCAACATTATATTTTTATGTATTTATACTATAGTATTGTTATGAATTTTGTGGTAGAGTGATATATAGATTCAGGTAGATCTGTGTAGGTATCATGCTCCGATTATCGTGATAGGGAACCCCACATGTAATAAGTTTGTAAAGGCGGTTTGTTCGCGCAAGTGTATCTTTGTGGTCATACAAGGATGGCCTTGTGTTAAATAGAGTAGGGATTATGCTAATTCCCCTGTGTGTGAGACCTGGTGATCTATCCTTTGTCCCGTATGGCAACGCACTAGACACATAGAGCAGGAAAGGGCCAATAGCGACACACACACACAAACATACTAATTAAATTCCCCCCTACAATAAAACTCACCGGAAGAACAGGCAGGAAGAGCCCGCACATTGCGCCGGCATGGCAATGGAACATCGAGCAAACAGGCAATGGAAACGCCTAGAGGGGCTGCGATTGGACGAGACACCACCAATAGGGAGACGAGGCAGGATGAAGCCCGCTGATTGGTCAAGGAAAGGGCAAGAAGCTGGCCACTGATTGGTGAAAGGAAGCAGAGAACAGATTGGCGAGGACCAAGGAGGACCTGAGGCGAACAAGAAGTGACGCGCTGATTGGAGGAGAAGCGCGGGTGACGTCACAAGCTGACGTTAAAGGTTCGAGGAGACCTACTCTCTTGGCCATTTTCTCTCTTGGCCTCTCGTTTGGACCTTCTTGTTTTGGATCGCTCTCATTTGGACCCTTCATGGTCGGACCTTGTTCCCTGCTGCCCTCTTGCCCCTCTCATTCACCTCTGTCCTCGACTCTTGCTGATGGTGTTCCTTTGACAAGCGAAGAGCTGGATCTCATCGAAGCGGCTGGGAGACAAGCTGCACGCCTACCGCTCAAGATGGATGGTGGGGCCTGGAGAGCGCGCCAAGGTCAGGCAGTCTTCCCGCCAACAGGAGCCGCGTCCGGATTGCACTTGGAGCCTGACGATCCCTGACACAGCAGCCATTGGAGATAAGCCCACACACACGCGCATGGCCCCTTTATTATCATATATCCTCCCTTGTGCGTTTTAGACGTCTGGTGTGGGAGCGCTCCACTTTAGAACATTTATTATTTACCGCATTTCCTTTGTCCCGGCATTCCGTTGTAAATAAACCCTTGTATTATTTTCACTGTATATTCTAAACCCGTTCCTGCTTGAGTTACTTTGCAGGGTTGAAGACTGCTTGGGGCTGCCGCGCCGGACCGTCAGGTAAAAGCTTCCTGCTTCTTATTCTTCTTCTCTTCCTCCCGTGCTTGCATAAGTGAAATCCGCTATTGAATAACGCTTCAAATAACGGCGGAGTAGGAAGCAGGTGGAGCAACGAGCAGGCGGAGCAACGAGCAGACATATTAACGAGCAGACATATTAACGAGCAGACATATTAACGAGCAGACATATTAACGAGCAGACATATTAACGAGCAGACATATTAACGAGCAGACATATTAACGAGCAGACATATTAACGAGCAGACATATTAACGAGCAGACATATTGTTGCGGATATGGGACTTGGCCTCAATATCCGCTTGTAAATACTCCCCTATTTCCCCAATACTCCCCAACTATCCCCAATCCCCCATTCCCTAGTCCCATTGTCTGTAAACAACACTCTGTAGAACCGACCTTCCCCTTTTTCCCCCATTAAATGTCGTGCCCAGGTCCACCGCATCTCACGTAGACAACTTTCGGACATCTTGCTAGTTATTCTTAGTCTATGTCAGTTAAGGACTCGTTTCCATTAATTCTGACTCTTCGTTGCACCAGAATGTGATTATATGGCACCAGTAGTGAGTTTAGGACCTTCCCAAACCTCCTCCCATCTTCTTCCCCAAACAACAACTACAACAACAACTACAACAGCAACTACAACAACTACAACAACGGCGCGCGCGGGGAGTGTGCGTCCTCACTCCGGCTCGGTTAGCCGCCATTACCCATGTGCGCTCCGACGGGGTTACCACGAAGGGGCTCCCTGTCAGCCCCTCGTCAAGGGCGGAGCAGGTAACCCCCCCCGCACGCACCCAATGAGAAGCAACGGGCCGATTCCATCTGGGGCGGAGCTAACGAGCCGAGGGCGTGTCACTCCCCGCCGGATATACGCGGCGACTTACCGGACGTGACGAGAGATGCGCCCCCGACTGAAGAAGACAAGTCGCGACCTTCCAGCGCTGAGAGCGACTTCCCCGCATCTCTAGACCGGACCGGGTCGATCCTGCCCTGAGCCCAGGTGCACCTGGAGCCATCGATTCTGCCTTTCCTTGCCATCAATCCCCGTGTGAGTCAGTTTTTGTCCTGTTTATCTGTCGTCTGTCGGGGCTATTATAAGAGTGTGTCTAAGTGCCTGTCTTCCTATGCTGTCCCTCTTGTCGTTGTAATCTGACCTTCCGCCCTAATATAACCTCCTCCGGAGGTCTTGAGAACTGAACCCTTGGTGTCGTGTCATTTTAATCCAGCCGTTGTGTCTTTTCCATCATTGATTTAGCATAGCGCGATTTAGTCAACGTTCGAGTATAATCGGGTAACTTGTGCGGACACGGCGGCCATTCCGCTCGGCCCACCCTAACATCAAAGTCGTGTCTGTAACAATTGGTGTCTGGGAGTGGGATTCGAGGCCCGACCAAATTTAAAAAAAAAAAACGAATAGAGGAAAAAAAAAAAAATTTGGTCAAAATTTGGAGCGGCCGAAATTTGTTTTGTTTTACGGAAATAAAAACCCGAATTTTGAAAGTCGCGCTATGGCGGATCAAGACAGCTGGGGTCCGGTAGAGAAGAGTGAGGCAGGGTCGGTCCAGGACCAAATTGAGGGACGCGAGGAGAGCGAAGCAGCGAGGGTAGCAGACGCACAAATTAGCGTCGTTGCGCCCGACATTGCGGGTGCGCAAAATGGCGCCTCGCTGGTCACCGCGCCCGCGACCGTGGCAGCGCCCCTGGTGGATCCGAACCTTTTCATGTTGCAAATGAGGGCCCTTATGGAACAAATGGGTGAGCAATTGGGAGACCAACTTAGAGGTTTGAAAAGCCAAATGGGGGTAATGAGGGACGAAGCGAGGGGTACCGGTGAGGGGTTAGACAATAATTTTAAGGGTTTAGACAAGAAATTTGGGAAGTTAGACAATAATTTTGAGGAGTTAGACAAGAAATTTGGGAAGTTAGACAATAATTTTGAGGAGTTAGACAAGAAATTTGGGAAGTTAGACAATAATTTTGAGGGGTTAGACAACGGGATAAAAGAGGTGAGAAATGGGTTAATGGGGGTAGAAAATAGAATGGCTGCCCAGGAGAATCAGATAGAGGGAGTGAAAAATGGGTTAGAGGGGTTAGAAAACAGTATGGAAGGCAAATTGAGGGACATGAGGGACCAAGCGGAAAGGGAAGTTAAACAAATGGGGCAGCAGATAGAGGGGGTCAGAATGGGGGTAGAAACCAAACTGGATGCTCACAGGGAGGAAATGGAGCAGATGAGGGTGGCATCTGGGCAGGAGATGCAAGTGATGGGAGAGGAGATCAGAAGAGGAGTGAGTGAGGAGGTCGGAGGAGTGCGCGAGGAGGTGAGGCACTGTAAGGAGCACATGGAGAAGGAGGTGAGAAAGGGGACTGTAAAGTTACAAGGGGGCATAGAGGACCTGACGCAGGAGGTGGAACAGCTGACGGAGGGACAAAAAGAAGTAACGGAGCAGGTTCAAAGGAACACTGCGGTATTAGGAGGGTTGAAAGCGACACAGAAAGAACTAAAAGATGACTTGATAGCGACGAAGAGGGAATGTCAGATGGTACGTGAGGGACTGACAACGAGGTTGGACGAGGTGATAGAGGTAATGGAGACGAAGGACCGGCAGGTGAGGACGCACATGGAAACGGTCAAGGTAGCCTTGGAGGACGAGCTTGAGGAGACGTACCGGGGAATAAAAGAGGTGAAGCAGAAATTAGAAGAAGTGGAAGAAGGGATGAGCGAAATTAAGAAGCGACGGAGAGGGGATAAGAAAGAGATAAAAGAGGAGATAAAAGAATTGGTCCAAAGTCTGTGTTCGGATCGTGATGATGTGCTCATTAACCGGATGAGGGATTCGCAGGTGATGGAGGAGAAGCGAAGAGGAAGAGGACCCGGTGTAAGTGGTGACCAATATGGTCGTGCGTATGATGCGCCAGGGGATTTAAGAAGCTTGGGGGTCGAAATGGACCCGGGTGTTCGTGAGAGGCCGTTGGTGAAGTGTGCGACAGGTCTGGTGTGCGAAAAAGGAGGTGTGCAAGAAAGTCCGACTCTGGAGTGTGTGAGGAAAAAGTGCGTGCCAAGGAGTGAGGGTGCTGGCGAGAATGAGTCGGTCGTAGCGCGTGTGCGAGGGAGCACATGGAAGCGCGGTGTGGTGAGTGTTACAGAGGGTGTGACGGGAGAGTGTGCGCAAGAGTGTGCGCGAGAAAGGTGTGTGACGGACAGGTGCATGGGGAAAGAGTGCGCTGTCAAAGGCAAGGAAGAATGCACGCCTGTGGTGAGTGTTACAGAGGGTGTAACGGGAGAGTGTGCGCGAGAAAGGTGTGTGACGGACAGGTGCATGAGGAAAGAGTGCGCTGTCAAGAGTAAGGGTGAGTGTGCTGTCAAGAATGGAGGTGAGAGTAGTGAGAGTGACACGGAGCGTGAGTTGGTTGTGACGGGTGAGAAAGGATGCACACCTGGAATGGTAGAGCGTGAGTGGGAATGCACGCTGGAATTGGTGGTGAGGCACGCGGTTGGGTGTGCGAATGAGAGCACACCTGTGATTGTCACAGAGGAGGTGACCGAGGAGGGGGCGTGAAGAGGTGTGTTGGTGAGGTGTGCGACCAACGAATGTGTGCCAAAGTGTTCGGTGGTCAGGTGTGTGACCAAGGCTGTGAGTGGAATGAGAGTACCTGGGTGTGTAAGGAAAGGTACGAGGAGCATGGGCACGGCTGGATGTGTGAGCAAGGAACGGGCTGCGGGGTGTAAGCGTCCAGGTGAAGCATCGACGGTAACCAGGTTAGAGGTTAGGTCGACTTTTAGCCGAAGCGGGCCCTCGGTGCGTGCCGGGCCTCGCTTTGAACGGCCGCGTCCGTGCTCCACTAGGCGGAGCGGGCAGCTGGATAGGAAGGGTCGTCATGGCGACCACTTTTTGGTGAGACGTGCCGGCAGGTCGAGATCGGGCAATTGGATGGCTCCACGCCGAGGTGGTGCGTGGGATCTCGGCCCGGGTAAGCCCCCGTCCCTGCACCGAATGCGGGACGTGTCCAGCCACTGGCACCAAACAACCCGCATTCATGGCTTGGCTTTACGAAGCCGGGCTTTGGACGGGAATTGGCGCACCGAGAGGCATTAGTGAGTAGACTGGGTGATGAGGTTAGTGTTTTGGCCCCGAAATTAGAGAAAAACAAAATTTGATGATTGGCAAAGGATTGGCAGTAGTGATTGGCAGATGATGGGCAGTGATTGGCAAATTTTTGATTTGTTGAAATTTGATGTGCAAAATTGGTAGTGAGCGATGGGCCCGGTGGGTAAGGGGGGGCATCCCTGCCACCCTTCCCATGGTGGGGCAAAGGAGCAATAGCTTATGGGGTTGATGGCAGTGAAAACTAGCCCGGGTGGGTTAGGTTATATTGTAGGGATCTAGCGAAGATGACATTAGGTAACGTTAAGTTTAGTTAGTGACCGATACCTGTAGTGGGGACGCAGGTAGATTAGGGTGGATGATAATGACGTGGGCGCGCAATAGTTTAAAGGGACGACTGGGAAGCGCAAGTTTCAGAGGGGAGTAGTTAGAGGAGATGATGCCGTGTGTGTGAGGATTGAACAGGTGTGATCGAACAGGTGTGATTGCACAGGTGTGCAACTGGACAGGTGTGTGGAGCAGTGTGTGAGTAATGAGTGTTGTGGATCAGCGCGAATGCGCTTGGGGAGAGAAGGGTGCAGGTGGCACCAGGTGTGAGAGCACAGGTGTGCAAGTACAGGTGTGTGGAGAGAGTTGGAGTAAGTGGTACGGAGTGGTGTGCATGGTGCGAAGGTGTGGATGGGGGAAGAGTGGACCCCTTTCACGAGTACCCGGGGCGGGTAGTGTAAGTGTTAGGTAGAGGGTATAGGTAAATTGTGGTTGGATATTGGCATTTGTGGTGCGGTTGCAGAATGGTATTGCGGATGGGTGCATTAGTGTTGTGGAAATGGCTGGGCGTGTAGCCTGTTAGTGTGTGTAGTTGGTTGGGCACTCCACCACTGTGAGGATGTCGGCCAGGTGAGGCCGCAGGTGGGCTCTGGGAGCCGGTAGTTGTGAGTGGGTGCCTGAGGATCCCGGGTGTGGATCGGGCAGCCCAGTGCCAGAGAGGGCACCGAGTGGGGAGAGCGCCAGAGGGCCTTCCCCAGGTAGTTAGGTTAGGGTAAGGAGCAGGTAAGCTCGGAGGCAACTGCAGTGGTGGAGGTGTGCAGGTGGGTAGACCCGCTGGGAGAGGTACACGCCACAGCCCGGAAATTGTGCGAGGGCACCGGGAGATGAATCGGGGGAGTGAGACCCCAAATTGGAAAGCACCACAGTTTGGCCAATGGGAATTGGTTTTTAGAACCCATAGTGTAAGAGGGCCAATGGTTTGGCCGGAGAAAGACCCCGGGTAGTGTAAAGTTGTAAAGTCATTTAGGAAATAGTTAGGATTGATGAACCTGTCGCACCATACGCAGCGACTTACCTGTGGTAATGATGATGACTCCACACCTGTGTTTTCTTTGTTTGTGTTGCAGAAATGAGAATTGCTGTGAGGATTTGTGAGACGCATCACGACGTGGATGAGACATTGGGGTGATTCCATCTCTCCCTCCCTAGGAGGGACTGATGATGAATTGGTAATGGCAAATTATGATGTTGAGTTGGAGATGGCAAATTTTGATGAAAGTTGAAAATGGCAAATTTGATTGGTTAGGAGGGAGAGAAGACGAATTTGGTATATGGGAGGAACGGGGAAGACAGTAGGGATGTTTGTTGATTTGTAAAGTAGATGTTTATGGGTAGTGTTGTGTTTTGGGGATACAGTAAGGGGTAAGGGAGGGGCCATGTAGGTTACCTGGTGGGGGGGGGGGGGGGGGCGTACGGTAGGAACGTACCTGTCTCACCTGGTTCCCATGTGCCCCCAGTGTGCATTACCTTACATTGCGTGCACTTTTGCGCCCTTACCACCTTACTCACTTGTCTGCTTCTTTTGTCTCCCACCTCCGAGGATCTGGCTTTGGGGCAGAGAGAGAGGAGAGAGAGGTGCTGGCTTCGCAGTTGTGGGCCTGCACTTTCGCTGCTTGCTGCCTGGATCGATACACCATATGGACCGCAATGTTTGTGGCCACCCACCATGGACCGCAGTTCTTATGCGGCCAAGCACCACCCGTGGATGGACCTATGGGTCAACGTGGCACCTATGCCATACAGGTGAACCACTTTTAGTTGACACCACTGAAGGCCACAATAAGGAAACGGACGCGGTTGGCGCCTTTCTTTATTTTTTTGAAAGAAGCCAGAAGGCCACGTGCACCACACGAAGAGCAAGAGACACCTGCAGGGTTAGGGGTTGTTGAATTTATTTTTATTCATTGAACAATGGTGACTGCACCGGATGGTGCTGACTGTGTGATGGGGTGGTGCTTTTGGTGCTGGGAAGGGGTGCTCTGCACGTTATTAAAGGCCGTAAGGCCACAGAGCACTCGTGGGTTGGTGTATCGATGCTGGCATGCGTGCTCTCTCTATTGTTACGTGGTCCCCTCGGTGAATACCTGGTCTCAGTGACCCCCGGACCGTGAGAGGAACTTCGCCAGAAAGCTGTATTATATATGCGCTTTCGCCACGCAAGCCATATGAATTTCACCCCAGAGACAACTGACGTTCAAGGATATATTTCAATGGTAATGATACCAAACAATTTCAATGACACAACCATCAACAATATTTCAAGGACACAACCACGGAGATTTTCCCCGAGCAATCAACAATACATAATCATCACCAATTCCCAATTCACAATCAATTCCCTATGATTAAGATGGCCATCTTATACATGTGTGTCCCGGTGAGTACTCACACCCCCTTTCGGTCTCTGCTCCTCACAATGTCTCTGGGCCCCTCCTGACCAAGATACTGCTACTGGTCGGCGTCTCCGCACTCGGGCGGTTGAACGAACCCCGGGTGGACGTTCCTCCACCGGGCAGGTATCGTACCGGGGACAGCTGCTGCAGCGCACACCCCCTTGCCAAGCAACGGGGCAAAACCCAGCGCGGCTTCCAACGCGCGCGAGGCCCCAAAGTGCGACCCGTACGCGTCCTTGTAGACGGGGCAAAACCAAGCGCGGTTTGCAACGCGCGCGAGGCCCCAACGTGCGACCCGTACGCGTCCTTGTAGACGGGGCAAACTGTGCCGGACGCTTGGTTCCGTGCCCGCACTCACGGTGACTTGCCGTGTCAAAAGGTAGTTACGCGTCCAGGTAACTCCTCTCGCCAGACGGGTTTCGGAACGCCGCTTGTTCACGCAGCGCAAGGTCGATCCCACCTTTCGTCGGAGCGGGCGAGGAAGACCAAACCTCCTTCTTTTACCTCGTGTCTTTTCTTCTTCCGTTTCCGGCCACTTCCGTTTCCGGCCACCGGTTCAGAAGGGCTCCTGACCCTCCAATCACAACAACCCTTAATATAATACACACGGATAAGCAACCTGAATGGTAATTCACATACATTCACATAAATATGTAACACTATGCATAACATCTGCATGTGTTCCTCCAAAAACAGGTCCTGGATCGTAGTGTAAATATCAGCGTAGTCTTGTAAATAATGCTCCCTACCGGCTGTATGTTTAGTTTGCGAATTCTTTCCGGATTCGGTTATCCTGTGGGTGTGTTTCTGTGAGGAGAAGGGTGCAACGTCGCAGGGGGACATATTTACTCATTTGTGAACATCTGTAAAACTGTCGCACTCAGGGTAGAGTTAATAGTAGAGGGAACTACATCTGAGTGCCACACTAAAATAGGTAAAAATTTATCGGGTCGGGCCGCCCCGAGGGTAGAGAAGGGTGCAATGTTGCGGATATGGGACTTGGCCTCAATATCCGCTTGTAAATACTCCCCTATTTCCCCAATACTCCCCAACTATCCCCAATCCCCCATTCCCTAGTCCCATTGTCTGTAAACAACACTCTGTAGAACCGACCTTCCCCTTTTTCCCCCATTAAATGTCGTGCCCAGGTCCACCGCATCTCACGTAGACAACTTTCGGACATCTTGCTAGTTATTCTTAGTCTATGTCAGTTAAGGACTCGTTTCCATTAATTCTGACTCTTCGTTGCACCAGAATGCGATTATATGGCACCAGTAGTGAGTTTAGGACCTTCCCAAACCTCCTCCCATCTTCTTCCCCAAACAACTACAACAACAACTACAACAGCAACTACAACAACTACAACAACGGCGCGCGCGGGGAGTGTGCGTCCTCACTCCGGCTCGGTTAGCCGCCATTACCCATGTGCGCTCCGACGGGGTTACCACGAAGGGGCTCCCTGTCAGCCCCTCGTCAAGGGCGGAGCAGGTAACCCCCCCCCGCACGCACCCAATGAGAAGCAACGGGCCGATTCCATCTGGGGCGGAGCTAACGAGCCGAGGGCGTGTCACTCCCCGCCGGATATACGCGGCGACTTACCGGACGTGACGAGAGATGCGCCCCCGACTGAAGAAGACAAGTCGCGACCTTCCAGCGCTGAGAGCGACTTCCCCGCATCTCTAGACCGGACCGGGTCGATCCTGCCCTGAGCCCAGGTGCACCTGGAGCCATCGATTCTGCCTTTCCTTGCCATCAATCCCCGTGTGAGTCAGTTTTTGTCCTGTTTATCTGTCGTCTGTCGGGGCTATTATAAGAGTGTGTCTAAGTGCCTGTCTTCCTATGCTGTCCCTCTTGTCGTTGTAATCTGACCTTCCGCCCTAATATAACCTCCTCCGGAGGTCTTGAGAACTGAACCCTTGGTGTCGTGTCATTTTAATCCAGCCGTTGTGTCTTTTCCATCATTGATTTAGCATAGCGCGATTTAGTCAACGTTCGAGTATAATCGGGTAACTTGTGCGGACACGGCGGCCATTCCGCTCGGCCCACCCTAACATCAAAGTCGTGTCTGTAACAATATTAACAAGGAGACATATTAACAAGCAGACATATTAACAAGCAGACATATTAACAAGCAGACATATTAACAAGGAGACATATTAACAAGGAGACATATTAACAAGGAGACATATTAACAAGGAGACATATTAACAAGCAGACATATTAACAAGCAGACATATTAACAAGCAGACATATTAACAAGCAGACATATTAACAAGCAGACATATTAACAAGCAGACATATTAAGCAGACATATTAACAAGCAGACATATTAACAAGCAGACATATTAACAAGCAGACATATTAACAAGCAGACATATTAACAAGCAGACATATTAACAAGCAGACATATTATTATTAACAAGCAGACATATTAACAAGCAGACAGAATAACAAACGCAATTTACCAATAAATGTACATCGCTAAATCGTCCTCCGTATCTACACGATGCATGAATGTTGTCCAAATGAATTTGCTGTCAGTATTTGTTCGTTCCTCACCAAACAATCCTCTTCATACCACAATAAAAATAAAAACCCTGTTGAGTTGCTTGTGCCTGCTCTATTGTTTATCTACACTATTTGTCCAAGTGAAAAAAAAAAAACAAGAAGATGATCAAACTGAGGATTAAACAGGCAAGTTTCGGTTAAATGATCGATTTTTTTTTTTAAACGCTCCATCAAATCTCCCTCCAGCTTTTAGCTAAAATCCCTGCTTCCGGGATGTGTATGCCATCATGCCATGGCAACTCGATATTCATGATCACTGGATAGCAGTCACGTGGGGTCTAATGTGCAGCTGTATAACGGCGATTTCAACGACAACGTCGAATGAATATTCCAGGTTAGCCAGAAATTACGGCAACTTGGGACAATACTCACCTCAGTCATTCCCCGAATGCAGTCGATCTCCAGACAGGTGAAAACAATTTTACAAACCCCAAACTGAGCATTTGCATTTTGCACCGGCAGGCAATGGCCTGCTCTTTTCTTATACGTAGCATGCTCAAAGCAACATCAACCGCCATGTATATGTATGTATTCATGAGGACGCGCGGAGCGGCAATCGCACGGATGTTCCCGATCACGTGACGTATTCGTCGCGAGTTCGAGTACAGCAAACTACATTCGCTACTTTAGACAATGTGTAATAATAATAATTATTAATATATCTTTTGTGGAAGTACAACGACCACGTCAGCCCGTGCCAACTCTCAACATCATAGGCACACCCATTCATTATATGTAACACTAATAAGTAACCTTAAGTAGAGAATTATTAACAACCTACACTCACCTGAGCAGAGCAATCGATTTGTTTGTGAGAACGACTACAGCATTCCCTTATTCAACTACACAAGCCTCGATACTGCGGGACTTGAAAGAAAAGCAGCCGCGCCACGCCCACTCGCCGAGCCCCTTATTGGTCGGCGCAACGATTACGTCACTGACAAACCAATCAGCGAGGAGCACGCCGTCCATTCCCACAATGGAGGAACTCCTTCAAGCTATTGTCGAGGCGGTGCCTTTTGATGATATTGGATGAGGTAAAACATATACAAGTCGTTCTGTATTTACTTAGTAGAATGATTAAATACCATTGTTACCTCTGCAACCGAAGGTGAGAGGAGGTATGTTTTCACAACCGCAGTATGGGCTATGTATTGAGGAAGACGTGGTAATTAATGTTTGGCGGCAAATTCAATCTGTGTTGTCTTATTACGACTATCGTTTTGTCAGCTTCTCCGAGTTGTGGAGACAATGGAGGAGTGTGGACAAGATTATTATTTTCATGTACACAAGCGTCAATGTGCGTCGGCATAAAGGTGAAACATGGATAAAACCAGAAGGGCACTCAGTGGAGAGCAAACCTCCACCTGGTTGGCCATATCACTCAATGGTGAAGAATGAAAATGTCGTCAAAAATTAAACAATTCTCATATCCGAATCCATATTCAGATCTTCACCAAAATCTAATCTGTTTGTCCTTGTGAAACACCCAACCGGTCCACCAAGTTTCGTCCAAATCCGTGCACAACTTTTTGAGATATCCTGCTATGTATCGTTTTTGTCCCGATCTCCCAATGGTGAAGAATCACTTAAAAATTAAATAATCCTCATATCAGAATTCATATTCAGATCTTCACCAAAATCGAATCGAATCGTCCTTGTCAGACACCCAACCGGTACACCAAGTTTAGTCCGAATCCGTCCACAACCTTTTGAGATATATTGTTCACAAACAAACAGACAGACAGGGGTGGAAACAACCTCCATCCACCTTTGGTGACGGAGGTAATAATCGCCCACCTGTAAACCAAAGCCGTCTTTAAGAAAAAAAAAATTTGTGTACAAGATCGAGGCTCGCGTAAGATCCAACATTAATCACATAAAAACAAACTGACACAAAAAACATGATCAAGGGAGCGGGAGACAAGATGAGGAGAGAGAGGGAAGCACACAAGTATAACAGCAGAGAACAGGGACATCGGGAGATCTATGTAAGGGAGAGGGCTTGGGAAGAGGAGGCATGGGAAGGCGGAGGATGCGAGGTATAAAACACATGGACTCTGCTGGGACTTCAAGGAAAGAAAGAAGTTGGGATTTCAAAAAAAGTGGATCTGGGGTGAATTAACGGGGGTAGTAGAGATCAAGGTTTTGCATGGAGGAAGATAAGAGATGGTGGTGAACAGCTGTTTTAAAGTCCTGGAGGGAGGAGTGGGATTGAAGCGAGTGAGGGAGTTTGTTCCAGAGGTGGGAGAAAAGAGGAATGAAAGAGTGAAGGTGAATGGAGAGTCTTGGTTTTGGCAGTTTAACCATAAGAGGGTTACTTGCAGATCTTGTGTGACCTGTAGGAATATTTGTGGGACAGAGCACAGACAGAGCTGGGGGGGGGGGGGGGGAGGGGGGGAGGGGGCAGGATAGGCCGGAGAGGAGTCGGTAGAAGCCAGAAAGACCACCAACCTGCTTGAGGTGAGTAAGTGAAAGACCCTCAGAGTTACCTTCATCGCGGGAGATTCCAATGATTCTGAAAGCTTTGGTTTCAACAGCATGAAGCCGAGCTCGGTGTGAAGCAGGAACACCAGCCCAGAAGGGAGAACAGTATTCCATTGAGCTGTGGATGAAAGCGTTGTATGTGGTGAGGAGCTCAGGTGTGCCAAGGAAGGACTTCGCACGATGGAGGATGCCCAGTCGGCGACTGGCTTTGGAGGCCAGCTTGGAAATGTGTTTTTCCCAGGAAAGATCATGGCAGATTGTGAGACCCAAGAGATTGAGTGACAGAACTTCTTGGAGAGGATTGTTGAGAAGTAGATGGGAGGGTTGTCCAGACGGTTTTTTTGAAGAGACATAGTGAGAGTGTGAGATTTGTCAGGATTGAAAGACATGTTCCACTTGTTTGACCAGTCTGTCATTTTGTCCAGGTCTGCAGACTGCCGATCTGAGGGATGAGGTATGGAGCGATACAACAACAACAACAAACAGGCATTTTAAGGCCATTTTCCCTGCCAGAAAATTTTCCCATTTTTCCTGCTGCTTGACTGTGAAGAAAAACAGGTTGAGATGGTTTGGTCATGTGTTAAGGAAGGATGAAAGTGACTGGTTGAGAAGAGTGATGGAAATGAATGTAGAAGGAAGTAGAGGACGGGGAAGACCGAGAAAGTCTTGGCTAAAGGTGGTGGAAGAAGAAATGCGGGCAAGGGGGTTAACAAGGGGAGATGCAGAAAATAGGGCAAAATAGAGAAGACCGTCATGGGGCCCGCAAGGCTAACCTCCGCTCTAGCAGGGAACAAACAAAACAACAACATGCATTTTAAGGCCATTTTCCCTAATTTTCATTAATTTTAAGGCTAACCCCCACTCGAGCAGGGTCCCCTCCTCATCAGCACGCCACTCAGTTCCCAAAACGTCTTCCATGCACATCTCACTCTTGCAACCGTTGCCGAGTCTGATCCACCTTCTCCATTCAGCATGTCTCCGAGGTAGCAAAATGTTTTCACACCTTCCAGCTTCACGCCGTCTCCAAGATCCAACTCAACATTTCCTCCATCTGCAGCTCCCTCTGTGCACACCTTACACTTGAATGTAGCTGCCACACTGGTTAATGACCCTCTCAGACCACTACATTTTTGATGAACCCACTCAGCACTCATTGTGCATTGAATGGAGTTCACTCCGACACCCTTCATGCACAGAGCACACGGCCACTTCCCAGTTCTTTCCACCTCACCACATGCTTTAACACTTGCCATCACCTTCGTTTTTCCGATATTCACCTTCAGACCTTTTGTCTCCATACATTTTTTCCACTTGTTCATCTTCTCCTTCAGTCCATCCATACTTTCCGCAATCAACACCAGATCATCTGCATACAACAACTCCCACGGTAAACCCTCCTTTACGTTCCGAGCCAGCACCTCCAACACAGCTACAAATAGTAGTGGACTTAGTACCGACCCCTGATGCACTCACACCTTCACCTCAAACTCACCACTGTTCCCGTCCTTCGTCCTTACAGCTGTGCGCGCTCTCTCGTACATTGCCATCGCGACTCTGATGAACCATTCCTCCACTCCTAACTTCCTCAATGCCCATGTCACTTCTTCCCGTGGAACCCTATCGAATGCTTTCTCCAGATCAACAAACCCAAGAAACAACTTCTTCCTCTTCTCCATGCACTTCTCCTGCAGCTGCCTTACAATAAAAAGTGCGTCTGTCGTTCCTCTTCCTGTCATAAATCCAAACTGCATTTCATCGATCTTCACTTTCTTCCTTATCCTCCTCTCCAACACCCTTTCCAATACCTTCATTCCATGCTCCAATAACTTTATCGCTCGATACGAGCCAGTCCAGACGGCCACCTTTCCCTTATATAGAGGACGAGGTACTGAGTTCCAAATCCACTGGAATGCGGCCTTCTTTCACCACCAGATTACAGATCTCTGTCATTCTCTTCACACCCCAACTTCCTGCTGCCTTCAACATATCTCCCACAACTCCTGTCGGCCCTCCCGCTTTTCTACTCTGCATTGCTTTTATCGCTTCCTATAACTTCCTTCTCAGTTATCTTCTCTGCCGGTCCTAAAACTGGGTTACTCTCAATGTTGCCATCCCATTCATTCTCTGCATACAACAGCATTTCCAAATATCCCTTCCATCTTCCTTTAATTCCATCTGGGTCCACAACGATTTGTCCCACTTCATCCTTCAAGCAACTCACCCCCATCACATCGCACCTCTTTCGCGATCTGCTTTCCAATCCTGAATACCGCTCTCTGACCCTCTTCCGAATCCGTGCGTTCTCCGAACATTTTCCTACATGCCTCCTGCACCTTTGCTACCTCTTTCTTTGCAACCTTCTAGGCTGCCTTATAACTTTCATGTTCTGCCTTTTCTGCCCCCGTACCGTTCGCCTTCTGCCACTTCTTGAACTTCTTCCTCTTCTCATCAATCCTCTTTCCATCTTCATCATCCCACCACCATGTTTCCGAGTGCCTCGGTGGTCCTTTTCTCCATCCACATTCCTCACCAACGGCTCCCAACAGACTATCTTTCATTGACATCCAACCACTTTCAAGCTCAACCACATCATCCTCTGCCATACTCAGGCTCTCTTTTGATGCCTCCCTCACTGTGTCCTCGTTCAACCTCCACACCTTCATTCTCGGTTGGTACTTCACCCGCCGAGCTCTCCTCGCACCTTTCACCCTTATGTCGCAGACAACCAAGTGGTGCTGTGAAACAGCCTCCTCCCCCGGGATCACCTTTGTGTCCCGGAGGTGCCCCCTATCTCGCATACGCACCATCAGGTAGTCAACGGTTGTCGTCGACCCACCTGACGTGTATGTAACAAGCTTATTATCCTCTTTCTGGAACTGAGTATTACAAATCAACAAACCAGCTCCATCAGCAAACTCCAAAATCCTTTCACCTAATCCATTCCTCACACCATATCCGTAGCCCCCATGGACTCCCTCAAGACCGTCAATACTCCTTCCCACATGTCCATTTAGGTCTCCTCCTACCACAACAACTTCCTCATCTTTCACGTTTTCCATCAGCTTCTCGATCGCACACCAGAACTTGTCCTTCTCTTCATCGCTCTGACTGACCTGCGGAGCATATCCCGAGATGACGTTCACCAAGAGCTTTCCAATCATCATTTTCACCATCATCAACCTTTCATTCACTCTAGTCACACTCGCCACACTGTCTACAAACTCCTCAGAAAACAGGACACAAACACCATTCACGCCCTCCAGGCACCCTTTCCACATAAACTTGTATTTCTGTCCCTGCCTACCCTTCACCATTCTCACACCACTTCCCTTCCATCTCGTCTCCTGCACACAACATATGTCCACTCTTCTTCTGACCAATACTTCCACCACTTCTCCTGATCTCCCTGTCATTGTCCCTACATTCCATGTCCCAAACCTCAGAAACCGATCTCCACGTCGGGCATTCGACGTTTCGTCGTCATAAATAGAGTGATTTCCAGCCTTGCTTCGATCAGGTTCCCCACCTTGAGTTTTGACGAGAGGGATTGAGGTCCCCCACGGGGTATTTCGGGCTGTACCCTGCCTATATGTAGTTGTAATTGTCATGGTTCCCTTTTTGAGGCAATGTTTTTATGGCCGGATGCCCTTCCTGACGCCAACCCTTTTAGTCGCCTCTAACAACACGCAGGGATACGGTGTACCTATTCTAAACCGGGGTACACACCGGTGAGGTATGGAGCGATGATTACAGTTATTACATTACATGTATTACAGTATTTATGTGTTTGCACATTACATTACAGATTACAGTATGGAGTGTTTGCCTTACATCAGATGTTGGGGGTAATGCAAAGCAAGGCATTTTGACTCCAACATTTTTATTGTGCTATATACAGCTATACAATGTTATTTCAACAACAAAAAAAACCCCCACCACCCACCCCATCTCCCAATCATATATAAAACTGTTAGAAGATAACAAAAACATTGGATAGCGTTCAAGGATTCCCCCTGCTCTCCTCCCCCACCCCCACCCCCATTTTATCAGGTAAAAGAAGAAACTGTACAGATCTACTTATTACAAAGTGTCCGTTTGTACACAGAGTGCAGGAATATGCAGGGTAGTGCAAAACGTGGTCAGGGCGGCCGGATCGCCGTCCCGGCGCGTGGTCGCTTGTGCCGCGGAGGAGCAAGATGCCGATGCGACCGCGTTCCTGAAGCTTTTCAGCCGTTGTCAACTTTGGCAACATGAGAGCTGTGGTAAAGGGGTAGCGATGCTGAAAATCTCTACTTCCATGAATCATAATGGTGACGGCCTCGGTGCACGAAGCGCACTGCAAACGAGCGCCGCCGATTAGGAATTGTTGTGCAATAAAAACGTGAGTGAAGCTGTTCAACAATTCCAAATGGTTAAAACGTTTCGATGACACCACAAAGGGGTTGAGGGCCTTCGGTAACGACAATTTGAACATCAAGCACCACAACGTGCCCACAATGTGCATGAATGGAAAATTTCAACTGGACTTCCTTCCATCTGTTTCAGAAATTTCAATGCCGCATGTTCCCTTCCATCGAACAAATAGCAACGTAGCTGTCGATGCCAACGTATCAACGTGTTGCAATATTACTTAGAATAAAGACTTGCCTAACTTATCTTCATACAAACATTAGCGGATTCAACGCTCTTATCCATTTACCAGCAATCAAAACAAACAAACACAGGAATCCATTGAAGTCATTATTACTATTAGTACGTCCTGCATCAGGGAAAGAATTTATGACGTTTCAAAGTCCAGAAAGAAGGAGCACACTCGCAGTACTTGCAAGCTGAGCCTGGAACAGATAACATGATTAGGAACAAACAGCTGACGGACTGACCAGAGAACTGCCACATGCAGAGACCTGAGGTTAGATAATGCTAAGTTTATTTCTGCATGAGGTTAGCTTAAAGCAGCGAGGCTCAGAGCCCACAAAAACAAATAACCGGGCCATCATCAAGCAAGCTTTAGCAAGGCACCAATGTAAGGGTAATCCTTGTGCCGGATTTAAAATGAAATGGTATTAAACTTTCACCTTGCTTGTTAATTAACCTCTGAACCTCCACATATCACTCCCAAACTGGCACCAGATGGCAGCACACAACTTTCCGTCCTTTTTTCAGCTGCTTCATAGGCAGAATATTATTGCCATGTTACCTTATTGAGGTTGCAGAAGTTGGGATGGTTGAAGGGGTTAGGGTGGTAAACTTCCCTTCCACGAACTCTCGTCCCCTCACCCACTCACCTGCCACATCATGGGTTTTTACGAATCTCCCCCATTGTATAAAAGAGGTCTACAGCTAGGCCAGAGCATGTCCAATAATATTGCACCATATAAAGATAACATTGTGTACAGATCATACCACAATATAGTGGCCTGTCATGAACCTTTGTCTCCACCAGTACACTGGCATGTGCGAAGATGCGAAGAATTAGCCTGACAGACTGCCAAAGTGGGAGTGCACGGAGCACGGCTGGAAAGGGTAAGGGTCAAGATGGTAAACGGCAATAGCTATGTTCAAGACGCAGCACGACTAACGCCGCCTGATGCACCACTACGGGAACAGGTGCGGTCGATGCTGAAGGCTGCGTTGAGCCTTTCAGGCGCCTTGACCTGGACCCATCCGCGACCTCACCCTCTTCGAGTGTCTCAAAGGTGGCCTGTGGCATATCCATGTTCACGTCTGTACCCGCTTCTCCAACACATCGCCACGTTTCGAGACGCTGTTTGCGCAGTCGACGTTCGCGACTTCGACCTGTACGGCCTCCGTTATCTACCCCGAGAGTAGACGCTCTGGGCCTAGGCATAGACGTCGCAGAGGCGGCCGGGAATGAAGCGTGCATCGTTGGCGTAGATGTGTCGGGTGTTGCGCTGTGGGGCAAGGGGGGGGAAAAAGAAAAAAAAAAGGATGAAAACCTGAAGAAAAGAGTTTTACATTTTTTATCAGTGACTCACTTGAAGGGAAATACACGAGGCAAGGCCAATCCTATTAATCGCACTTCCCTTCCACTTGGAAGTACACTCATATCTCATAACTCATATCCACCATAATTAATCCTTCCACACAACTCCTCCTTGAGCCTCGACTCTGTATAAACATATAAAACTTAAATTTGCCCCGTTTAAATTCAATTTTATCGATAAAACGATTGCTGTAAAAAATATCAAAAGTTAAGCATTTAATTTACTGGCAGTGCATGCACTGTCATGTCAGCTAAATAGCACTAAAATGAAAAATATATATATCTAACAGGACAGATATCCTCAATCAGGAGATTGCTCAAAATATTATATTATTGATGTGAATATTATAATAGCAGAAGTTTCTGAACTTGACACCGTAAAAGCAGAACAAAACCTTATTTATGTTGGGATTTTCGGCTAATACGATTGCTACACTTTTAGTGGGAAGGAAACAGGATGTACTTCAAGAGGCCAGGATACCTCAAGGTAACGTTCTGAAACCAATCCTGTTTTTGGTCTACATCAATGATGTCTCTTCATCACCGAAATAAATCCACAGTCTCACTTTGCAGAACCGTTTCTCATCCCCTCTTGAGGAACACTACGTCGTCCTCTCTGTTAAACTTGAGAAAATAGTGTCTCTACTCAGTTTTTGTCTCCTTTGGTTTCATAGACCTGAACCACGCCCCAGTGGCGGAGATACACTTTACATCAATAACTCTATTTTCCACTGCCCTTGTATTGACCCTACACCTCCCAAACCCCAGGAGTACCTCTGGCTGTGACTTCCCCTCCACTCCCACCTATTGTTCAACTGTGTGTTGTACCATCCTCCTCACAGTGACAACTCAATCTACAACTTCCCCACAAATGTCTCCTACTCTTCCTCTGCTCCAATAGGTTCCTCTGATCATATGCTTGTGAAAGTCAACATTTCCCTGGCTATTCTCAAGGAGCTGCCTCAACGTCAGCCAGTCTGGCATTTTACTTAAGCAGATTGGCAGGGATTGCAGGCAGGACTCGTCTCCCATATCTACTGACCCTGATGTTCACTCAGCCTGGGAATTCTTCCACAAAATCGTTCTCTCTCTCTCATGCACAGATCCATCCCATCTCGTCTTCAGTTATCCTACCCTCCTTCCTGCCCATGATACACTGAAACCTGTGGTGGGGCAGTTGCTCTGAAACAACTTGCTTCGTCTTCCTGGAAGGCAAATCCAACTGAAATCAATCTCAGTGCATTCCAAAAAGTTTGCAACAAGTGTGTGTCCACTCTCAGGAAAAACAAAAACACCTGTCCAACCTCAATAATGAATTGTCAAACTTGTCTCCCTCCTCTAAAACCTGGTGGTGCCTTGTTAAGTCTGTCTCCGGAGTATGCTCCCCTTCCATCCCTTCCCTCTTTTCAAAAGACACCACATCTGACTCCGCTCGTGAGAAGGCCAAATGTCTCAATTCTGTGTTTGCTTCCAAATCTTGTGTCCCAAACTCCTCAATCTAGGTACCCCTCCTTTCCTGTCATACCCAACTGCTCCTGGACTCTGTGGCTTTTCCACCTGAGAAGGTTCTTTCAACCCTCATCTCTCACTCTGCAACTGGACTGGAGGACGGCAACAGCTCACGTGTCCTAAAAACCTGCTCGGTTGCTCTTTCCCATCCTCTCTCTCTCTCTCTGCCTTTTTCACCTTGTCATTTGTGCTGTGTCATCTTCCATCTGCTTGGAAATCCACCAACATCACTACACTACATAAAAAGGTGTGAAAACCGACCGCCTGATTACCAAAACTGATCCCCTTGACTATGGACCTATCGGCTTACTTCCAATCATCAGCAAGGTCATGGAATACATCATAGCAGTTGATATGAAATCCTTCCTTTTCTCCAACAACCTCATCTCAGATCATCAATTTGGTTTCAGAACAGGTTCAGTTTTGGTTTACTCTCCCAACAATGTATGGATTCCCTCAATGTCAGACATGAGATCAGGGCCGTCTCTCTGGACATATCTTGTGCTTTTGATACAGTCTGGCATCCTGCCTTACTCTCTAAACACTCTGCCGATTGCATCCAAGGCCGACTCCACACATGGCTGGCTGACTTCCTCTATTCTCAGAGCGAATGTATGTCACTCAATGGAATCCTTTCATCTCCTCTCCCTATCAAGGCTGGAGTGCCAAGGCAGCGTTCTGGGCCCAGTTATATTCCTTATCCTCTTCAATGATCTCTCTGACTCTTTGGAAAATACACTTTATCTATTTTCCAATGGCGAAGGCTCTGATGTGACACCCCTTATCCTTCATTCAGACAGGCAGGCTGCAGCCTCTTCCCTCTCTTCAGACCTTGACAAAAATTAAGTGTTTTATGACAAAAATTACAAGCTGGTAAAACACTTGAAATATGCCTTTCAATCCTGACAAATCTCACACTCTCACTCTCTGACCCCGAAACAGATGGTCTAGCAAACCCTCATATCTACTTTCTTAACAATCCTCTTGAGGAAGTTCACTCATTCAAACTCCTGGGTCTCACTATCAGTCTTGATCTTTCTTGGCCAAACCACATTTCAAATTTGGCCTATAAAGCCAGCCGCTGACTGTGCATCCTCAGTTGTACAAAGTCAGTCCTTGGTACATGTTTGTCTTGGTACCTTGGTACTCCTATCCACCTACAAGGCCTTATTCTCTGCTTGATGGAGTACTGCTCTCCCCTCTGGGCTGGCTCCCCTGCCTCACATCTTACTCAGCTTGACGCCAAGGAAACCAATGCCTTCGAGATCAATGGAATATCCTGTGCTGAAGCTGAGTCTATGGGCTTATCACTTCACCATCGCAGACAGGTCGGTGGTCTCGCTGTCTTCTACTGCCTCCTTTCTGGCCTTGCACCCTCTGCTCTTTCCGTGCTTTTCGCCCCCTCCCCAGGTTTCTGCAGGGCTCACATGGTCCACCACAAACCCCCTTCTGGTAAAACTACCTAAATCAAGGATCACTGCTCACCTCCACTCATTTGTTCCTCTTTTCCACTTGTGGAATCAACTTCCACATCCTCTTCAATCTCATTCTTCCCTCCAAGTCCTCGGCTCAGATTGTTCCCAATCCAAAACCATCATCTTCTCTACCCTTAGTAACCCCAGGCAAATCCCTCTTCCTTCTAATTTCCCAGTTTCCCTCCTTGGAGTTTCCTTCTGTATCCATTTTGTCCATAGCCATGCATAATATGTGTCCATATTGTCCATCCCATGCATGCGTGTTTTGCATCCTGATTTTTCTGTTACGTCCTGATCTGTTTAGTGCATGAGCTTTTCCATGAGCATCGACTATGTATATTAAAAAAAGGTAATCATCGAAGACATGCAAGTTACTCCACTCTGACCCAATATTTGCTATAGCCTGTCTTGTGCAGATCATATTTCCAAGATGGCCAATACCTCATACTTCCCTTTCTGGCCAAGTCCTTACTTTTTCTGCCGTCCTCTGCTGATAATGGTGTACAATGCCCTTATCAGAAATGCCATGGAATACAACTTCCCATTGTCGGCTGAAGCTGGTGCTTCCCATCTTGTCCCCTTAAGACAGTCGAGGCTAAGGCCTTTTATGGTCGGTGGTAGTGTCAGGGTATACTTCTGGATAAACCCTGGTAGGTTGATAGCTTTGCAATCACTTACTGGCTCTACTGCCCCTCCTGCACACTCAACTCAACACCAAAAACCTGCCCTTTCATTTCAAAATGCATGGGTTTGACCAGAAACGCATCCCCATGTCTAAACGTAAATGCTCACTTCCATTGATCCGACCCCCTCTTCCCATGGATTTGGAAGTCTTCCAGAATTTGTAATCTCATGTTCTTTCATTTGGGCCATTAAATCTGCTGTCCATAGCCACGTTCTTCTCCTCCTTTCCCTCATGAGTCTTTCTACACCTGCCGATACCCTGTTCCCCTTTCACCTGCAAGTCTTCATATTGTAGTGCAAGCATCCACCTGTTTCCCCATTTGGGCCATACTATCTGTTGATAATTTGTCCTCTGTTGTTATGCTCTTCAATGAACCAAAGCAACTCTTATAACAACATCATGTTACAAAGAAAATAATTTCGAAATAATAAAATAATAGAACTAACTGAACTTTACATTACGCTTGCCATATTGGATGTGAAAACGAAAATCAGATGCAGCCTGTGTGTCCGTGCAATATGAAAATGAACATGTAACCCAGGCAAAGTATGACACAGTAGTATTGAAACCGAAGTATAATCACATAACATTTTAAAGAAACACTGGCAAATGCTAAGTGCTATCCAGATATTATGATTAATAGTCCCCTACTGGTGTACACCGGAGGGGACTCTAGGTTTGCACTCTGTCCCTCCGTCTGTCAGTCTGTCCGTCCGTCCGTCACACAAGGAACAGCCTTCCGGACTTTTTTTCTAAACTCTTTATGCTAATGATTTCAAACTTGGTACATGGTTTTCTCATGATAAGTTACAGATGAAGTTCGAACTTCACGACGTTTCGATCATTTTTGACAAAGTTATGGCACTTTGAACTTTGGGAATTCTGATAATTCTGATGATCCTTAACTCAGTGCCATTTAAAGTTTTAATTTCCTTTAAAAAAGATTTTCTCTGCAATAATAGGACCGATTGAGTTCAAATTTTCACCATAGGGGGAACTCGGTCTGTAGAATATTTGAATGGTAATTATGACGTCACAGGTCACGTGGTTCGGCCGCCATATTGTTTTTCGTGAAAACACGAAAACCCCTTTTTCTCTGCAACGGCTGAACAGAACGAGGCCAAACTTTGCAGGCAGAATCGCATACCCATGACGAACAAAAAACTCAGCGAGCATGACATCATGCGTCACATGGTTTCAGAGTTATGACGTTTTTAAGCATGAACCTTTAAAACCGAGCCCCTCCCTCATTTTTGATCCAATCGAGGGGAAACTTCACAGATCTGTTCAGCATGTCAATCTACTAAAATGTCATTTTGGAATTTGCGATAGGGCACGTGGTTTGGCAGATATCGTTAATTAAACGAAAATATTTTAAAAATGGATATCTGTTTATTCTGGAGTTCTCCTCAAGCCGCACCACGCGCCCCCAGCCTCGTCTCGCGAATGTCAACAGCGCGACACATCGCGCGCTTTCCGGAGGGGCGGAGCCAAGCCGAGCAACATATATATATACATCGATCATTGATCGTGAACCGGAAAATATAATAAATTGCTGATATTTAACGACTCGAAAGGTTCTTTATCAACAACTTATTTTCTCGTGCTTCTGCTGACCTGTCTGCAAGGTGTATAAATCGATGTCCCGAGTGCGAATCACAGGTGAGCCCATCCTGAGGTAATTAGCGATTGGGAACGATTCAGAACCTGTGGGTGAATAACCCTCGGTAATTTCCCCAACAGTTTTCCGGACGACAGACTGCCGGTAGGGGACATGTATTGCAGCACAATACTCAGAATGCTTGTTATTATTGCTTTTTAATTACACATGCAATTTAAAAATGGGGGAGAGCTACTGAGTCGAAAATTGTGAGGAGGCATGGAAAATGTGAAGAGAACAGAAGAAACAAGCATTCTGAGTATTGCGCTGCAACGCATGTCCCCTACGGGCAGTCTGTCGTCCGGAAAACTGTTGGGGAAATTACCAAAGTGCCATAACTTTGTCAAAAATGATCGAAATGTCGTGAAGATCGAACTTGATCTGTACCTTATCATGAGGAAACCATGTACCAAGTTTGAAATCATTAGCATGAAGAGTTTAGAAAAAAAAGTCTGGAAAACTGTTCGTTGCGTGATGGACGGACGGACAGACTGACAGACGGAGGGACGGACTGCAAACCAATAGTCCCCTCCGGTGTACACCGGTAGGGGACTAATAAGTACAAGTACAGATACATTCAAACGACACCATGGAGATTATTTGGAGACATGCCAAATAAATAACATCCTCCAGCGCAGCATTGCCGAGGCACCTTAGGCACGGCATTGCCGTGGTGCAGCACATAGAGCCAGTATTGGGAGGGAGAGGTGTACAATAATTCATTGATTAATTGCATAATTAAAATCAATAAATAATAATCGTAAAATAATTTCTTGATCAAATAATTTCTTGACAAATAGAATATGTAAACCACCACCGTTTCATCTGAATCTGTAACTTTAAAAAACTTAATTAATCAGGTCATTACTCAAATAATTAATCAATTAATTGATTAATCAATAAATCAAAAATACTCTATCGCCAAATCACTCGGTCATTGTCTTGTCCAAATATCAGCTTCCTAACTCAAAAGGTGCCTGAGATATTGCCCAGATGAGAAAGGAAATAAATAAGCACTTAATTACTCGATAATAATTAAGTCATTGATTAATTGATTAATCAAAAAACAAAAAATACCGTTTTCGCCACAGTACTTGCTCACTATTGTGCCAAAATGTTAGCTTCCTAGCTCAAAGGATGGCTGAGATATCACCCGGACAAACGAGAAAGAAAGAAAACAAGTACAGATGCAGTGCATTCAGAAAGTATTCAGACCCCTTCACTTTTTTCACATTTTGTTATGTTGCAGCCTTATGCTGAAATCGTTTAAATTCATTTTTTCCCTCATCAATCTACACTCAATACCCCATAATGGCAAAGAGAAAACAGGATTTTAGAAAGTTTTGCAAATTTATTAAAAAGAAAAAACTGAAATATCACATTGACATAAGTATTCAGACCCTTAACTCAGTACTTAGTTGAAGCACCTTCAGCTGTGATTACAGCTTCGAGTACTTGGGTATGACGCGACAAGCTTTGCACATATGGATTTGGGGATTTTCTGCCATTCTTCTCTGCAGATCCTCTCAAGCTCTGTCAGGTTGGATGGGGACCATCGGTGGACAGCCATTTTCAGGTCTCTCCAGAGATGTTCGATTGGGTTCAAGTCAACGCTCTGGCTGGGTCACTCAAGGACCTTCATAGAGTTGTCCCTAAGCCACTCCTGCGTTGTCTTGGCTGTGTGCTTAGGGTCATTGTCCTGTTGGAAGGTGAACCTTCGGCCCAGTCTGAGGTCCTGAGCTCTCTGTTTCAGGTTTTCATTAAGGATATCTCTGTACTTTGCTTCGTTCATTGTTCCCTCAACCCTGACCAGTCCCCCAGTCCCTGCTGCTGAAAAACACCCCCACAGCATGATGCTGCCATCGCCATGCTTCACCGTTGGGATGGTATTGGGCAGGTGATGAGCGGTGCCTGGTTTCCTCCAGACATGACGCTTATAATTGAGGCCAAACAGTTCAATCTTGGTTTCATCAGACCACATAATGTTGTTTCTCACAGTCTGAGAGTCCTTTAGGTGCTTTTTTGAAAACTCCAAGCGGGCTTTCATGTGTCTTTCACTGAGGAGAGGCTTCCGTCTGGCCACTCTGCCATAAAGCCCAGATCGGTGGAGTGTTGCAGTGATGGTTGTCCTTCTGGAAGTTTCTCCCATCTCCACACAGGATCTCTGGAGCTCAGCCAGAGTGACCATCGGGTTCTTGGTCACCTCTCTTGCCAAGGCCCTTCTCCCCCGATTGCTCAGTTTGGCCGGGCGGCCAGCTCTAGGAAGAATCCTGATTGTTCTAAACTTATTCTATCTAAGAATAATGGAGGCCTCTGTGCTCTTGGGAACCTTCAATGCAGCAGAAATTTTTTTGTAGGCTTCCCCAGATCTGTGCCTCGACACAATCCTGTCTCTGAGCTCTGCAGGCAGTTCCTTCGACCTCATGGCTTGGTTTTTGCTCTGATATGCATTGTCAGCTGTGAGACTTTATATAGACAGGTGTGTGCCTTTCCAAATCATGTCCAATCAATTGAATTTACCACAGGTGGACTCCAATCAAGGTGTAGAAACATCTCAAAGATGATCAAGAGAAATGGGAGGCACCTGAGCTAAATTTCAAGTGTCATAGCAAAGGGTCTGAATACTTATGTCAATGTGATATTTCAGTTTTTTATTTTTAATAAATTTGCAAAACTTTCTAAAATCCTGTTTTCTCATCATTATGGGGTATTGAGTATAGATTGATGAGGGAAAAAATGAATTTAAACGATTTCAGCAGAAGGCTGCAACATAACAAAATGTGAAAAAAGTGAAGGGGTCTGAATACTTTTTGAATGCACTGTACATTCAAAGTACACTGCCCCCATGCCAAATAATTAAATATCATCCAGTGCGGCATTGCTGGGGTGCCTCTGGTGCCCGGCAATACCGCCGTGCAGCTCCTAGAGACTGTATTGGGAGGGAGAGGTGTGCAATTTTGCATAATTAATTAATCAATTGCATAATTATTGCATCAATTAATTGCATAATTAAAATCAATAAAAGATTATCATAAAATATTTTCGTAATCAATTGACTAATAGCATAACTAAACCATTAGTGCTTCAACTGAAGATGTATCTTTTAGAAATTAAATTAAATGAGTCGTGAATAAAAAATTAAATAATTAATATATTAATCAATAAATAATTAATCGATTAAATGATTAATCAATGAATCAAAAATATCCTTTACAGCCAAATCACTTGGTAATTGTCATGTCCAAATATCAGCTTCCTAACTCAAAAGGTGCCTGAGATAATGGCCAGAAGAGAAAGGAAATGTACAAGTACTGAATTAATCGCGAATAATTTAATAACTAATCAATTAATCGATTAATGAAAAAACAAAAAATATCATTTTTGACAAAGTACTTGCTCACCATTGTGCCGAAATTTCAGCTTCCTAGCTCAAAGGATGGCTGAGATATCGCCCAGAAAAACAAGAAAGAAAACAAGAAAACAAACAAACAAACAACCAGAGTGAAAACTGAGTACTCCCTTTCAGCGTGCGTCATTACCGAGCCCGCTTCGGTGCCTGGCAATGGCGTTATGCAGCGCCTGGAGATGGAATAGGAAAGGAGCGGTGTACAACAAGAAAGAAAAAAGGACAGATACATTCAAAGTACACCGGCCCCCATGCCAAAAAACAAAAAATACCGTTTTTGCAAAGTTATTGCTCACTATTGTGCCGAAATTTCAGCTTCCTAGCTTAAAGGACGGCTGAGATATCGCCCGGACAAACAAGAAAACAAACAACCAGAGTGAAAACTGAGTACTCCCTTTCAGCGTGCGTCATTGCCGAGCCCCCTACGGTGCCTGGCAATGACGTTTTGCAGTGCCTGGAGATGGCATAGGAAAGGTGCGGTGTACCATAGGTCAATAATTGAAAAAATTAAAGAATTTATTAAGTAATAAATAATTAATGGATTAATCCATAAATCAAAAATACCCTTTACAGTCAAATCACTTGGTCATTGTCGTGTCCAGATATCAGCTTCCGAACTCAAAAGGTTCCTGAGATATTGCCCAGATGAGAAATAAATAAATAATAATCATAAAATAACAAAATAATTAATCAATCGGCTAATAGCATTCCTAAACCACCTGTGCTTCATCCGAAGCTGTAACTTTTAGAAAATTAATTAAATGTCATTAATCGGAAAAATTAATTAATGAATTTATTAATCAATAAATAATTAATGGGCGAATTGATTAATCAATAAATAAAAAATATCCTATATAGCCACATCACTTGGTCACTGTCATGTCTAAATATTAGCTTCCTAGCTCAAAAGGTGACTGAGATATTGCCCAGATGAGAAATAAAAGAAATGAATGATTAATAATCATTAAAAAAATTAAATAGTTAATCAATTGGCTAATATAATACATAAACCACCACCATTTCATCCAAACCTGCAACTCAAAAAAAATAAAAAAATCATTAAGTCATTCATCGAATAGTTAAATAATTAATCGATTAATTCATTAATCAATAAATCAAAAATACCCTTTATGGCCACATCACTTGGTCACTGTCATGTCCAAATATCAGCTTCCTCGCTCAAAAGGTGCCTGAGATATTGCCCAGATGAGAAAGAAAATAAATAAATGATTAACAAGGAAAATAAATAAATAATAATCATAAAAAAATTAAATAGTTAATCAATTGGCTAATAGAAAACATAAACCACCACCATTTCATCCGATTCTGTAACTTAAAAAATTAAATAATTAAGTCATTCATCGAATAATTAAATAATTAATCTATTAATTAATCAATCATTAAATCAAAAATACCCTTTGCAGCCAAATCACTTGGTCATTGTCATGTCCAAATATCAGCTTCCGAGCTCAAAAGGTGCCTGAGATATTGCCCAGATGAGAAATAAAATAAATAAATAATTAATAATGAAAAGAAATGAATAATAATCATAAAAAAATTAACTAATTAATCAATTCCCCAATCCTCTTGGTAAGCCGTGACGAAACGCGCGCGTTTGGACCTGGAAACAGAATTATGAACAGAAACAGTACGTATAGACCCGGCACGTTACGTCACGGCTTACCAAGAGGATAACAACAAGACAGGAAGTCCAACAGCGGCGAAGCCAGGCTTGTAAAATATTATAAACCATAAACATATTATTAGCTTTTTAAATAGTCGCTAATGCCGTTTATAGCATTAAACAAAGAAATTTGGAGGAATCCCGACATCTGTGAGGTAGGTTTTACTAACAGAACTGAGCGAAGATCTACTGTGATCAATATACCCCACAAGGGTTGGGTAATAACATGATCCTTCTGCCGGGCCTATACGTACTGTGTCGTTGGAAGACCAGTAACGCCGATGCGTTCAATATTTGATAATCATTTTAACAAATGGTTTGTTTGTTTTTCACACTGAATGAAAAACGTAAAGGTAAAGCATATCGATTGTGATATCCTCTTGGTAAGCCGTGACGTAACGCGCCGCGTCATAATTCTGTTTCCGGGTACAAACGCGCGCGTTACGTCACACTTACCAAGAGGATAGAACACATAAACCACCACCATTTAATCAGAATCTGTAAGTTAAAAAAATATTTTTTTAAACTCATTAATCGAATAATTAAATAATTAATCGATTAATTGATTAATCAACAAATCAAAAATAGCCTTCGCAGCCAAATCACTTGGTTATTGGTATGTCCAAATATCAGCTTCCTAACTCAAAAGGTGCCTGAGATAATGCCCAGAAGAGAAAGGAAATGTATAAGCACTTAATTAATCGCTAATAATTAAATAACTAATCAAGTAATTAATTAATCAACAAATCAAAAATATCCTTTACAGCCAAATCGCTTGGTCATTGTCATGTCCAAATATCATCTTCCTAACTCAAAAGGTGCCTGAGATAATGGCCAGAAGAGCAAGGAAATGTATAATAAGTACTTAATTAATCGCTAATAATTAAATAACTCATCAATTAATTGATTAATCAAAAAACAAAAAATATAGTTTTTGACAAAGCGCTTGCTCACTATTGTGCCGAAATTTCAGCTTCCGAGCTCAAAGGATGGCTGAGATATCGCCCGAACAAACAAGAAAAAGAAAGAAAGAGAGAAAGAAAGAAATAAAACAAACAAATACAGATACATTCAAAGTACACCGCCCCCATGCCAAATAATTACATATCCTCCAGCACGGCATTGCTGGGGTGCCTCTGGTGCCCGGCAATACCGCCGTGCAGCTCATAGAGACTATATTTGGAGGGAGAGGTGCACAATATTGGATTGATTAATTGCATAATTAAAATCAATAAAACATTGTCATAAAATATTTTCTTAATCAATTGGCTAGTAGCATAACTAAACCACTAGTGCTTCATCTGAAGATGCAACTTTTAGAAATTTAATTAAATAAGTCATAAATAAAGAAATTAAATAATTAATTTATCATTAAATAAATAATTGATCGATTAATTGATTAATCAATAAATCAAAAATACCCTTTACAGACAAATGACTTGGTAATGTCATGTCCAAATATCAGCTTCCTTGCTCAAAAGGTGCCTGAGATATTGGCCAGATGAGAAAGAAAATAAATAAATGATTAATAATGAAGATAAACAAATAATGATAATAAAAAATTAAATAACTAATCAATTAGCAAATAGATCACATAAACCACCACCATTTCATCCGAATCTGTAAGTAAAAAAAAAAAAAAAAAAAAATTTTTTTTTCGTCATTAACCGATTAATTCATAAATCAAAAATAGCCTTTACAGCCAAATCACTTGGTCATTGGCACATACAAATATCAGCTTCCGAACTCAAAAGGTGCCTGAGATCATGGCCAGAAGAGAGAGGAAATGTACAAGTGCTTAATTACAAAACAACACAAACATGCATTTTAAGGCCATGTTCCCTGCTAGAGCGGGGGTTAGCCTTGCGGTCCCCATGACAATCTTCTCCATTTTGCCCTATTTTCTGCATCTCTCCTTGTTAACCCCCTTGCCCGCATTTCTTCTTCCACCATCTTTAGCCAAGTCTTTCTTGGTCTTCCCCGTCCTCTACTTCCTTCTACATTAACTTCCATCACTCTTCTCAACCAGTCACTTTCATCCTTCCTCAATACATGACCAAACCATCTCAACCTGTTCCTCTTCACAGCATCAATCACAGGCAATATTCCCATCATCTTTCGCAATTCATCATTTGTCTTCCTCTCTCTCAACGATACTCCGCACATCCATCGAACCATTCGCATTTCCACCCTTTCCAGCCTTCGTTGCTGCTCTACGTTCATTACCCATGTCTCGCTCCCATAAATCATAACACTTCTCACACATGCAGCATACACCTTTCCCTTCAGCTTCAGCGACACTCTCCTCCTCATCAGCACGCCACTCAGTTCCCGAAACTTCTTCCATGCACATCTCACTCGAGCAACCGTTGCCGAGTCTGATCCACCTTCTCCATTCAGCATGTCTCCGAGGTAGCAAAATGTTTTCACACCTTCCAGCTTCACGCCGTCTCCAAGATCCAACTCAACATTTCCTCCATCTGCAGCTCCCTCTGTGCACACCTTACATTTGAATGTAGCTGCCACACTGGTTAATGACCCTCTCAGACCTGGTGTATCCCTGGTGTTGGGGTAGCGGCTAGGGTGCCGGCTTAGGATCCTAGGATCCTGGGTTCGAATCTCGGTCGATCGCCGAATTAATGCCAGGGGGGTTGACTCAGCCTGTCATCCTTCCGAGGTCGGCTAATTGAGTACCAGTTCACTGGTAATTCCCTGTTTGTCGTTGAAGGCGGCAAAAAGGGTTGGCGTCAGGAAGGGCATCCGGCCGTAAAACATTGCTTCAAAAAGGGGACCAAAAAACAACAACTACCACGGTCCCCGAAAAGGCCAACCCCCGCTTTGCGGGGAAAAATGGCCTCTAAACGGTGGTTCAGACCACTACATTTTTGATGAACCCACTCAGCACACATTGTACATTGAATGGAGTTCACTCCGACACCCTTCCTGCACACAGCACACGGCCACTTCCCAGTTCTTTCCACCTCACCACATGCTTTACCACTTGCCATCACCTTTGTCTTTCCGATATTCACCTTCAGACCTTTTATCTCCATACATTCCTTCCACTTGTTCATCTTTTCCTTCAGTCCATCCATACTTTCCGCAATCAACACCAGATCATCTGCATACAACAACTCCCACGGTAAACCCTCCTTTACGGTCTGAGCCAGCACCTCCATCACAGCTACAAATAGTAGTGGACTTAGGACCGACCCCTGATGCACTCCCACCTTCACCTCAAACTCACCACTGTTCCCGTCCTTCGTCCTTACAGCTGTGCGTGCTCTTTTGTACATTGCCATCACTACTCTGATCAACCATTCCTCCACTCCTAACTTCCTCAATGCCCATGTCAATACTTTGCGTGGAACCCTATCGAATGCTTTCTCCAGATCAACAAACCCAAAAAACAACTTCTTCCTCTTATCCATGTACTTCTCCTGCAACTGCCTCACAATGAAAAGCACATCTGTCGTTCCTCTTCCTGGCATAAATCCAAACTGCATTTCGTCGATCTTCACTTTCTTCCTTATCCTCCTCTCCAACACCCTTTCCAATACCTTCATTCCATGCTTCAATAACTTTATCGCTCGGTACGAGCCACACTCCAGAGGGTCACCTTTCCCCTTGTATAGAGGGACGAGGGTACTCAGTTCCCAATCCACTGGAATGCGGCCTTCTTTCACCACCAGATTACAGATCTCTGTCATTCTCTTCACACCCCAACTTCCTGCTGCCTTCAACATATCTCCCACAACTCCCGTCGGCCCTCCTGCTTTTCCACTCTTCATTGCTTTTATCGCTTCCTCAACTTCCTTCTCAGTTATCTTCTCTGCCGGTCCTAAAACTGGGTTACTCTCTATGTTGCCATCCCATTCATTCTCTGTATTCAACAGCATTTCCATATATCTTTTCCATCTTCCTTTAATTCCATCTGGGTCGACAACGATTTGTCCCACTTCATCTTTCAAGCAACTCACCCCCATCACATCACACCTCTCTTTCGCTATCTGCTTTGCAATCCTGAATACTGCTTTCTGACCCTCTTCCGAATCCAAGCGTTCTCCGAACATTTTCCTACATGCCTCCTGCGCCTTTGCTACCTCTTTCTTTGCAGCCTTCTTGGCTGCCTTATAACTTTCATGCTCTGCTGTTTCTGCTCCCGTACCCTTCGCCTTCTGCCACTCCTTGAACTTCTTCCTCTTCTCGTCAATCCTCTTTCCAACTTCATCATCCCACCACCATGTTTCCGAGTGCCTCGGTGGTCCTTTTGTCCATCCACATACCTCACCAACGGCTCCCAACAGACGAGCTTTCATTGACATCCAACCACTTTCAAGCTCAACCACATCATCCTCGACCCTACTCAGCCTCTCTTTTAATGCCTCCCTTACTGTCACCTCCTTCAACCTCCACACCTGCGTTGGGAGGGAGAGGTGTACAATAATTGATTGATTAATTGCATAATTAAAATCAATAAAAGATTATAAAATATTTTCTTCATCAATTGGCTAATAGCATAACAAAACCACTCGTGCTTCATCCGAAGATGTATCTTTTAGAAATTTAATTAAATAAGTCAGTAATAAAAAATTAAATAATTAATTGATTAATCAATAAATAATTAATCGATTAAATGATTAATCAATAAATCAAAAATATCCTTTATGGCCACATCACCTGGTCACTGTCATGTCCAAATATTAGCTTCCGAGCTCAAAAGGTGCCTGAGATATTGCCCAGATGAGAAAGAAAATAAATAAATGATTAATAATGAAAATAAATAAATAATAATCATAACAAACTAAATAATTAATCAATTGTCTAATGTAACACATAAATCGCCACCATTTCATCCGAATCTGCAACTTAAATTTTTTTTTTTTCGTCATTCATTGAATTATTCAATAATTAATCGATTAATTGATTAATCAATAAAGCAAAAATACCCTTTGCAGTCAAATCACTTGGTCATTGTCATGTGCAAATATCAGCTTCCTCACTCAAAAGGTTCCTGAGATATTGCCCAGATGAGAAAGAAAAAAGGATTTTCTTGGAGACGGCGGCAGGGATTTTCGAAGCTCCACACGGTCTCCACGTTTTTCGAAGTTAAGTCTGTTCACAATTGTATTTTGTCGAAACTGTATTTATCTTTCGGTGTGTGAAGTTATTGTGTGCAACTTTGGTTGTTTCTCGGTGTTTATCTTTCATAAATTGATCGTCTGTTTGCCGTGTCGCGAGCAAGGCCTTGTACAGTGTGCACTGTACAACCTTGAGGCTTTGTTTTTCTCTCAGTGGTCCGTCGTTTGTGATCCAATAACTTTCGTTCTCTGTATTCCCAGTCTTTTCACCCATAGCCTACTTCCTTGTGTAAATCTCAACTCAAAAAAAAAAACAAAAAAAAAAAAATTTCCTTCTCTGTTCTCATTCGTTTATTCATTCTTATTCGTTCGTTCGTTCTTTGACCACGTGTTTCTCCCCCATTTCCCCAGATAGTTTTCACTCATTAACCTTCAATGTTTACACTTTCCCCTCAAGTTATGTATTCCGTCATATTTTATAACACCTTTTTCTTCTTCTTCTTTAAAAGGCTGCTTTCGACTTGCTCACCAAATCAATTCATCCCAAAAAAAATATCCATCTCCTATAGTGCCTTTTTTCTACATTCCCTAAACTCTCCTGCACTCCATCCTCCATCCAGCGTCCTTAAACGTATTTTTAACTCGAAGGTCACAAGAAACTCATTTTGCAATAAATGTTCGTTTCCCATAAATCGTACACTTTCAAAAATCCAATCTCACCCCTCCCCTCCAAATCTTCCCCATAACTCCTCCCCTCCAAATCTTCCCCATCACCCCTCCCCTCCAAATCTTCCCCATCACCCATCCCTTTCAAATCTCCACCCTTGCCCCCTCCCTCCTAAACTACCCCCTCACCCCTCCCCGCCAAGACGCCCCCTCGCCCCTCCCCTCCTAGACTCCTGCCTCACCCCTCCCCTCCAAATCTCCCCCATATCCCATCCCTTTCAAATCCCTCCCCTTGTCCCTTCCCTCCCAAACTCCCCCCTCACCCCTCCCCTTCAAATCTCCCCACCCTCATTGCTTCTCAATTTCCCCCCTCTCACTCCCCCTCCTCAAAGCGTCCTCCCCGCTTCTTCCCCCTTCAAACTCTCACCTCCATCTCCCCCAACCTTCTGCCTCGCTCTTCCCCCTCCTCAAATAACACCTCATTGTGGCTCACCCAATCACCATCAAACCTTTTGTCCACCCCATCCTTCCCTTTCTCCGAGCTATTCTGAAATCTCTGACACACCTTCAACAGCTCTCCCTACCTCTTCCACCTCTTCCACATCTTACCCTACCCCTCCTCCCCCCTGTTCTGTATCTGATGCTCCCCCTTCCTCTTCATTAACGGTATGGACCTCAAACATCCGGGGCCTTCGTTCAAACTTAACTGATCTCTCCATACAGGTTGCTTCTGTCAAACCAGACGTGATCTGCTTAACAGAAACTTTCCTCCTTTATGATGTCTCTGATTCCATAGTATCTCTCCCGGGCTACTCCCTCCTCCGGTATGATAGACCTGAGCCTCGTCCTGGAGGCGGGGTTGCTATCTTTATCAAAAACTCTCTTCCTCACTCGCCCTGCACTGCACTCTCTCCACCTCACCCCCAGGAATACCTCTGGCTACGGCTTCCCCTTCGCTCCCACCTCTTGTTCATATGTGTGTTGTACCGTCCACCAAACAGTGATGACTCCATCTACATCTCGCTGTCTGATGATATGGACCAACTTCTAACTACTCATCCCAACTCTCTCTTCCTCATATGTGGTGATTTCAACTGTCATCATGCCAGTTGGCTGGGTGTGGGTACCTCTCTCACCAGCCATGGCTCCTCAGCAAAGGACTTCTGCGACTCACTGGGACTGACACAATCTGTCAATTTCCCGACCCGGATCTCAGTCAACGGAACATCTTCTCTTCTGGACTTGGTTATGACTAACTTCCCTGAAAATGTCTGCTGCTCTTCTTCTGCTCCGATCGGATCATCTGATCATGTCCTTGTTAAAGTGGACATCTCTCTGACCATCCTCAGGGAGCCTGCTCAGCGTCGACGAGTCTGGCATTTCACTCAGGCCAACTGGCACGGTCTTCAAGCAGCCATCAATCATCTGGACTGGTCTCCCATCTCTACCACCTCTGACATCAACTCATCCTGGGAATTCTTCCAAAGTAAATTGCTCTCTCTCATGCACAGATTTATCCCATCTCGTCTTCAGTTGTCATACCCTTCCTCCCGTCCATGGTACACGGAATCTTGTGGTGAGGCTGTTGCCCAGAAACAACTTGCCTTCGTCTCCTGGAAAGCAAATCCAATGGAAGGAAATCTCATTTCCTTTCACAAAGCCCGAAACAAGTGTGTGTCCACCCTCAGGAGAGCCAGGAAACAATATCTCTCCGTTCTCAAGACCGAACTCTCTTATCTGTCTCCCTCTTCCAAATCCTGGTGGCGTCTGGTCAAATCCGTTTCTGGTGTTTGTTCCCCCTCCATCCCCTCCCTTACCTCAAACGGCTACACAGCTGACTCCGCACGTGAAAAAGCTGAATGCCTCAACTCTGTGTTTGCCTCTAAATCTTGTGTCCCAAACCCATCCCTCTCTGTACCCACCATACCCAGTCGTACCCTGCTGCTCCTGGACTCCGTGTCCTTTCCTCCTGACAAGGTGGAAAAGTTTCTGTCAACCCTCGACTCTGATTCTGCAACTGGACCCGACGGCATCAGCCCACGGGTCCTAAAATCCTGCTCTGCTGCTCTATCTCACCCTCTCTCTGTTCTCTTCACCCTCTCTTTTGCTCAAGGTCAACTGCCATCTGCTTGGAAATCAGCCAACATCACCGCTTTGCACAAAAAAGGTGCAAAAACAGATCCTAGCAACTACAGACCAATCAGCCTTCTCCCAATTATCAGCAAAGTCATGGAATCCATCATTGCTTCTGATATGAAATCTTTCCTCTTCTCCAATGGCTTGATCTCTGATCATCAATTTGGTTTCAGACCAGGTCACTCTACTCTGGACATGCTGCTTCTGCTGTCTCAACAATGGATGGAGGTCCTCAATGCCAAACAGGAAATTAGAGCTGTCTCCCTCGACATATCACGTGCCTTCGACACGGTCTGGCACCCCGCTCTGCTCACCAAACTCTCCTCCTTTGGTATCCATGGAAATCTCCACGCATGGCTGGCGGACTTCCTCTCTAGTCGTCGTCAACGTGTGGCCCTGAATGGGTTTCTCTCATCTCCTCTTCCTGTTCAGGCTGGAGTTCCCCAAGGCAGTGTTCTGGGCCCCGTGCTTTTTCTGGTCTTCATCAATGATCTCTCTGACTCTCTCGAAAATCCTCTCTATCTCTTTGCTGATGACTCCACTCTCTGCCGCTCCATTCCTCTTCCCTCAGATCGGCAGTCTGCTGCCTCCTCACTCTCTGAAGACCTGGACAAAATCACAGACTGGTCAAACAAGTGGAACATGTCTTTCAATCCTGACAAATCTCACACTCTTACTATGTCTCTCCGAAAAGATCGACTGGACAACCCTCCCATCTACTTTCTCAACAATCCTCTCCAAGAAGTTCTGTCGCTCAAGATTTTGGGTCTCACTATCTGCCATGATCTTTCTTGGGAAAACCACATTTCCAAGCTGGCCTCCAAAGCCAGTCGCCGACTGGGCATCCTCCGTCGTGCGAAGTCCTTCCTCGGCACACCTGAGCTCCTCACCACATACAAGGCTTTCATCCGCAGCTCAATGGAATACTGTTCTCCCCTATGGGCCGGTGCTCCTGCCTCACACCTAGCTCGGCTTCACGCTGTTGAAACCAAAGCTTTCAGAATTATTGGAATCTCCCGCGATGAAGCTATCTCTGAGGGCCTTTCACTCACTCACCGCAGGCAGGTAGGTGGTCTTTCTGTCTTCTACCGACTCCTCTCCGGCCTTGCACCCCCAGCTCTCTCTGTGCTCTGTCCCCCAAATATTCCTACAGGTCGCACAAGATCTGCCAGCAACCCTCTGATGGTTAAACTGCCGAAATCTCGGCTCTCCGCTCACCTTCACTCTTTCATTCCTCTTTTCTCCCGCCTCTGGAACAAACTCCCTCACTCCCTTCAATCCCACTCCTCCCTCCAGGTCTTTAAAACAGCTGTTCACCACCATCTCTTATCTTCCCCCATCCAAAACCTTGATCTTTTCTACCCCCGCTAATTCACCCCAGATCCACCTTGTTTGAAATTCCAACTTCTTTCCTGGAAGTCCTGGCAGTGTCCATATGTTTCATACCTCTCCCACTGCCCCCTTCCCCCCCCCCCCCCCAAAGCCCTCGCCCTCTCTCAGATCTCTCGATGTCTCCATGTCTCTCGGTCCCTGCTCTCAAATGTTGTGTTTGTGTCCTTCCCCCTCTCTCCCCATCTTGTCTACCGCTCCCTATGTTATATGTTTTATGTGTCGGTTTGTCTTTCTGTGTAATTAATGTTCGCTCTTTCACGAGCCTCGATCTTGTATACAAAAAAAAAAAAAAAAAATAAATAAATAAATAAATAAATAAATACTAATCATAAAATAATAAAATAATTAATCAATTGGCTAATAGCATACCGAAACCACCAGTGCTTCATCCGAAGCTGTAACTTTTAGAAAATTAATTGTCATTCATCGGAAAAATTAAATAATTAATTTATTAATCAATAAATAAAATTAATCGATTAATTGATTAATCAATAAATAAATAAATAAATATCTTTCATAGCCACATCACTTGGTCACTGTTGTGTCCAAATATCAGCTTCCTAGCTCAAATGGTGCCTGAGATATTGCCCAGATGAGAAAGAAAAAAAAAATGAAAAAAAAAAAATCATAAAAAATTAATAATTAATCAATTGGCTAATATAATACATAAACCCCCACCATTTCATCCGGATCTGTAACTTTAAAAAATGAATTTATTAAGAGTTATTAGAGAATTAACGTAAATATAACATAAATAACCGAATCCGATGTTAACATGAATAATATTAATGTAAATAACCGAATCTGATGATCGAGCAAAAAAGTTTATTTTGCAAAGCTAGTTGAGGTCATTTTTGCATTGCGAAGGTTTGTGTTCAAGCTTTGCCCAGAGGTTAATTGGCAGCAGTATCATTACTTGGGCTGGAGTTCAGTTTAAGATATCCATGTTAGATTCATTGAGCAAAAACTTAAGCGACAATTCAAATTCATAAATAGAAGTTCGACATCTGATCAGGATTTAAAAAAATTCATTTTTACAAGAAAAATATTTAATACAATTTTAATGCTTTTCTCAATTTCTGTGGAAGCAACCATGTCTAATCAATGGTGGTATCTGATTGGCTGTGAACACGTGTGAAGTAGATGTTTCATTTGATAAGGTTCCACATTGAAGGCTGTTAGCTAAGGTGAGGGCTTGTGGAGTGGTGGGTAGACTATGAAACTGGATTAGTGATAGGAAGCAACGAGTAGTTGTATGTGGGATGACATCAGGATGGGAGGATGCAAGTACTGGGGTACCTCAGAGATCAGTACTGGGACCATTCTTATTCATAATTTACATCAATGATTTGAATAGTGAGGTTATGAGTAGGCTTTCTCAATTTACAGATGACTAAGCTTGGAGGTAAGGAAGATAGTAAGGAGAGACAGGGCAATACGATTCAGGAAAGTCTCGCTACTTTCCTGCAGACTGTACTTATTAGGACATATAAGGTGCTAGGGATGGATAAGAATAATGAAAATAGAGATTACATAACAAGGGGAAATCTTGGAGTGTGTCACACAGTACAAGGATCTTTATGTGGTAATAGACACGGGTTAAGCAGATAGCACAGTGCCAGGTAGATATAGGTAAAGCATACAGGGTTTCCGTTGTATTTGTGGGGGGATACAAACAACAACAACATGAATTTTAAGGCCATTTTCCCTGCTAGAGCGGGGGTTAGCCTTGCGGTCCCCATGACAATCTTCTCCATTTTGCCCTATTTTCTGCATCTCTCCTTGTTAACCCCCTTGCCCGCATTTCTTCTTCCACCATCTTTAGCCAAGTCTTTCTCGTTCTTCCCCGTCTTCTACTTCCTTCTACATTCATTTCCATCACTCTTCTCAACCAGTCACTTTCATCCTTCCTCAACACATGACCAAACCATCTCAACCTGTTCCTTTTCACAGCATCAATCACAGGCTCTATTCCCATCATCTTTCGCAATTCATCATTTGTCTTCCTCTCTCTCAACGATACTCCGCACATCCGTCGAACCATTCGCATTTCCACCCTTTCCAACCTTCGTTGCTGCTCTACGTTCATTACCCATGTCTCGCTCCCATAAATCATAACACTTCTCACACATGCAGCATACACCTTTCCCTTCAGCTTCAACGACACTCCCCTCATCATCAGCACGCCACTCAATTCCCGAAACTTCTTCCATGCACATCTCACTCGAGCAACCGTTGCCGAGTCTGATCCACCTTCTCCATTCAGCATGCCTCCGAGGTAGCAAAATGTTTTCACACCTTCCAGCTTCACGCCGTCTCCAAGATCCAACTCAACATTTCCTCCATCTGCAGCTCCCTCTGTGCACACCTTACATTTGAATGTAGCTGCCACACTGGTTAATGACCCTCTCAGACCACTACATTTTTGATGAACCCACTCAGCGCACATTGTACACTGAATGGAGTTCACTCCGACACCCTTCCTACACACAGCACAGGGCCACTTCCCAGTTCTTTCCACCTCACCACATGCTTTACCACTTGCCATCACCTTCGTCTTTCCGATATTCACCTTCAGACCTTTTGTCTCCATACATTCCTTCCACGTGTTCATCTTTTCCTTCAGTCCATCCATACTTTCCGCAATCAACACCAGATCATCTGCATACAACAACTCCCACGGTAAACCCTCCTTTACGTTCTGAGCCAGCACCTCCATCACAGCTACAAATAGTAGTGGACTTAGTACCGACCCCTGATGCACTCCCACCTTCACCTCAAACTCACCACTGTTCCCGTCCTTCGTCCTTACAGCTGTGCGCGCTCTTTTGTACATTGCCATCACTACTCTGATCAACCATTCCTCCACTCCTAACTTCCTCAATGCCCATGTCAATACTTTGCGTGGAACCCGATCGAATGCTTTCTCCAGATCAACAAACCCAAGAAACAACTTCTTCCTCTTCTCCATGTACTTCTCCTGCAACTGCCTCACAATGAAAAGCGTGTCTGTCGTTCCTCTTCCTGGCATAAATCCAAACTGCATTTCGTCGATCTTCACTTTCTTCCTTATCCTCCTCTCCAACACCCTTTCCAATACCTTCATTCCATGCTCCAATAACTTTATCGCTCGGTAAAGGGGGGATACATTAATCAAAAGAGGTAGTGTAAACACTGTAAAGGAATTTAATGAGGCCTCATCTAGAATATTGTGTGTAGCTTTGGTCACAACAATGCGTGTTTTGCTTCCTGTTTACCTCCACCACCAAAGGTGGATGGAGGTTACGTTTTCACCCCTGTCTGTTTGCTTATGATGAAAACTTTCAATTTTCTTCATATGTCTGTCTGTTTTCGTCATATGTCTGTATTGTTTGTTTGTTTGTTTGTTTGTGAGCGATAACTTACGAACGCTTTCAGCTATCTCCATCAAACTTTACCAGCGGATTCTGAAGGTCAAACGGGAGGACGTCAATGTTTTTTGACTATATAGGTCAAAGGGCAAGGTTCTCAAGATTTTCATCCTATCTGTCAGGCTGACTGTTTCCTTGTTAGTTGCAAAATCGAAGATTTTTCAGTTATATTGGTCAGTCAACTTTCTGTCTGTCTGTCTCTGTCTATGCCATTCGCTTACAGGTCACAATTTTAAACTGATCTTTTAAAAATCTTCACAAAACAGTAGCGTTGGTCATAAGCAAGAAGACTATTGATTTTGAGGTCAAAAGGTCAACATAGGCCCAAGTTCAACAAGTTTTATCATACTTCCAAATCATCAATTTTCATCCGATTTACTTAAAATTTGAACAGGATTTGCATATCAGGTCACTCGATTCAACCACCAATTATTTTGAGGTCTAAAGGTCAAAGAGTCAACATAGACAAGATTTCTAAAATTGTAAATTTTCATCCGATTGACTTGAAATTTGAAGAGGATTTGCATGTCAGGTCACTGAATTCCACCACCAATTATTTTTGATGTTAACATAGGCCGAAAGGCCAACATAGGCGAAAGGTCAACAACTTATTTTAGGGATTTCGCAAGTATCATGCTATGCACGACATATTTCTTGTTTGTTTGTCACTCGCCTACAGGTCACAATTCTAAACCGATCATGATACTTTACCAAGTTGTAGAGGTAGTCACAACTGAGAAGCCTATTGATTGAGGTCAAAGGTCATCTTGAGGTCAAATTTATAAAATCATATTTCATCGGATTGACTTGAAAGTTGAACAGCATTTGCATATTGAGGCACTGAATTGGGAAACCAATTATTCTATGGTCAAAAGGTCAACTCAAGGTCAAACTTCTAACATAAATTTTCATCTGAAAAAAAAAAAGACCAATTTTCATCATATTAACTTGAAAATTAAACAGCAATTACATAGTGCATCACTGAATTGGGAAGCAACTATTTTTGAGGTAAAAGGTCATGTCAAGGTAGAACTTCTAAAACCATCAATTTTCATCCAATTGACCTGAAAATTATAGAGCAATTGCATAGTGCATCACTGAATTGGGAAAGCAGCTATTTTTGAGGTCAAAAAGCCAAAGGTCAAACTTTTAAAATAATCAATTTTCATCCTATTGACCCGAGCTATGATTAGGATCATCGTCGATTTTAATCTTAATGAAATGGACAATTTGACGTCTCCATGGCAACTCTTTTAGAGGGAAGTGGGGGTTGGTTTTGCAAGTATCGTGCTCTGCATGGTCTTTCTTCTTTGCTTGTCTGTCTGTTTGTGAACAGGATATCTCAAAAAGTTATGGACGGATTTGGAGGAAATTTGGGTGTGTGACAAGGAAAAATTGATTCAGTTTTTGTGGATTTGAATCAGAGAACTTTTAAAGTGATTTTCACCACTGAGTAATAGGGCTAAAACCGATTTATTATAGCATGATATCGCAAATGGTTTTGGACGGATTTGGCCAAACCTTGGTGGACAGGTTTGGGTCTGTGACAAGGAAGAATTGATTCGATTTTGGTGAATATCCGGATCCGGATCCAGATAAGAGGATTTTGAAATTTTTGAAGTGATTCTTCACCATTGAGAGATGGGACCAAAAACAATATACAGTATAGCATGATATTAACCCTTTGAGTGCGGTTGACGTCCAGTTCCGCAACCCGTGAAAAAGTTTTGTGTACGGATGACGTTACTACACGTCATTGACTATACCTATAAATAGATCGTCAGTACGTGGTTGCATTCCTGTACCAAAATGCCAAATTAATCCGGTCCCGGGGATATTTTTATCAAAAAAAAAATCCCGTACTCGAAGGGTTAAAAAAAAAGTTGTGGACGAGTTATGACAAAACCTGGTGGATGAGTTGGTTAGATGAAAGAACAAGCCGATTCAATTTTGGTTCAGGTCCGATTCCAGATGTGCCGTATGAGTGGGATACAAAATGTGAGCTGTTCAGCCAAACACTAATTTTGCCCAAGGTGGACAACCCCCTTGAGGAGTTGGGGGTGGGGGGGGGGGTGGGAGGGAATGAGGTGGCTACAACCTCCATTGTGTGACCCTTAGTCCCCCTGTTACGTTTGGTTGAGATTGGATAAGTAACGACCGAATGTATCGTAATCAGACAGACAAGACAACAAAATGCGTATTTTAGTATGTGTGATAATGTATAGTATTGTTATATTATGGATATTTATAAAACTCCCTTGTGATGTCTGTGGTTGCCCCCATTGTACTCAACCACACTCTTCCACCCATGCTCCCTCACCCACAGTGAATTTAAATTGATAGACTGTCAGATTTAATTAATGTAGTAGAGATGTAGTGCAGGCTTGATGTGCCAAATGGCCACCTCTTGCATCTAAGTTCCTTGTGTATCCCTTGTGTTTCACAGCCAATCAGAGAGCACAAATGGCAAGACACGGGTGCTTCCACAGAAATTACTAGGGAAACTGAAGTTATTATTTATTTATTTTTTACAAACAAGGATATAATGTGGGGGAAAAAATTGGTAATGATAAGGTCGAATAAATCAGTTATTTTAATTTCAAGTTGAGTTTCTCTTCAACGAGCACAGAATTGTATTTAGTTATGCGCACGAGTATATGACTCACTGCTTGGAACTCTGCATCATTTGCCCTGTCATCATCCCAGCAGTTTCCTGTAAAGCCTCTTGGCAATGCCAAACTCAACAGTACTCGCCAGAAATGTCCTGTGTCAGCTTCCGCGGTGCCATTGTGAGATGTATTCGAAGATGCTGCCACCAACTGGAGCGCACCACCCAGCCCTCTCCGTTCTCCGTTGACGGCCAGCCTCGAAGAAATACGTACAGGTGATCGGGCATGCCGCACCAGAGGTAAGGACGAATCCGGTGTTGTGACGGAATTGATTTTCCCTGGGGATGAGTTTGACCGAGGACTCAGGCTCCCGTTGGCTTGGCAGAGTTGCTCGAGCCATAATTGCTCAAGGAATGCCACTAAAGGTCCCTTGCCCTCCTGTTGTCTCAACCATGGTGGCTCCTTCAAGAATCCCAGTGCTTTCCACAAAGGCAAAGTGTGCCTCTGAAGAGGTTGGGTGATAGGAAAGAAAAAAAATCAAGAATAAATAAAAAGCAAAATGAATGGTGATTCAAAGTTTCCACATCCTAAGAGCTGCAACTCCTAGTAAAATATACATCAGGCTGCAAAAGGGTTCTATTAAAAAAACAAAAAAACAGTGTTAGCACTAAAATATAATGATGGTAAGAATCGATCTGACCAGTGTTAATATGGGCACACAAAATCGAAATGATAATGAATCTGACCAGTGTTTACATGGATATACAGTCCAGGTAAAAATCAATCCGACCAGGGTTAATATGTGCATACAGTCCAAGTAAGAATCAATCTGACCATTGTTAATATGTGCATACAGTCTCGGTAAGAATCAATCTGAACAGGGTTAATATGGGCAACAGTCCGAATGAAGGACTTCCACTGCTTCCGGGGCATTGACGGAAAGAGAGTGGCAATTCTATGTGTGGGAAAATGGCATGCTCGGTCAGGGTCGCCCAGATAGCTCAGGTGGCAGAGCACTGGTACGGTTTTCCAGAGAATACCAAAAATGAATGAAAAAGAAAATACAAAAACAAAAAAATGCAGAGAATACCAAAATTGGCCCGGATTTGTCACGTTTTATGTTGTGTCATTTGTCTAATGATGTTTTATCCTGTGCAATGTTTCATGCTAATTCGTTCGTTGTTTTGTCCTATTTGTTTCGCATTGCAAGGCTTTCCCACCCACGGTCACCTGTATCCTGTGGTGAGGCACTTGCTCTGAAATAAGTTGCTTTGTCTACCTGGAAGAAAATCTGACCGAAAGCAATCCCAGTGCATTCCAAAAAGTCTGCAACAAGTGTGTGTCCATGCTCAGGACAGCCAGAAAAACAACATCTGTCCAATGTCAAGAACGAACTTTCAAACTTGTCTCCCTCCTCTAAAACCTGGTGGTGCCTTGTGAAGTCTGTCTCTCGTGTATGCTTCCCTTCCATCTCTTCACTCACTTCAAATAGTACCACAGTCGACTCTGCCCGTGAGAAGGCTGAATGCCTCAATTCTGTGTTTGTTTCCAAATATTTTGTCCTCAACACCTCACTCTCGGTACCCATCCTTCCCGGTCATACCCAATTGCTCCTGGACTCTATGTCTTTTGCACCCGAGAAGGTGGAGAAGGTTCTTTCAACACTCGGCTCTGACTCTGCTACTGGACCGGACTGCATCAGCTCGGGTGTCCTAAAAGCTGCTCTGCTGCTGCTGCACATCCTCTCTCTGCCTGTTTCACACTGTCATTTGCGCTAGGTCATCTTCCACCTGCTTGGAAATCCACCAAAAATCAGTGCATTACATAAAAAAGGTACATAAAATGATCCCCTTTAAAACTACAGACCTATCAGCTTACTTCAATTATTAGCAAGATCATGGAATCCATCATCGCCGTTGCCATAAAATCATTCCTTTTCTCTAACAACCTCATCTCATATCACCAATTTGGTTCCGGACCAGGTCATTCCACCTTGGACATGTTGTTTCTGCTCACCCAACAATGGATGGAGGCCCTCAATATCACACATTAAATCAGGGCCTTCCCTCTGGACACATCTCGTGCTTTTGATACAGTCTGGCACCCCGTCTTGCTCTGCAAATTATCTGCCGATGGCATCCAAGGCCGAACCCGCGCATGGCTCACTGACTTCCACTCTCATAGTCAACGTGTGGCACTCAATGGAATCCTTTCATCTCCTCTCCCTGCCAAGGCTGGAGTGCCCGAAAGCAGTGTTCTGGGCCCAGTCCTGTTTTTTTTTTTTGTTTTTTTTTTTTTGTATACAAGATCGAGGCTCGTGAAAGAGCGAACATTAATCACACAGAAAGACAAACCGACACATAAAACATATAACATCGGGAGCGGTAGACAAGATGGGGATAGAGGGGGAAGGACACAAACACAACATTTGAGAGCAGGGACCGAGAGACATGGAGACATCGAGAGATCTGTGGGAGGGAGAGGGCTTTGGGGGGGGGGGCATGGGAAGGGGAGGTGGGAGAGGTATAAAACATATGGACACTGCCAGGACTTCCAGGAAAGAAGTTGGAATTTCAAACAAGGTGGATCTGGGGTGAATTAGTGGGGGTAGAAAAGATCAAGGTTTTGGATGGGGGAAGATAAGAGATGGTGGTGAACAGCTGTTTTAAAGACCTGGAGGGAGGAGTGGGATTGAAGGGAGTGTGGGAATTTGTTCCAGAGGCGGGAGAAAAGAGGAATGAAAGAGTGAAGGTGAGCAGAGAGCTGAGATTTCGGCAGTTTAACCATCAGAGGGTTGCTGGCAGATCTTGTGCGACCTGTAGGAATATTTGGGGGACAGAGCACAGAGAGAGCTGGGGGAGCAAGGCCGGAGAGGAGTCGGTAGAAGACAGAAAGACCACCAACCTGCCTGCGGTGAGTGAGTGAAAGGCCCTCAGAGATAGCTTCATCGCGGGAGATTCCAATGATTCTGAAAGCTTTGGTTTCAACAGCGTGAAGCCGAGCTAGGTGTGAGGCAGGAGCACCGGCCCATAAGGGAGAACAGTATTCCATTGAGCTGTGGATGAAAGCCTTGTATGTGGTGAGGAGCTCAGGTGTGCCTAGGAAGGACTTCGCACGACGGAGGATGCCCAGTCGGCGACTGGCTTTGGAGGCCAGCTTGGAAATGTGGTTTTCCCAAGAAAGATCATGGCAGATAGTGAGACCCAAAAGCTTGAGCGACAGAACTTCTTGGAGAGGATTGTTGAGAAAGTAGATGGGAGGGTTGTCCAGTCGATCTTTTCGGAGAGACATAGTAAGAGTGTGAGATTTGTCAGGATTGAAAGACATGTTCCACTTGTTTGACCAGTCTGTGATTTTGTCCAGGTCTTCAGAGAGTGAGGAGGCTGCAGACTGCCGATCTGAAGGAAGAGGAATGGAGCGGCAGAGAGTGGAGTCATCAGCAAAGAGATAGAGAGGATTTTCCAGAGAGTCTGAGAGATCATTGATAAAGACCAGAAAAAGCACAGGGCCCAGAACACTGCCTTGGGGAACTCCAGCCTGAACAGGAAGGGGAGATGAGAGAAATCCATTCAGGGCCACACGTTGACTACGACCAGAGAGGAAGTCCGCAGGCCATGCATGGAGATTTCCATGGATACCATAGGAGGAGAGTTTGGTGAGCAGAGCTGGGTGCCAGACCGTATCGAAGGCACGTGATATGTCAAGGGAGACAGCTCTGATTTCCTGTTTGGCTTTGAGGACCTCCATCCATTGTTGAGACAGCAGAAGCAGCATGTCCAGAGTAGAGTGACCTGGTCTGAAAGCAAATTGATGATCAGAGATCAAGCCATTGGAGAAGAGGAAAGATTTCATATCCGAAGCAATGATGGATTCCATGATTTTGCTGATAATCCGAAGCAATGATGGATTCCATGATTTTGCTGATAATCCGAAGCAATGATGGATTCCATGACTTTGCTGATAATCCGAAGCAATGATGGATTCCATGACTTTGCTGATAATCCGAAGCAATGATGGATTCCATGACTTTGCTGATAATTGGGAGCAGGCTGATTGGTCTGTAGTTGCAAGGATCTGTTTTTGCACCTTTTTTGTGTAAAGCAGTAATGTTTGCTGATTTCCAGGATGCTGGCAGATGACCTTGAGCAAAAGATAGGGTGAAAAGAACAGAGAGAGGGTGAGATAAAGCGGCAGAGCAGGATTTTAGGACCCGTGGGCTGATGCCGTCTGGTCCAGTTGCAGAATCAGAGTCGAGGCTTGATAAAAACTTCTCCACCTTGTTAGGAGAGAAGGCCACAGAGTCCAGGGGCAGTTGGGTTCGACTGGGAAAGGTGGGAACAGAGAGAGATGGGGTGGGACTAAATATTTTGAGGCAAACACACAGAGTTGAGGCATTCGGCTTTGTCACGTGCGATGTCAACTGTGTGGCCATTTGAGGTAAGGGAGGGGATGGAGGGGGAACAAACACCAGAAACGGATTTGACCAGACGCCACCAGGATTTGGAGGAAGGAGACAGGTTTGAGAGTTCATTCTTGAGTGTGGAGAGATAGTGCTTCCTGGCACTCCTGAGGGTAGACACACACTTGTTCCGAGTGTGGTGGAAGGAACTGAGATTGCCTTCAGTTGGATTAGCCTTCCAAGAGGCAAAGGCAAGTTGTTTCAGGGCATCTGCCTCACCACAAGATTCAGTGTACCATGGACGGGAGGAAGGGTAAGACAACTGTAGACGTGATGGGATAAATCTGTGCATGAGAGAGAGCAGTTTGCTTTGGAAGAATTCCCAGGAAGAATTGATGTCAGAGGCAGTGGAGATGGGAGACCAATCCAGACGATTGATGGCTGCTTGAAGACCGTCCCAGTCCGCCTGAGTGAAATGCCAGACTCGTCGACGCTGAGGAGGCTCTCTGAGAATGGCCAGAGAGATGTCCACTTTGACAAGCACATGATCAGAGAACCGATTGGAGCAGACGAAGAGCAGCAGACATTAGCAGGGAAGTTTGTCATAACCAAGTCTAGAAGAGAAGATACTCCATTGGCTGAGATCCGGGTCGGGAAATTGACAGATTGAGTCAATCCCAGTGAGTCACAGAAGTCCTTTGCTGAGGTGCCATGACTGGTGAGAGAGGAACCCACACCCAACCAGCTGGCATGATGACAGTTGAAGTCACCACATATGAGGAAGAGAGAGAGTTGGGATGAGTGGATAGAAGTTGGTCCATGTTGTCAGACAGTGAAATGTAAATGGAGTCATCACTGTTTGGAGGACGGTACAGAACACATATGAACAGAAGGTGGGAGCGGAGAGGAAGCCGTAGCCAGAGGTACTCCTGGGGGTGAGGAGGAGGGAGGGCAGTGCAAGGAGAGTGAGGAAGAGAGTTTTTGATAAAGATAGCCACCCCACCACCAGGACGAGGCTCAGGTCTATCATACCGGAGGAGGGAGTAACCAGGAAGAGATATTAAGGAATCAGAGACATCTTGAAGGAGGAAAGTCTCTGTTAAGCAGATCAAGTCTGGATTGTCAGAAGCAACCTGTATGGAGAGATCAGTCAGGTTTGAGCGAAGGCCCCGGATGTTTGAGGTCCATACCGTTAATGAAGAGAGAGGGGGGCATCGGGTACAGGACAGGGGAGGGGAGGAGTAGGGTAAGATGAAGGATGAGAGGGGGAGGTAGGGAGAGCAGTTGATAGTGTCTCGGAGATTACAGAAGAGTTCCAAGAAAGGGAAGGATGAGGAGGATGAAAGGTTTGATGGTGAAGGGATGAGGCACAGTGAGGGGTTGGTTGAGGGGGGGCAGAGGAAAGTAGAAGGTTGGGGGGGGGGGGGTGGAGGTATGAGATAGAAGGGAGACGAAGTGATGATGAGGCAGCTTTGAGGAGGAGGGGGGAGGAGGGAGAATTGGAGAGGAATGGTATGGGGGGAGATTTGAATGGGAGGGGTTGGGGGGGAGTTTTGAAGGGGAGGAGTGAGGGGGGAGTTTAGGAGTGTAGGGGCAAGGAGGGGGATTTGGAGGGGAGGGGCAAGGGGGGAGTTCAGGAGTGGAGGGGCAAGGGGGGAGTTTAGGAGTGGAGGGGCAAGGGGGGAGTTTAGGAGTGTAGGTGCAAGGGGGGGATTTGGAGGGGAGGGGCAAGAGGGGAGTTTAGGAAGTGGATGATTAATGAAAGACGAACATTGGTAACAAATTGGCTTTGTTGTGATTTTCAAGTTAGCAATCCGATTCAGAACGATGGAGGAGGGGTGGAATGAATGAGAATTTAGACCATGTAGTGAGGGAGACGTATAAGAGATTGAATTTCTTTTTTTTGACGTGGAATGAGTTGGAGAGGAAATTGAGAAAAGCCTTTTAAATAGGAAGAAAAACAGCGTGTTGTAATATACCACTGAATAAAACACTGAAGGGGAAAGGTTAAACATATTTAAATAATATTTAAACAGAACCGTGAACAATCTTATTTGCACAAAATACCAACGGGGGGGAGAGCCGAGATGGACCACTATGAGTCACGTGAACAGGGCAAAAGGTGGATGGCAAGGAGATAATGGGGGCGGGGCGAACAGCACACCTGGACAGAAAGTACAGGATGAGACAACAGCACACGTGGAGAAAGGAAAAATAAATGTTTTTGGTTTTTTTTTTTTTTTCGTTTTTTGGGGGGGGGAGGGGGAGTGGGGATTTAAAACGTTAGACAAAGAGTATTATGTTCGGGGTAGAAGGGAAAAAACTAAGAGCCAAGCAAAACACGATGTAGGGGACTTAAGTTAACAAACACCGACGGGGGTACAAGGCCGCACACGAGGAGCAGAACACGATTAATTAATTACGAGTTACAGGAAATTCAAACCAAAACTAACTATAAACAAACAATAATGCATGGACGATAAAATAACGAGTTGAAATTTGACAAACACACGAATGAAAAAATAACCGCTTTGGATGCCCAGAGAGAACCAAGTCTCAAGGTCGGAAGCTTCAACAACTAGGCCGCGTGGCACGAAATACTCGACTATTTTTTACAGGTATGAAAGATTAACACCGATAATCTTCCGAGGGACACGCAAAAGGTATACACACGTAAGATAAATACAGTTTCGACAAAAATACAAATGTGACAATTACTTAACTTCGAGCATGCGTGAAGATCGTGGAACAGCTTCGAAAAACCGTGACCGCCCCGACAAGATCTCGCGAGATCGACTGCTATTCATGCAGATCGGCTGCTATTCATGATCTTCATAAATGATCTCCCTGACTCTCTGGAAAATCCCCTTTATATATTTGCTGATGATTCCACCCTCTGCCGTGACATCCCTCATGCTTCTAACAGGCAAACTGCGCCTCTTCTCTCTCTTCTAACTTGAAAAAAAATAACAAGCTGGCCAAACAAGCTGGCCAAATCCCACCCCCTTTCCCATGCCTCCCCCCCAAAGCCCTCTCCCTCCCACAGTTCTCTCGATGTCTCCATGTCTCTCGGTTCCTGCTCTCAAATGTTGTGTTTGTGTCCTTCCCCCTCTCTCCCCATCTTGTCTACCGCTCCCGATGCTTTTTGTTTTATGTGTCGGTTTGTCGGTTATGTGTCGGTTTGTCTTTCTGTGTGATAAATGTTCGCTCCTTCACGAGCCTCGATCTTGTATACAAAAAAAAAAAAAAAAAAAAAAAAAAAACACTTGGAATATGTCTTTCAATCCTGACAAATCTCACACTCACAAACCTGAAAGACTCACTTTCTCTCTCCGAAAGAACTGTCTGGCAAACCCTCCTTTCTAATGTCTTAAAAATCCTCTTGAGGAAGTTCAGTCATTCAAACTCCTGTGTCTCACTATCAGCCATGATCTTTCTTGGGCAAACTACATTTCAAAGTTCGCCTCCACAGTCGGCTGCTGAATGGGCATCCTCCGTCGTACAATTTTCTTCCTTGGCACACCTGAGCTCCTATCCACCTAAAAAGCCTTCATCCACATGGAGTACTGGAGACATGGTAGTCAGGGATCCAGTCACCAAAATTTGAGAGAAGCTGACATGGACCTTTTGTTTGTTTTTTCTATTAATTTGGACATTAAGGTCTGCTGAATGAGAGGTCTGCTCTGCCGGAAACCTTGCGAAAAAAATGTGTGGCCATTTTTGTATATGCAGCCTTTATTTTTTGACCGAAAAATGTGAGACGTTTTTTTCCTTAAAATCCCCAGTGGGTTGTGTAGGCTGTCAATAAATGCATCCGAGATACACAGAACACATGTGTTGACAACATCAAGTTGAGAAATACACTTACAAAACCTTTCCAAATGATTAAGAATCATTTTTATGCAAAAGCGCCCCCGATTTTTTTGCATTTTTTCATTATTTTCATCTTGCTAAAAAAAATTGTGGCTAACGGACCCAGATGTGGTTGAACAGTCAGTTCAGTACTGCATGGATGTGTCAAGAAAACAGGGCCAAGAGGTCACCATCATCACATGCAACCAAGCAATCTATGAAGTGGTTCTGGGTCTGCAAAAGAAGAACCCCTAGAAGTATGCCAAACTTATCTTGCGCATGGGTGGCTTCCATATTGCTCAAAATTTCCTGGGAGCAATTGGGCATTTGATGCAGGCCACTGGAATCGAAGACATCATGGTAGAAGCTGATGTCTGTCTCCGTGGAACAGCAAACAAGATCATCAGTGGGAAAGACTACTACGCAATGCTGCGTGCCCACACTATGGTGCATGCAGCCATGTTCACCCTACACTGGGAAGCATTTGCCAGATGGTTGATCATTGAAGAGAAGGACCTGGAGTGCATGTCTGTGCTTGCCATCAATGTCCAGCTACTCCTAGATGCCCTGTCAGAAAAGGATGTAGAGAAGGCATCTTCTACATGTGCTGATGCAACCGACCAACTGAAAAAGCTGTCATGTTTGATGGCTGAGTTTGATGAAGTAGGTACGTCACCTACCACAAAGCTATGGCTAATGTACATGGACATGGTAATGATTCTGAAACGGTTCATCCATGCTGAGCATGCAGGCCTGTGGGAGGAATACCTGGCTGAAGTAGAAAAGATGTTACCATACCTTGTAGCTGCTGGCCACTACAAGTATGTATCCTGCCTGCCCCACTACCTAGAAGCAACGAGAAGCCTACCTACACTGGCTCCGAATATCCATAGGGAATTCAAGGATGGGCAGTTCACTGTACATCAAACAGAAGGTCGTTTCAATGGTGTCTGGACAGACATGGCACTTGAGAAAACCTACAACCGTGATACCAAGACAAAACTCTTCACTGGCATCAGTCAGCAGCTAGCGGTCATGGAGAAATACTTGCGAGCTCTTCCAGTTCTGACAGCAGTGTCAGAGCAGACAAAGGCTATGGCACACCTGGATATGGATGACACCAAACACCATGAGGACTCCAACAGCCAAGGCACAATGGAGGCTGAAAGTGTTAGGAAAATAACAGATGTCATCAACAACCAGATGATCAATCCATTCACATGTGAAGAACAGGAGCTGATGAACCTCTCAACAGGCCACAAAGCTGCATCTGCAGACTTGGTGAGCGCCCGTGAAAAAGGACTGGAGGCACTGGCTGCAGCAAGAAAAACAGACAGTGAGAAAATAGCCCCAATAAAACTTGCCACATTTGCAGCAAAGCCCAAAAAGTCACTGTCCATGGCACTCAAAGCCAAGAAGGTCTACGAGGAAGAGAGTGCAGTTGTCTGAAACCTGTACTTTGTGCAGGACTTGGATGAAGACAAGAAGGTGGTCTTCAGTCATGAGTGGACAAGTTGCCCAGCCTCCCTGTTTGAGCCAGATCCATCCCTTGACCAAGGTTATGCCATGCGTAAAGGGAACAAGGCTGACTACTTGGCTGCAATCAAGACATCCCTTGGCAGCTCATGGAGGGAAGTGGACAGACTGCCACCGTCCGATAAGCCAGTTGTAATGGTAGTAGATGCCATGGCATTCATCCAGCGTCACCAACATCTTGGGAGCAGCACCTTCCATGAACTGCAAGTAAAGTACCTGAAGTACCTTCCTGCAGGATACACACTTATTACTCCCGCCAGGGAGTAATGCATTCACTCGTGTCCGTGTGTGTGTGTGTTCGTGTGTTTGTGAACAAGATATCTGGAAAAGTTCTCAATGGATTTGGATGAAAGTTGGTGGGATGATTGCCCTTGGGATAAGGAAGAATTGATTAGTTTTTGGTGAAGCTCAGGATATTATTCCGGATCCAGGAATTTTTTTTGGAAATTTTTTTGGGGAAAGATTGTTTCTGTTTTACTGCATTAAAGCTTCTATTCTTATTCTTAAATGATGTTTTTCTCCTCTAATTCCGAGATATATCAAAATACATTCTCTGACAGTTCGGGCCTACTTTCTTTTTCATTTATTGTTTTGGGGAGAGGGGATGTTAAACAAAACGTATTATTCCAACTAAACCCACGGCGGGAGTATACGCTCTACTGAGTGGCGTTCTAGTTCTTGGTGGAATCTTCCGTGATCCTGGTCGCACTGTCCTGTTGTCAGCAGATTGTCAGGTTGAGCTTCCAGAACTGTCATGTGAGAAGCATGAGGAGGCAGATACCAGGATGTTTGCCCACATTGCATACTCAGTACAACATCTGCACCACAAACGGGCTGTAGTCGTAGCTACTGACACAGACGTGATCATGAATATGAATGAATGATCGTTTTAAGGCCATTTTTCCCCACTAGAGCGGGGGTTAGCCTTGCAGGCCCCATGACAATCATGGTTCCCTGTTTGAGGCAATGTTTTTATGGCTGGATGCCCTTCCTGACGCCAACCCTTGGTCACCTCTTACGATGCGCAGGGATACGGCGCACCTATTCTAAACCGGGGTACACACCGGGATCATGATCATGATGTATATATACTACATCACACACCTGGATGGCCTGCAGGAGCTGTGGGTGAAGAAGATGGATATCTACCTACCTGCTCATGCAATCGCCGAAGCCCTGGCAGTGAAGTATGATGTTGAAGCTGCAGATCTTACATCCATGCTCCTCAGCACCTACATACTGACTGGATGTGACACAGTGAGCTATCTCTACAGAAGAGCAAAAAGGCGTGCCGACAAAACTGCCGTTGATCACCTGGCAGACCTTCTGCCCCTGTGCAGATACGGTGACACTGAAGAAAGCCTGGATGTTCAGGAAGATGTTGTGACAGCAGCTAGGCGATACATGGTGTCACTGTGTGAGAGGAGTGATTTCGGTGGTAATTTGGATGCACTGCGAGCCCATCTCTTTGGAAACATCAAAGGAGATATGCGTTGTCTTCCACCTACCGAAGATGCCTTCCAGTTACACCTTCGCCGAGCCCTGCATCAGTTGGCTGTATGCAAGCGAGCACACATGTTTCAGCCAACCTACCCTGCTGCCACTGACTTTGGCAGAGAGCTTGTCAATGGTAAGTTAGTGGCAACCATGATGCTGAAGGAGGCAAAACCTGCAGAATTCAAACGCACCAAATACTGTCACTGCAAGAAAAGCATGTGTGCCCGAGGATGCTCCTGTGCGAGAGCCAATGTGAAGTGTGTCATCGCATGTCTCTGCACCGGGGACCCCAACAAATGTTCAAGGATTGAACTCACAATCGAAGACAGTGACATGCATTACACATTATAAGTTATTTTGTTCAGTGCAATGTTAATTTCATGTGATATTACAGACGTTGTTAACAGGAATTTTTAATTTTGTTATGTTCAATTATTTTGTTCAGTTAAAGTTTAATTTCTTTTTTTCTACATACTGGTCACTAATCTATCCAAATTCAGCTGTGTAACGATCATTGTTTTGTTGGCTTGTCATCCTGTGTACATTTTGTTTAAAAAATCATTTTGCTGTTTTGTATTTCTTGTGTTACAAGTATTTTCTTTGGGGGCACAGGGTTCTGTTAAAATTAAAAAGATGCCTTGGCCAGGATGTTTAATAAAATGGACATAAACTACCATGATGCTAAATATACGGTATGTCTCTAGGATGTTTTAGCGTAAGGGTAATAAAATCACCACAGATCCATTGATTTTGGTTTGATTTTCAGAATGTTTACTGTGGAAAGACTATAATGTTTGGTGAAAAGAATGACACATTGGCTGATGTCATAACTCAGGGCATAGTTGATCACTAATGAAGTAAAGATGAAAATAATGAAAAAATGCAAAAAAATCGGGGGCGCTTTTGCATAAAAATGATTCTAAATCATTTGGAAAGGTTTTGTAAGTGTATTTCTCAACTTGATGTTGTCAACACATGTGTTCTGTGTATCTGGGATGCATTTATTTACAGCCTACACAACCCACTGAGGATTTTAAGAAAAAAAACGTCTCATTTTTGGGTCAAAAAATAAAGGCTGCATATACAAAAATGGCCACAAATTTTTTTCGCAAGGTTTCCGGCAGAGCAGACCTCTCATTCAGCAGACCTTAATGTCCAAATTAATAGAAAAAACACAAACAAAAAGTATAGCATGCCATGTCAGGCTCAACCCATTTTATTGAGCTTTTGAGCCTGACTATGGAGTACTGTTCTCCTCTCTGGGCTGGCTCCCATGCCTCACATCTTGCTCAGATTGATGCCATGGAAACCAAGGCCTTTGAGATTATTTGAATTTCCCACGACGAAGCTGACTGGGCGCATCACTTCGCCATTGCCGACGGGTGGGCAGTCTATCTGTCTTCTTCCGCCTCCTTTCTGGTCTTGCACCATCTGCTCTTTGCATGCTTTGTCCCCCCCCACCACCCTCCAGGTTTCTGCAGGGCTCAAAACGGGCCACTATCAACCCCCTTCTGGTGAAACTCCAGAAGTCCAGAATCACTGCTCACCTTGATCACTGAAAAAGGAGGAAACCCATTGTTTCCTCTCTTTTTCTCACCTGTGGAACCAACTTCCACATTCTCTTCAATCTCATTCTTCCCTACAGGTCTTCAAAACAGCTGTTCACCACCATTGCAGATCGTCCCCAATCCAAAACCATGATCTTTTCTACCTGTGGTGTTTCCCCCCTGTCTCTGTTGTTCCTTTTGTCCTGTTGCATCCTGATCCATTCAGTGTACTCGTTCTTTAGTTCTTCCACGAGCCTCGACTAAAAACCTCGGTTTTTGAAATTACGTTTTAAGAGGGTTGAAAAAGGGGGAAGATATCAAATTACACCAATTTCCCATTTGTGACAAAAAACAAGCAACTTGAGAGTCTGTGGTAGCAACTCCATGTAGAGCAAACATAAACTTACCAATGCTTTTGGATCTCGAACTTTAATCGGCGACGTCCCCTCCGACTTCTCAGGTGTACCGTTGGGTGTGCACGAGACATGTGATTCTCTGCCGTCCGAACCATCCACGAGGCACTTGGACTTGATCGTACTTAGACCAGATCTTCAAACGAAAAAATATAAATGGAAAAAGCTTTTGAACACAATATCAGACGATACAAAATGCAAATCTGTAATTCTCACCAGCCCAATACAACAACAACAACATGCATTTTAAAGGCCATTTTCCCTGCTAGAGCGGGGGTTAGCCTTGCGGTCCCCATGACAATCTTCTCCATTTTGCCCTATTTTACCCTCACCAGCCCAATGTGCTGATGTATTCAAAACCAAGAACTGTGCACCAACTACCTTTCAGATTTCTGTGACAAAAATAACTAGAATTTACTGAGATTTTAACGCACATTTATATCATGGCAAAACAACTAAAGGAAACAAAATATAATCCATGATGCTTTCCTCCTGCATTTCATCTTCTCAACAACTTGACATCCAAAAAGTGTACCAAACTAAGTACAAAACAATTATTAAAACTGAAATGTCACAGCTCACATCAATCAAGATAACAAAAATTTTAAGAGAAGCATTAGATGATACTAACTCAAGTTACGATCTTCAAAGGGATTTTGATGATTGATTTTCAAAGGGACATGACCTTTGACCTGTTGAACCCAAGATTTAAAAGGTTCATATTTGTATAGCAACCCATACTTGTGCCAAGTTTGGTTGAAATCTCTTACTTTTTTTTAACAAGTTATTGTGGGAACAAAGATTTTCAATTGAAGGTCACATGACCATAGACCTTTTGAACCAAAAATCGAATTAGTTCATCTTTGCTTTATAGTACATACTTGTGCCAAGTTTGGTCAAAATCCCTTGAGTGGTTCACAAGTTATCTCGGAAATGAAAATCTGCTACACGTGCAAGCACGGACGGATGGATGGATGGGCACCAGAAAACAATACCTCCGGCACCTTTGGTTGCTGAGGCATAAACATTAATGTTTAAATTAAGCATTGCCGTGACAACCCAAGGATTTGGTTTTGGTGGTGTTTCAGGCCAGAAATGATAAACATCACCAACTGATGCAATGAGAATCACAATACGATGCGAGAGTCTGTTACTTTTGTCCGTAGTAATCCTCAAAGAAATGTTCTTTCCACTGCTGCACTGGCTTTTCCTTGTCTTGCTCCTGTCTCAGGCGAAGTTGTACTTCAGGAGTGAATTCACCTGGAAGGCGAGGGAGGAGGGGATAGGAGAGGGGGGTGGGGGGGAGAAGGTGACTGCTGTTTACAATAAATGCTCCATGAATCTCGAGCAGTTGGAAATTAACGAAAGTAGGCGGCTGACTGACAATACAGCATGATTCTTGGAAGGTAAGGTTGTGTGCATGCGAAAAGAGGAAGGGGGGGGGGGGGGGCAGTTATGTAGAGCTAAAAAGGAAATGAAAATATGTTGAACCTGAACTGCCCGGCTTTGGTGGGAAAAGTTTTCATTAACCGCACATTAGTTGTTTTTTTTTTGTTTTTTTTAAAATACAGAATCGAGGCTCGCGTAAGAGCTAACACATTGAACATGAAAACATGCACAGACACACAAAACATACAATGAAGGGAGTGGGAGACAAGAGGGAGAGAGAGAGGGAGAGAGAGAGGGAAGCACACAAGCACAACAACAGGAGAGAACAGTGACGTCGGTAGATCTGTGGGAGGGGCAAGGAGGGGTACACGCCGGTTTAAAGCAAATGAACACTACTAGGAATTTCAGGAAAAGTTGGGGATTGAAAGAGGTGGATTTGGGGTGTTTTAACGGGGGTACAAAAGATCAAGGTTTTGGATGGGGTAAGATGATGGTGGTGAACAGCTGTTTAAAGACCTGGAGGGAGTAGAGGGATTGAAGTGAGTGTGGGAGATTGTCCAGAGTCGGAAGAAAATAGGAATTAAAGAATGAAGGTGAACAGAGAGTCTTGATTTTGGCAATTTCACCAGAAGAGGGTTGCTGGCAGATCCTGTGTGTCCTGCAGGAATATTTGGGGGGCAGAGCACAGACAGAGCAGGGGGAGAAAGGCCAGAGAGGAGTCGGTAGAAGACAGAAAGACCACCAACCTGCCTGCGGTGAGAGAGAGAAAGGCCCTCAGAATCAGCTTCATTGCAGGAGATACCAATGATTCTGAATGCTTTGGTTTCAACCGTGTGAAGCCGAGCTCAGTGTGACGCAGGAGCACCAGCTCAGAGGGGAGAGCAGTATTTCATTGAGCTGCGGATGAAAGCTTTGCATGTGGCGAGGAGCTCAGAAGTGCCCAGAGAGGACTGCACGACGGAGGACGCCCAGATGGCGACTGGCTTTGGAGGCCAGCTTGGACATGTGGTTTTCCCAGGAAAGATCATGGCAGATGCATCATGGCAGATGCATCATGGCAGATGGACCTGACGGCATCAGCCCACGGGTCCTAAAATCCTGTTCTTCCGCTCTTTCACTCCCTCTCTCTGTTCTCTTCACCCTCTCTTTTGCTCAAGGTCATCTTCCATCTGCTTGGAAATCTGCCAACATCACCGCTTTGCACAAAAAAGGTGCAAAAACAGATCCCAGCAACTACAGACCAATCAGCCTTCTCCCAATTATCAGCAAAGTCATGGAATCCATCATTGCTTCAGATATGAAATCTTTCCTCTTCTCCAATGGCTTGATCTCTGATCATCAATTTGGTTTAAGACCTGGACACTCTACTCTGGACATGCTGCTTCTGCTTTCACAACAATGGATGGAGGTCCTCAATGCCAAACAGGAAATTAGAGCAGTCTCCCTTGACATATCACGTGCCTTCGATACGGTCTGGCACCCCGCTCTGCTCACCAAACTCTCGTCTTTTGGTATCCATGGAAATCTCCACGCATGGCTGGCGGACTTCCTCTCTAGTCGTAGTCAACGTGTGGCCCTGAATGGGTTTCTCTCATCTCCTCTTCCTGTTCAGGCTGGAGTTCCCCAAGGCAGTGTTCTGGGCCCTGTGCTTTTTCTGGTCTTCATCAATGATCTCTCTCCAGACATGGAGAAGAGGAAGAAGTTGTTTCTTGGGTTTGTTGATCTGGAGAAAGCATTCGATCGGGTTCCACACAAAGTATTGACATGGGCATTGAGGAAGTTAGGAGTGGAGGAATGGTTGATCAGAATAGTGATGGCAATGTACAAAAGAGCGCGCACAGCTGTAAGGACGAAGGACGGGAACAGTGGTGAGTTTGAGGTGAAGGTGGGAGTGCATCAGGGGTCGGTACGACGTCCACTACTATTTGTAGCTGTGATGGAGGTGCTGGCTCAGAACGTAAAGGAGGGTTTACCGTGGGAGTTGTTGTATGCAGATGATCTGGTGTTGATTGCGGAAAGTATGGATGGACTGAAGGAAAAGATGAACACGTGGAAGGAATGTATGGAGACAAAAGGTCTGAAGGTGAATATCGGAAAGACGAAGGTGATGGCAAGTGGTAAAGCATGTGGTGAGGTGGAAAGAACTGGGAAGTGGCCCTGTGCTGTGTGTAGGAAGGGTGTCGGAGTGAACTCCATTCAGTGTACAATGTGCGCTGAGTGGGTTCATCAAAAATGTAGTGGTCTGAGAGGGTCATTAACCAGTGTGGCAGCTACATTCAAATGTAAGGTGTGCACAGAGGGAGCTGCAGATGGAGGAAATGTTGAGTTGGATCTTGGAGACGGCGTGAAGCTGGAAGGTGTGAAAACATTTTGCTACCTCGGAGACATGCTGAATGGAGAAGGTGGATCAGACTCGGCAACGGTTGCTCGGGTGAGATGTGCATGGAAGAAGTTTCGGGAATTGAGTGGCGTGCTGATGATGAGGGGAGTGTCGTTGAAGCTGAAGGGAAAGGTGTATGCTGCATGTGTGAGAAGTGTTATGATTTATGGGAGCGAGACATGGGTAATGAACGTAGAGCAGCAACGAAGGTTGGAAAGGGTGGAAATGCGAATGGTTCGACGGATGTGCGGAGTATCGTTGAGAGAGAGGAAGACAAATGATGAATTGCGAAAGATGATGGGAATAGAGCCTGTGATTGATGCTGTGAAGAGGAACAGGTTGAGATGGTTTGGTCATGTGTTGAGGAAGGATGAAAGTGACTGGTTGAGAAGAGTGATGGAAATGAATGTAGAAGGAAGTAGAAGACGGGGAAGACCGAGAAAGACTTGGCTAAAGATGGTGGAAGAAGAAATGCGGGCAAGGGGGTTAACAAGGAGAGATGCAGAAAATAGGGCAAAATGGAGAAGATTGTCATGGGGACCGCAAGGCTAACCCCCGCTCTAGCAGGGAAAATGGCCTTTTAAAATGCATGTTGTTGTTGTTGTTGTTGTATCAATGATCTCTCTGACTCTCTTGAAAATCCTCTCTATCTCTTTGCTGATGACTCCACTCTCTGCCGCTCCATTCCTCATCCCCCTGATCGGCAGTCTGCAGCCTCCTCACTCTCTGCAGACCTGGACAAAATCACAGACTGGGCAAACAAGTGGAACATGTCTTTCAATCCTGACAAATCTCACACTCTTATGATGTCTCTCCGAAAAGACCGACTGGACAACCCTCCCATCCACTTTCTGAATAATCCTCTCCAAGAAGTTCTGTCACTCAAGCTTTTGGGTCTCACTATCTGCCATGATCTTTCCTGGGAAAACCACATTTCAAATCTGGCCTCCAAAGCCAGTCGCCGACTGGGCATCCTCTGTCGTGCGAAGTCCTTCCTTGGCACACCTGAGCTCCTCACCACATACAAGGCTTTCATCCGCAGCTCAATGGAATACTGCTCTCCCCTCTGGGCTGGTGGTGCTCCTGCCTCACACCTAGCTCGTCTTCACGCTGTTGAAACCAAAGCATTCAGAATCATTGGAATCTCCCGCGATGAAGCTAACTCCAAGGGCCTCTCACTCACTCACCGCAGGCAGGTTAGGTTGGTGGTCTTTCCGTCTTCTACCGACTCCTCTCTGGCCTTGCCCCCCCAGCTCTCTCTGGGCTCTGTCCCGCAAATATTCCTACAGGTCGCACAAGATCTGCCTGCAACCATCTTATGGTTAAACTGCCAAAATCAAGACTCTCTGCTCACCTTCACTCCTTCATTCCTCTTTTCTCCCGCCTCTGGAACAAACTCCCTCACTCTCTTCAATCCCACTCCACCCTCCAGGTCTTTAAAACAGCTGTTCACCACCATCTCTTATCTTCCCCCATCCAAAACCTTGATCTTTTCTACCCCCACTAATTTCACCCCAATTCCACTTTTTTGAAATACCAACTTCTGTCCTGGAAGTCCTTGGTGTCCTTGTGTTTTATACTTCTCCCTCCCCCCCCCCCCCCCCTTCCCATGCCTCCTGCCCCCAAGCCCTCTCTCTCCCACACTTCTCCCTGCTCTCAAATGTTGTGGTTGTGTGCTTCCCCTTCTCTCCCCATCTTGTCTTCCGCTCCCTCTTTTTATATATTTTGTTTGTCTGGTTGATTTGTTTGTGAAGTAAATGTTAGCTCTTTCACGAGCCTCGATTCAGTATACAAAAAAAAAAAAAAAAAAGATGGAGAGACCCAAAAGTTTGAGTGACAGAACTTCTTTGAGAGGATTGTTGAGAAAGTATATGGGAGGGTTGTCCAGGCGGTCTTTTCAGAGAGACAATGTGAGAGTGTGAGGTTTGTCAGGATTGAAAGACATGTTCCACTTGTTTGACCAGTTTGAGATCTTGTCCAGATCTGCAAAGAGTGAAGAGGCTGCTGCCTGCCGATCTGAGGGTTGAGATATGGAGTGGCAGAGAGTGGAGTCATCAGCAAAGAGATAGAAGAGAGGGTTTTCCAGAGAGTCGGAGAGATCATTAATGAAGACCAGAAAAAGCACAGGGCCCAGAACACTGCCTTGAGGAACTCCAGCCTGAACAGGAAGGGGAGATGAGAGAAGCCATTCAGGGCCATATGTTGACTGCGACCAGAGAGGAAGTCTGCAAGCCATGCGTGGAGGTTTCCATGGATACCATAGGAGGAGAGTTTGGTGAGCAGGGCGGGGTGCCAGATCGTATCGAAGGCGGGAAGACAGCTCTGATTTCCTGTTTGGCATTGAGGACCTCCATCTATTGTTGAGACAACAGAAGCAGCATCTCCAGAGTAGAATGACCTGGTCTGAATCCAAATTATGAATCCCTGCTCTGATCCTCTGATCCGAGATCAAGCCATTGGAGAAGAGGAAGGATTTGATGTCAAAAGCGATGATGGATTCCATGACCTTGCTGATTATCGGGAGCAGGCTGATTGGTCTGTAGTTGCAAGGATTGGTTTTTGCACCTTTTTGTGTAAAGGGGTAATGTTGGCTTATTCCCAAGCCGATGGCGAGTATTTTTCAATGACAAGTGAAAAGCCCACAGGTCGGTCCTGCAAACGCATGTATCCCAGTTTGCCGCCCTCCATACTTGTATTGATTGTGAGATCCTAATTTACACCCACCTGCACTTCTCCATACCTCCAGAATTGCACAATCTTGCTCTCCCTAACCCCCACCTCCTTTCCATGACACCGGGACCAGCAGGACTATTTTGTGACACAGAAGATCATGCTGCACAGTGCAAAAAGGCTGTACAAATTGCCCGCTCCTCATGGAGCTATGTAAGGTAGCACACTCGGGCACCACGGTCGTTGTTCGTTAGTTTTGAGCCGAGAGAGATATAGAAAGCAGGAGGGAGAGTACTCGGAAATACTTTGTAGCAGTATGTGGTATGCAACACGTTGGATAGAGCACGGAGTTGTAGAAACTGTCGGCGTGCCTATTCACGTCCTAACCATCACCTGTACGCGCCTTTACAATCTGCCGCCACCATGCCGGTGCACTGCACGCAGTGCACGACACCTCAGAATGTAGGCTGGACCACACCAACATGTCACTATTTATCTCACAAGTTGTGTTATTCATCCCTTCTGCTTGAAGCTATTTTGTGCCCATCATTCCGACATTTTAGGGAACCATGAACCAAAAAGGGAACCATGACAATTACAAGTACATATGGGCAGGGTACAGCCCTAAGTGGAGATCGGTTCTGAGGTTTGGGACATGGAATGTAGGGACAATGACAGGGAGATCAGGAGAAGTGGTGGAAGTATTGGTCAGAAGAAGAGTGGACATGTGTTGTGTGCAAGAGACGAGATGGAAGGGAAGTGGTGTGGGAATGGTGAAGGGTAGGCAGGGACAGAAATACAAGTTTGTGTGGCAAGGGTGCCTGGAGGGCGTGAATGGTGTTGGTGTCCTGTTTTCTGAGGAGTTTGTAGACAGTGTGGTGAGTGTGACGAGAGTGAGTGATAGGTTGATGATGGTGAAAATGATGATTGGAAAGCTCTTGGTGAACGTCATCTCGGGATATGCTTCGCAGGTTCGTCGAAGCGATGAAGAAAAGGACAAGTTCTGGTGTGCGATAGAGAAGCTGATGGAAAACGTGAAAGATGAGGAAGTTGTTGTGGTAGGAGGAGACCTAAATGGACACGTGGGAAGGAGTATGGATGGTTTTGACGGAGTTCATGGGGGTTACGGATATGGTGTGAGAAATGGAGAAGGTGAAAGGATTTTGGAGTTTGCTGATGGAGCTGATTTGTTGATTTGTAATACTCAGTTCCAGAAAGAGGATAATAAGCTTGTTACATACACATCAGGTGGGTCGACGACAACCGTTGACTACCTGATGGTGCGCGTAGGCGAGATAGGGGGCACCTCCGGGACACAAAGGTGATCACGGGGGAGGAGGCTGTTTCACAGCACCACTTGGTTGTCTGCGACGTAAGGGTGAAAGGTGCGAGGAGAGCTCGGCGGGTGAAGTACCAACCGAGAATGAAGGTGTGGAGGTTGAAAGAGGTGACAGTAAGGGAGGCATTACAAGAGAGGCTGAGTAGGGTCGAGGATGATGTGGTTGAGCTTGAAAGTGGTTGGATGTCGATGAAAGCTAGTCTGTTGGGAGCCGTTGGTGAGGTATGTGGATGGACAAAAGGACCACCGAGGCACTCGGAAACATGGTGGTGGGATGATGAAGTTGGAAAGAGGATTGACGAGAAGAGGAAGAAGTTCAAGGAGTGGCAGAAGGCGAAGGGTACGGGAGCAGAAACAGCAGAGCATGAAATTTATAAGGCAGCCAGGAAGGCTGCAAAGAAAGAGGTAGCAAAGGCGCAGGAGGCATGTAGGAAAACGTTCGGAGAACGCTTGGATTCGGAAGAGGGTCAGAAAGCAGTATTCAGGATTGCAAAGCAGATAGCGAAAGAGAGGTGTGATGTGATGGGGGTGAGTTGCTTGAAGGATGAAGTGGGACAAATCGTTGTCGACCCAGATGGAATTAAAGGAAGATGGAAAAGATATATGGAAATGCTGTTGAATACAGAGAATGAATGGGATGGCAACATAGAGAGTAACCCAGTTTTAGGACCGGCAGAGAAGATAACTGAGAAGGAAGTTGAGGAAGCGATAAAAGCAATGAAGGGTAGAAAAGCGGGAGGGCCGACGGGTGTTGTGGGAGATATGTTGAAGGCAGCAGGAAGTTGGGGTGTGAAGAGAATGACAGAGATCTGTAATCTGGTGGTGAAAGAAGGCCGCATTCCAGTGGATTGGGAACTGAGTACCCTCGTCCCTCTATACAAGGGGAAAGGTGACCCTCTGGAGTGTGGCTCGTACCGAGCGATAAAGTTATTGGAGCATGGAATGAAGGTATTGGAAAGGGTGTTGGAGAGGAGGATAAGGAAGAAAGTGAAGATCGACGAAATGCAGTTTGGATTCATGCCAGGAAGAGGAACGACAGACGCGCTTTTCATTGTGAGGCAGTTGCAGGAGAAGTACATGGAGAAGAGGAAGCAGTTGTTTCTTGGGTTTGTTGATCTGGAGAAAGCATTCGATAGGGTACCACGCAAAGTATTGACATGGGCATTGAGGAAGTTAGGAGTGGAGGAATGGTTGATCAGAGTAGTGATGGCAATGTACAAAAGAGCGCGCACAGCTGTAAGGACGAAGGACGGGAACAGTGGTGAGTTTGAGGTGAAGGTGGGAGTGCATCAGGGGTCGGTACTAAGTCCACTACTATTTGTAGCTGTGATGGAGGTGCTGGCTCAGAACGTAAAGGAGGGTTTACCGTGGGAGTTGTTGTATGCAGATGATCTGGTGTTGATTGCGGAAAGTATGGATGGACTGAAGGAAAAGATGAACACGTGGAAGGAATGTATGGAGACAGTAGGTCTGAAGGTGAATATCGGAAAGACGAAGGTGATGGCAAGTGGTAAAGCATGTGGTGAGGTGGAAAGAACTGGGAAGTGGCCCTGTGCTGTGTGTAGGAAGGGTGTCGGAGTGAACTCCATTCAATGTACAATGTGCGCTGAGTGGGTTCATAAAAAATGTAGTGGTCTGAGAGGGTCATTAACCAGTGTGGCAGCTACATTCAAATGTAAGGTGTGCACAGAGGGAGCTGCAGATGGAGGAAATGTTGAGTTGGATCTTGGAGACGGCGTGAAGCTGGAAGGTGTGAAAACATTTTGCTACCTCGGAGACATGCTGAATGGAGAAGGTGGATCAGACTCGGCAACGGTTGCTCGAGTGAGATGTGCATGGAAGAAGTTTCGGGAATTGAGTGGTGTGCTGATGAGGAGGGGAGTGTCGTTGAAGCTGAAGGGAAAGGTGTATGCTGCATGTGTGAGAAGTGTTATGATTTATGGGATCGAGACATGGGTAATGAACATAGAGCAGCAACGAAGGTTGGAAAGGGTGGAAATGCGAATGGTTCGACGGATGTGCGGAGTATCGTTGAGAGAGAGGAAGACAAATGATGAATTGCGAAAGATGATGGGAATATAGCCTGTGATTGATGCTGTGAAGAGGAACAGGTTGAGATGGTTTGGTCATGTGTTGAGGAAGGATGAAAGTGACTGGTTGAGAAGAGTGGTGGAAATGAATGTAGAAGGAAGCAGAGGACGGGGAAGACCGAGAAAGACTTGGCTAAAGATGGTGGAAGAAGAAATGCGGGCAAGGGGGTTAACAAGGAGAGATGCAGAAAATAGGGCAAAATGGAGAAGATTGTCATGGGGACCGCAAGGCTAACCCCCGCTCTAGCAGGGAAAATGGCCTTTAAAATGCATGTTGTTGTTGTTGTTGTATCCCGACCCCAACATAAGCATGTGGAAATGCTTTCTTTCCACACCAATGGAATAGTTTGAGAACGAGGGAGCCAAAGGCACGGGTAATTGCACATAGTAATGAAGTACAATAAAGGTCTGCGGAGTTAGCAATTTACCCTACCGTTCAGGCATCTGGGGTGCGGCCCGTGTGAGCAGGATTTTAGAAACTGCACACATCACAATATTGTTATGTTTGTGGGGGGGGGTAGATGATGAAATACCATAGTACAGGTAGGATTGTATAGGGATAGCATGGAGCGTGGACACGTAGGAGACATCTCAATGCATTTAAGCAGGGAAACTGGAACTTAAGATTATGTGTCTTCACACGGGGTGTGGAGCTTTGTTAACTAGGTAGGGATTAAAGTTAGTTTCACCAGTCTGTGATTGCTCCCGTAGTTTTCCCTATGTTTCTACTATTATAACAAGGCCGGCCATAAAAACCATGTTCGTAACAACAATCGTCCCCTGCTAGCAGGCCGAGCGATCGGCAAATAAACCCCGCCTCCAAACTATCGTAACCAACAGGCGACGCCCCGAGCTTCGTCATTGGTCGTGGAGACATGGGGAGATTCGACGGAGCTCAGGCGATTGGACGGCGTGACGTCACAGAGAAGATTCGAGCAAAAAAGAAAAATAATCGCTCATTCTCTCTCTCTCGGTCTGACTTTCGTCTCAGGCGGTCGCTTTTTGTCTCTGGCTTGGCTGTTCCTGGCTCGTGTGCAATCGTGAGGAGAACTTTTTGGAGCTCATGTGGACTTTTGTGGCGTTGGAGGAGGAGGTGTTAGTGGCGTTTTGCGGGGCTCTTTGCGCTTCGGACGGAGTGGGGACCAAAAGAGGACCAGCCACACGAACTACTTCATGTTTGTGGCAACGCGGAGAGCAACTTCGTGCCATCTTGTGTGTTTCCCGTGCAGTGACTTCGGGGTCCGACGACCACCAGGCTCCGACATGCCCTTTCTGGATGCAAAGCTGAGTGCCGGCCGGCTTAAAATATTTTATTTTATCTTTCCCTTTGCCTATTTTGGAGTCAACGTGGAGGGTCCCTCGAAGTAGGATTTTATCGTCTTGCATTTAATTTAATTCATTATTGTGGCATTTTTCTCATTTGTCATGTGTGTTTATTTATGCGTGGGTTTGGGAATAAACCCGTGTGGATCCGTCCAGGTAAGCGCTTTGGTTCCCTCACCGGCGCGCAATGGACCAATCGCCAAATTTGGCTACATGCCAGGGGATTAAGGACCGTTATGACTTTTCATCATCCAGCGGTGTTAACCGTTGGGCTGACAGGACGATATTGATCCGACAACATAAATTGGTTAGAGTACACATGGCACAAATGCATGTTAACTGCAGAAGACAAAATTAAAAGGGGTCAAAGCAGGCAAAGATCCAGGAACCAAAAAGTGGACAAGTGAAAGATCAGTGGTTGGTGGGGGGAGGTGGGGAGAGGGTGGGGGTGTGAAGGGTTTGTGAAAGTGTGGAGAGGGGGAAGGAGTTGATGAAATTTATTGCTATGTTTGCATTCCAATTTATGGAAGAGGATGACTCAAAGTACCATCTCATTTATTTATTGGAAAACAACATGCACCTTTAAAGCACATAACTACTATTTTTAAGAGTTCTACCAGTGTGGTTCAAGGTTAAGAGGAATTTACAAGGAACTTAGATGCAGAAGGAGCCATCAAGCTTTTTCAATCGTTCCAATATCTCAGTAACCCCTATCCCCATTAATTATAGATACCTATCTAACTCAATTTTAAAATTGTCTACTGTTTCTGCTGCCACTACCTTTGCAGGGAGATCATTTCATGCATTTACTACTTAGAGAAAGGCTCTTGCCTCAACACCGTCTTAACTCTCCTTTACTCTCAGGCTATAGCTCCTGGTCATATTACTGTCTATTGTCGTGTAACCGGGGTTAAGACCCCGAGGACGAATGGCCGAAACAAGCTTAAACTCCGAGGCGTACTCCGAACCTTGGCGGGATTGCCTTTGGCGCGTGTGGGAAGGCCCAAGCCTTAAATAATCGAGAACACACACAGAGGTTAATCCGTACCCACAAACACAAAGACGGGACAGAAAAATCCACAATACGAGAAAAGTAAGATTCAACAAATAATGATTTAATGAAAATACATGTAACCCAAATAAAATGAATGCGAGGTAAAAAAATGATTTTCGAATTTGAGACGTCTCCATTCAGACTCATATACAAACAAAGGGGAAACAAAAGTAAAAGAAAATAAATAATGCTTTGGTAATCGGCCAGCACTCAGCTTTGCGTCCCCAAATGGCTGGTAAGGCTTGCTGGTCGTTCGTAGTCTCCAAACCACGCACAGGAAATACAAAATGGCGCGGAGTCGCGCCTGTAGCCAGCCGCCGGCGTGAGGCAAGCAGGCACGATCCCTCTTTGTTTCGCTCGCGACCCACTCCTTCTCCGCAGAGCACCACCGTCAACCAACACCTCCTCCTTCCACATTGCAAAAGTCCAAAAGAACCGACACGGCTCCTCACCAGCATACTCGGGACGACAGCGTCCACTCGGGACGACAGCGCCCACTCGAGACGAGAGCCAGAACGAGAGAGAGCCAGAACGAGAGAGACAGAACGAGAGAGACAGAACAAGACAGAGACAGAGAGGGAACCAAGATGGCGAGACCCGTCTTTTTTTCCTCCAGCTCTCAAATTTTCCATGATGACGTCACTCTCTGTCCAATCACCGAGCGCTATCAATCATCCCATCGCGCCTCCACCAAAAACGAAGGCCGGGGCATGGCCTCCTCGTTAAGAGTAGTCAGGGGGGTGGGGGGGGGGGGCAGAGTCCAATCTCTCTTCGGGAATGTTCGGATGACGTCGGCGGTCGTGATGAGGCGGGATTTACGTGCCGATCGGCAAATGTGCTAGGTGTTGGTTAGCCCTGGCGGCGTTGTGAGCGAATGAGTCCAATTGTTATAGGTGTTGTTTGGCGGGCTTTTAATTGTAATAAAGGCGGAGGGAAGATCACAGGGGCACACACTGGAAGTTAGGCCGAGAAAAATATGTTTCCGTCTCTGGTCAACGCGTGCATAGATTTTGACCCTGCGCGTCAACATTTTTTTTTTTTTCAAATTTCCAATGGTACCTACAACAGCACGCGCCTGTTGTTGCCGGGCCGGCGCGCTATCTCGGGAAATAAGGGTCTGTGAGGGTCGCTGGAGGGAAGATGGAGGGAAGATCGACGTTCGCGCACGGTTCTCCCCTACAAAACTACGTTTAGTTTGTCCAAATCCAGCCAGTCGTTCCAAAGATATGAGTAGTTTTATGTGCCGTGCCGTCATGAATCCAATCGGCTGGACATTGTCATTTATTGAAACGAAGATGTTCTTTGTCAGGTTCGTGTGAAGCAACCAGAAGGCCGAGAGAGCTGCGGGTGTTCTCGTTAGTTAGGCCTGGATCCTATCTCGTTTGTCATGAAGTTGTAAGTGTCTGTGATAATCTGGTGGACTGGGAGAAGAGATCGTGGGAGACCATCTGCCTGTTAGACCACTTGCGCATGCGCAGTGTTAACGCGATCGACGCATTGGAATGTTCGACGGTACAGCGAGGCGATCTCGAGAACAAAATGGCAGTCTATAATATGCTTGAAGAACTTAATGATTTTCAGAATAAATACATTGTAAAATAACTAATCAAGCTTGTGTTCATTATTTACAAAAAGGCCGACCTGTCCCATTTAATTGGCTGTCTTTAATTTCTCTCTGGATGGCGCCATGACAGATGAGGAGGACCGCAAGGCATGAGGACACAAAAAACAACACCTTTATCTATCTATAATTCCACTAATCTCTGTGTGTTTGTTTGTTTGTCTGTGACCGCTGTTTCTCGACAACCACGGGTCCGATATACTTGAAACTTGCCAGGTATATTGCTGGGGACCCGAGGATGTGCCTTTTCAAGGTTTCATATTAATCGGACAAGTAGTTACCGAGCTATGGCGATTTCTTTACCAAACTCCGCAAGCCGTTCGCTTTGGACCAAACCATTTCATGTAAATAGAGGGGGGGGATTGTCACCGTACTCGCAAGCCGTTCGCTTTGGACCAAACCATTTCATGTAAATAGAGGGGGGGGATTGTCACCGTACTCGCAAGCCGTTCGCTTTGGACCAAACCATTTCATGTAAATAGAGGGGGGGGGGGATTGCCACCGTACTCGCAAGCCGTTCGCTTTGGCTTTGCGAATGGACCAAACCATTTCATGTAAATAGAGGGGGGGGATATAATTTTAGATATATATATAGTACGGGCATGCCCTAGTCTATCTATAAATTCCAGTAATCTCTGTATGTGTGTTTGTTTGTTTGTTTGTTTGTTTGTCTGTGACCGCTGTTTCTCGACAACCACGGGTCCGATATACTTTAAACTTGCCAGGTATATTGCTGGGGACCCGAGGATGTGCCTTTTCAAGGTTTCATATTAATCGGAGAAGTAGTTACCGAGCTATGTCCAAAAAACGATTCAACCAATCAGAGAGCAGCGAGCTATCGCGTGTGCCGAACGTGGCGAACAGACTCTGCCTCGGACGGCACATTTGAGAGCGTATTCATTTATTTCACGTTGGAAAACTATGTTGCCGTTAAACTATGTTTTAAAACTAATTAAAACTACTATCTATAATTCCACGGGTCCGATAAAAAACACCGTACTCGCAAGCCGTTCGCTTTGGACCAAACCATTTCATGTAAATAGAGGGGGGGGATTGTCACCGTACTCGCAAGCCGTTCGCTTTGGACCAAACCATTTCATGTAAATAGAGGGGGGGGATATAATTTTAGATATATATATAGTACGGGCATGCCCTAGCCTTTACAGCCTAGTATGTGCAATCCATGCTTTAAAAAAAAAAAAAAAAAAAAAAAAAACCCCCGCATCGCCGCATCAATTCTGAAACTTTGGTCTGACCAGTCCGGAAATATCTTTTTCTCAGCCTTAGGCCGAAAAAAATATATTGCTGGTCTCTGGTCAGATCAAAGTTCCAGAATTGATGCGGCGATGCGGTTTTTTTCCTTCTTTTTCTTGAAAAGCATGGATTGCACATATAGAGGTGTTGTTTGTGTCCTCATGCCTTGCGGTCCTCCTCATCTGCCGTGGCGCCGTCCAGAGAGAAATTAAAGACAGCCAATGGGACTGGTACTGGTAGGCCTTTTTGTAAATAACGAACACAAGCTTAATAAGTTATTTTAAAATGTATTTATTTTGAAAATCATTAAGTTCTTCAAGCATATTATAGACTGCCATTTCATTCTCGAGATCGCCTCGAAGCAGGGTCGGTGTCATGGGAGGGCATTCGCGGGCCATGCCCCCCCCCCCAAATGAATTATTGTGCCCCCCCGAACCCCCATCCCCAGGCCAAGCCTTTGGTGCCAAACTTACTTTACTTAGGCAGTTAAGACCGAAAAATAGGGCGTATCGTTCATTTTTTCAGGAAAGCACCAAATTTGGCACAGATATAGTATGGACCTATACAATTGTTTTCCTGAGGGGCGTCCAAAAATTCAGAACCCCTGGTGGCCGCCATATTGAATTTCAACATGACCGCCCTCTGTGACCTATTTCCCTCAATAACTTCTATACTATGAGCGATAACACCACAGTTCCAGTGTCTTACCCCATGTTTTCATGGTCTCTGAATCCAATGGGATCAATTGCATAAAGATTGGCATCCATCATCTTTAATTTCAAGATGGCCGCCATGGTGTTTCCATTTTCCTTGAATCTCTCATAGTATTTTAGGTAAAATCTCAATTCCAAATGATACACATTGTTTTATTGGTCTCTGATAACAATGGAATGGTATTAATTAATCAAAGTTACACACAGTTGCAGTTTTAACTTAAAATATTGTGGGCACTTGAAAGGTGGAGGCTCTCGCACAGACGCGTAGTACTACAAGCACTGTCCATCGCAGTCACACAGTGATGTGCAGGGCAGATTTGCTCTGGAGCATTTACAGTTGCCTTTACAGGCCGACTTACAATGGCAGCTTGTAAGCTCTGAACATGCCTCCTGTATCAGTGGTATTGTGGTCCAAATTGGTGTCCAAGAAGTCCCTGTTTTCATCCAGCCCCAATCAGCTGGTGATGGAAGTTCTGGGTAGGGCACAAGTGCCTGACTCCATACGTGTCCAGCCTGAAAACATGCACGTTTTAGGTGTTGTTCAAAGGCGTCTGCTGTTGGGGGAATGTGATCAATTGTTCTTGCCTTCTTCATGAACAAGTGTCGGCGCATGTCATTCACTGTCTTTATCTCGGTAGTCCGGTCATAGAGGATGGCAACATATCTTTCTATGCTCTGTAGTTCCATAGTAATAGCGTCCACAGATGGCCTATAAGCGAGAGCATGAAAGGTCTGCGTGATGCTGGGGTATGCCTCCCAAGCCTTCCAGGCTGTCTTTTTCCCAATTTGGGCAAAAAATGACACTGTGTCGCAGCCAGTGAAGGCATGAAATAATGGCAAAGACTCGGACTTCCTGCGGCCAAGGCCGGTGGCAATTTTATGGATGGCAAGGTTACGGTAGCTTTTACCAGTGTCAATGGCAATCCAGAGTTCCTCCACACCGTGTGACTGGTAGGTAAAGTAGTGTGCTATTGCCAAGACCACAATATCAAAATCTACAGTTCGAATCAATACCCGTTTTCTCCCCTTTTTCACGGCATCCAGGACATTATTTTTGAATTTTTGAATTTTCTGAATTTTTGGGTCGCCCCTCAGGAAAACAATTGTATAGGTCCATACTACATCTGTGCCAAAGTTGGTGCTTTCCTGAAAAAATGAACGATGCTTCCTCTTAACTGCCTAACTAGGAAGCCAGCCTTGGTTTTCATGATTATTATGCAAAATGTTGAATGATTTTTGGGTCTGTCTGCTTTTTAAGAGTGGAGTATACAGTCTATTTCAAATGATGTTCTAATGCCGCACAGTGCAGTGTGTGTGAGAGAGGGAGAGAGCGACAGAGAGAAAGAGAAAGACGTGGCTTGCACGTAGGCTATATTGTGTGTGTGTGTGTGTGTGTGTGTGTGTGTGTGTGTGTGTGTGTGTGTGTGTGTGTGTGTGTGTGTGTGTGTGTGTGTGTGTGTGTGTGTGTGTGTGTGTGTGCGTGCGTGCGTGCGTGCGTGACTTTGCAGCATGTTTTTAAATTCGAACTGGGTTGGTGTGCTGGTTGTTGAGGGCAAACTCTTACTATCAAGCATTTACATCATAGATTTAGTTATCGAACGGCAGTTTGTGCCCCCCCCCCTCCCCCGCGGTTACCCTAATGCCCCCCGATTAGATTTGTTCTGACGCCGAGTCTGCCTCGAAGTACCATCAAACATTCCAATGCCTCGATCGCGTCAACACTGCGCATGCGCAAGTGGTCTAACAGGCCGATGGTTTCCCACGATCTCTTCTCCCAGTCCACCAGATTATCACAGACACCTACAAATTCATGACAAACGAGATAGGATCCAGGCCTAACTAACGAGACCACCTCTCTAGGCCTTCTGGTTGCTTCACACGAACCCGACAAAGAACGCGTTCGTTTCAATAAATGACAATATCCAGCCGATTGGATTCATGACGTCACGGCACACAAAACTACTCATATCTTTGGAATCTTTGGATATGCAAATCCTAAACTAAACGTAGTTTTGTAGGGGAGAACCGTGCGCGAACGTCGATACCAATGGCGACCTTCACAGACCCGTATTTCCCGAGATAGCGCGCCGGCCCGGCAACAACAGGCGTGCGCTGTTGTACTTGTAGGTACCGTTGGAAATAAAAAAAATTGTTGACGCGCAGGGTCAAAATCGATGCGCTCGCTGACCAGAGACCGAAAATATATTTTTCTCGGCCTTATCCTAAAGCCCTACCTAATCAGCAAAGCTCCACCACTCGTATGGAGAGACACATATACGATCTTATTCTGTACGGAGTCCCTACTTAGTTACGGGGAACGCCCCCCCCCCCCCCCCCCCCCCCCCGGAACCGTAGCTACTGCAAGGTTCAATGCAGGCGTTACCGCTCCAGCCTTAGCACGTACTGACTCACACCTAATTAGCAGATGGAATAAATTAGGAGGGGACGTGGGAAGCGAGCCGTAGCAAATTTACCTGTTCTCCTTAACGTTCTACACCCCTTAAACAACAATTATAATATTTACAAGACTTGGTTCCTCGCTCCTAACTCCTGGGGAGGGTAGAAAATGTCAGCAACACACAAGAAAACTCTATCTTAACCACAAAACGTATTCAAAAACGTTTGTACAACCCCCTTCTAAGGACCACGCTCCCCGGTGGATGCCACAACGTTACCTGCGGAGCCATCCCAATTTACCCACATTTCCACGGGCCTTGTCCTTCTGGTGCAGGTTATTGACACGGATCGGTGGATGTTACCCCATTCACTCTCACATAAACCTTAATAATCCAAAACATTCATTCCAACCCCCCTGCAAGACCATGGCTTAAATGTCATGACATACAGGTGTATTATTAGGCAGCGGGGAGGTACCGTACAACCAGAATGTGGGGGTGCTTCAGGCTGTGGTTCCCGCAGTCCAAAAGCAAGTACCCGACTTGCGACTTCTTCACCCCCTCCCCTCCCCCCCCCCCCCCCCTTCAACTCTCGCTCCTGACAGCCAAACAGATCCTTAGCTGCACGTCCTGCCGAGAAGGGTCTCCGCAACATCCAGGCTCTCCAGGCCTCAGGCTCTCGTAGCCTCTTCCGGGTCGCCAGGGGTCTCCATACCCTCTGGTCGACCACCAGGCCCCCCTCCGATGGATCTCCAATTCCAGACACCACTGGCTGCCAGGGACAAATTACCTCAAGGGGGGGGGGCACAGTCACCGCTCCTCCAGAGCTTGATCCATTCCTGCAGACACACACCTTCCCCACCCACAAAATCCAAACTGACATTCCCTCTCCTGCTGCCATTTAATTCTCAAACACTGTAGTGCGAAAAGACCATGTCATTGTGTTCCTACACTGCCATGGCCTGCTTACATGTGAATTCCCACATTCACACTCGAAGCACGACTCAACTTTCCTCACAACAACACAAAACACAAAACCTTGTACACATATAACAAGACACCAACCACAAGACACTTTGTGGCATTCAAACTGATCCCCTCACCGACCATGTAATCACTCTCGCCACCCCCACTCCAAATTACTCATGTCCCAATTTATGAGCAAGTACCGAGCACCTGGGACAGTAAACATCAAGCACCTTACCTTATGTACAGGTCGTCACAGGTTGGTCGGGTCCAAGAGTGTCATCCACCACACCAAGTTTCCCCCGCACCCTTCCAATCCACGCAGGAGCCTCCCGACCCAGGTAGGGGCTCAATCTATCCCCGTGGACTCTCTGTGGAAGGGTATGCGGCCCCATCTGAATTTTGAAGACCACATCAGTCACGCCAGAACGCCACCCCGGGGCCCTTCCAAGGTGAGGTGGGTTTTGGGCACACACCCTTCCTCCTCCGGGGCCAGTAGAGCCAATTGAGGTCTCCAAGGAGGAAACAAGGTGAGTGCGCTCGGGTGTCATATCTTAATTTCATATGTGCGGAAGCCAAGCCAATTTGCTCCCTCGCAAACTCGTGAGCCTTTTCCATGCTCTCTCTCAAATTGTTGGCATAACTTTCCATGATCCCATCAACAAATCTATGGGGACGCGCATTTCCCGACTGAACAATCCCGACTCAACAAGGCGGGGGAGCACTGAGTGCTGTCGCATGCTGTGCAGTCCGGTAGGCCATCAACACAAACGGGAGATGTCGTCCCAATCCTGCTGGTGCTCGGAGGTGAAGAGGGCCAACTGCTTTAACAGGGTGCGATTAAACCTCTCCACCATCCCATATGAATGGGGCCTAAGAGGGGTCGTTCGAGTCTTATTAATTTGGAGGAGCGCGCACACCAACCGCAGGAGCTCGGATTCAAAGTTCCAGCCCTGGTCAGTGTGCAGCTTCCTTGGTACGTTAAACCGGGAGAAGAATCCTTCAACTAGAACATGAGCTACCAGCTGGGCTTCCTGGTTGGGCAATGGGTAGGCTTCTGGCCATTTTGTGAAGTAGTCCACTGCCACCATGATTGTGCACTTTGAGTACACCTGGAGCGTTGTACACCTGGAGCGGGGCCTTGCGCGCACGTGGGGGTTTAATTGTAATAAAGATGGAGGGAAGATCACAGGGGCAATTACACACTGGGGGTTATCCTTAAGCCATACCTAATTAGCAAAGCTCCACCCCTCGTATGGAGACACATATACGATCTTATTCTGTACAGAGTCCCTACTTAGTTACATCGAGGTGGGCTCTTCTTCTTCGCAACACTTGGAGCATGGTAATTTATACGATTCTATCTCGGCCAAGGTATTTCATTGTTTACCCCCCACAAACGTAACACTATTTGCTGAAAAACTCTTCTGTACTTATTTTCTCTATATCCTCCATTATCTTAAACATCTTAATCATATCCCTTCGTAACCACCTCCTTTATAATGCACAAAGTCCTGTTTTCCTTGAGCCTCTCCTTAGTTTCACTCGGCACGGAATCAATCTCTTAGCTCTGTGCTGAACCCGCTCTATGACAGCTATGTCCTTCCTGAGCTGTGGTGACCAAATGTGCACACAATATTCTGGATGGGGCCTTACTAAATTCCTATACAGTCTTAACAATACGTCTTTTGATTTATAATTTATCAGCCCCACAAATACAATCTAAAACTCCATTAACTTTACCTATGGCTGCCTGTCACTGTGCTGTCTGTTAAATTTGGTACACACAGTTCAGAAATGGCAGTGAATCAGTGAACGATCTTGAGTGTTATCACATGCAAATTTTGTTAGCTAATTTTTGAGATTCACTGGATTACTAGACTTCGAAGTTGCAGAAGAATTAGTATGCAAGTGTAGAAACAATGATTCATTCTCACTTCAGGTGTAAAAAGAAAAATGCAGTTTCCGGTAAACCGACCTACCCAAAAAATTACTGCTGACCCCAATGTTAATGTTTTTTAATGTACCGCTGTGATTCCAGTAGTTTCCCGAATCGGCGACTTTAAATGGAAAACCGAATCTGCCAATGAACAAGTAAACGAAAAAACATGTTTAAGGGCTGCACACTTTTATTTAAACAAGCGTTACGCCTAGGTCCCCCGTCGGTGAAGTGATGTGAGTTGACAAAGTGGAAGACGCAGAAAACATGCTATGATATGATATTTCGCTCACAAGGTTCAGACATACATGGATGCGGCCATCTTGGATTTTGACGTGGCGACCCAATTTTCAATATGCGTTCTTCCTTATGCCTAGATACACCCACACACCAGATTAGAAGTTGGTACTTCGCTTATTTTTCAAGATATTCCGCTCACAAGGTTCAGACATACATGGCGGCGGCCATCTTGGATTTTGACGTGGCGACCCAATTTTCAATAGCGTTCTTCCTTATGCGGAGATACACCCACACACCAAATTAGAAGTTGGTACTTCGCTTATTTTTCAAGATATTCATCTCACAAGGTTCAGACATACGTGGCGGCGGCCATCTTGGATTTTGACGTGGCGACACAATTTTCAATAGCGTTCTTCCTTGTGCCTTGATACACCCACACACCAGATTAGAAGTTGATACTTCGCTTATTTTTCAAGATATTCATCTCACAAGGTTCAGACATACGTGGCGGCGGCCATCTTGGATTTTGACGTGGCGACCCAATTTTCAATAGCGTTCTTCCTTGTGCCTAGATACAACCACACACCAGATTAGAAGTTGGTACTTCGCTTATTTTTCAAGATATTTCGCTCACAAGGTTCAGAAATATATATGGTGGCGGCCATCTTGGATTTTGACGTGGCGACCCAATTTTCAATAGCGTTCTTCCTTATGCCGAGATACACCCACACACCAAATTAGAAGTTGGTACTTCGCTTATTTTTCAAGATATTCATCTCACAAGGTTCAGACATATATGGCGGCGGCCATCTTGGATTTTGACGTGGCGACCCAATTTTCAATAGCGTTCTTCCTTATGCCTAGATACACCCACACATCAGATTAGAAGTTGATACTTCGCTTATTTTTCAAGATATTCAGCTCACAAGGTTCAGACATACATGGCATCAGACATACATGGCGGTGGCCATCTTGGATTTTGACGTGGGTTGCACCCACACCAAATTCGAATGCGGTCCTTCACTTACGCACGCACGCACACCCACCCACACGCACGCACAGACGGACGCACGGACGGAGGGGAAAACCATAGTCCCCCTTTCGCTCCGCGGTGCGACGGGGGACAAAAACGGAGTGTCATAAATTACAGAAAAAAAATCCCGATCAGGCTCTACAAAATCCATCAACAATACATTTAGTGAGGGGTTTGTTCCGGAAACCCAGCATTTTTTTTTTGGTAGATTGCAAGGTCAGAACCGAATAATCGAAAATATATATACACCCGGACCCAACCATTTGCGGTCAAAACATTTGTGGACCTCACATATTTGCGGTTCACAACATGATTCTACATTTGTAACCCTGTGCTTCGTGTATTTGCATATTTTGTGGGCGCAAACAACATATCTCCCAGCAGCCGCATGCATGACACAATTTTAAAACATATCTTCCACCAGCTATGCATAAAGCATCTGTATGTATGCAAAATCACATCTTCCATGAACCATGTACATGACCTGCTTCTACATTTGCAGCCCTGTGCTTCGCTTTGTCATGGCTTTTTGCAGGTGTATTGGCGGTTTTTCACGGGATTTTTGATTTTCCCTTATTAATCACTGCAGGTCCCTATCCTCTTTTTCCCCATTGAAACAAAGCTGCGACATTCGTGGATTCGACATTAGTGGCATTTTCCAGGAACACATCCCTTGCAAATGTCGGGGTCCGACTGTGTGTATGTATGTATATATGTATAAATGTGTGTATATATATTCAAAATCAAAATTTGATAGTTCAAAACACATCTTGGTTATGAGAACCAAAGGAGAATAGTCCTGATGTGGCACCTACCTTCCCCTAAACGTTCCGTCCACTCTCCTGCAGCGAAGTTGAAAAACTCGTTGTTAAGTGCCATGTTGCTTAATGAAATGCCATTCGCAGAAACCTGTTAACAAACACAGATCTGACAAACTCGCTTGTACTTGCAGAGGAGTTTATGTTAGACAATGTGAGTAAAGGGTATGAAACAAGCTTAGCAATGTAAACCAACCAAGCACGTGGAGAATTTCCACCGATTATTACAATGTCTCAAATACCTGACTGTCCATAGGTGGGAGAAGCAAGGCAAGATGGTGCCGACTTTCTCCTGGGAGGCCTGCGAACGTGTGCTTGTTTACGATGGAACGTAGGTCTATGTTAACAAGCAGAGAATCGGGGCTCTGCACATCAATGGTCTCATTGTGCAGTCGTTTGGCATCCACTGCGCATTCCATAGAGTGCAAGTGAATCAAACATTGAAATGAACATGTTCAAAACAACTCCAGGATTCCATGACAAAAAGTCGCCAAATTAGTTTTTAAACTGTGATTGATACTTCTGCAGCGAATATCGAAGTCACCTGCCGTACAAAACAAGTTGTCGTGCGGACCCTTCGGTTAATACCAGGGCTCGTGGATGGACCAGAACGGATTTACTTGAGGCGACGACCAAACACGGATTCGGCTATAAAACGCGGGAGGAAGAAGGGAAGTGGAAGCTGTGGCAAAAGCGCGTACCTGTGGAAGGCGAACGGACTCAAACAAAACCAGATTTGTGGGGAATGAAAAATAATACAAGGGTTTATTGTAATAAAAGGTAGGGACAGGAAAACGCGATACTAAATAAAAGTCCTAAGTTGGGATCCCACACACCAGACTCAACAACAGGACACAGGAATGAATTACGAAAATAACTGTCCGTCGTGTCTTCTGGGTGGGTCTCCTGGTAGAGCATGGCTGTCACCTGGACCTTGGTGTGGTCAAGTGTGGGTGGGCACTGGGGGGCTGCAGTTCTGTGGACTGGGGGATGAGGGCGGCGTAGGTGACGTGAGGGGAATGCCACGCACTGCGACCGTCTCCCCCAGGGCCGAGGTTGTGCGTGCGGTAGTGTTTGTGGCAGCAGGTGCTCACCACATTGGCCAGCTGGGGCTGGTGCAGCTGTGTTCCTCGCAGGGGGCTGAAGGATGGATGGTGGGTCGCACCCTTATGGACACTCATGGGCCATGTTGGCGTTTCGGCTGCTCACCTTGTCCCGATGACCCTTGCACGGTAGAGGTGCGGAGCTGTCGTGGCCACATGTAGTTGTGTAGTGATAATCACCGTTGGATGCAGATCCACATGCCTGCCAGTATAGTGGGGACAAAAGAGAAATTTTGAAAAATTTGATTGGCCCAATGATAAATTTTGTGGGTGCACTTTTGGACCTGACCAACCAGTAGTTACCTGTATATCAAGGTGGAGGTAAGGCCTTGATGTGTACTGTCCAAGGCTTCAGGACTTGCTTATGGAAATTGGGGACATGTAATTTGGAGTTGGGGGCGGGTGAGAGTGATGACATGGCTGGTGAGGGGGATGGAATGTGTGCCACACAGTGTCTTGTGGGTGGCGTTTGTGTTAGTGTTGTGGTTATGTGTTTTCATGTGGTTGTGGAGAATGTAAACTGAGAATGAGTGGTGATTATTGTGTTTTGGAAATGTGTAACGATTCAACTGTGAATGGGGATTTCACAATAGCAGGCCATGACACCTTTTGAACCATCTTCTCTGGAATTGTGCTGGAAAATTGAATGGCAGCGGGGGAGGAAATGTGTTTTGGGATCTTGTGGGTGAGGAAGGTGTGTGTGTCCGCAGGTACAGATCAGGCTCTGAGGAGCGATGCCTGCGGCCCCCCGCTGCGGCAATTACCCCTGGCAGCCAGTGGTATCTGGAAATTGGAGCTCATCAGTGGAGGGTCTGGTTTGGCGCCGTGGGGTAAAGGAGACCGCCGGTGACCCGTGGATCTGCGCGGCAGCAGGAGGCAACGGAGCCTGGTGTGTGGAGACCCTCACCGGCGGGGTAATGGCAGAAAGGGCTGTTGGGCTGTCACGGGGCCAAGAGGTAAAGGGGGGGGGGGGAGGGGCAATGAACTTGTAAGTCGGTTGACTTGTTTTGGGACTGCGGGCACCACAGCCTGAAGCGCCCCCACCATCTTGTTGTGCGGTACCTCCCCGCTGCCTAGTTGAGACATGCACACGCGAATGACATCAATGCCATGGTCCTGCAGGGGGGTGAAATACGTGCTTGTAATGATAAAGTGTAGTGATGAGTTTTGGAATGTGTATGCGTGGATAAGGGGTTTGTGTTGCGTGAATGTGGGCGAAATCCACCGAGCCATGTCACTCACCTGTAACACCTGGACAGGGCCCGCGGAAATTTAGGGGTGCATTGGGATGGCCCCGCAGGTAAGGTTGTGTCTTGTGGCATCCACCGGGGCACGCGGTCTGTAGACTGGTGTTACGGATTCGTCACTTTGTGGTGGTTTTCATCCACTGTAAACATTTTCGATTCCATGTACTATTATTGTTGTCAAAAGGTTTATTGTTGATGAACTGTTTTCAAAAGGTGAAAAAGTTAGTTTTAAATGAAACCGGAACCGGACGACGAAGAAGAGGAGGAGAAAAAGAAGGCGGAGCGAATGAGTCGGAGAAGAAAGCCAAGTTGCTTTGCAGTCTGGATCGAACGTTGGCAAGCCAGAGTCACGAGTGAACTTTTGGTTTCCCGGGAAAGGGATTCCTGAGACAGAGTTGTTATCGCTGTGACAGATCAACCTGCGTGTCAGGTTTTGCGGTGGATTCTGAAGAGAATCATCGTCATCATCGTCGTGCTGTTGCACCACGAGACCGGGCCGCCGGCCATTTTGTCTCGCGCAGGACTTGCCATGGTTGCGTTGCGTCTCGTTGCATCTCTCTCAAGGTTGCGTCTCGTTTCGACCATTTTCACCGCATTCAGACGTCGATCTGGGGTGTGTGTGTGACGTGGCTTTTGAGTGGAAAGTCTGCGTGTCGCCGACCGTGAGCTGTGGAACGTCCATACCCGAGGGTGTGATTTCCTAGTCGCCTGGAGGGCACCTTGGCACAGCTTTGGCAGCAGGACTGTAACTGCCAACCCAACGGGATTCTGGTCTCGATTGGACATTGATCTGTCGATCGCTGGAGCGGATCGACTTTGGCTTGAAGCCGGGGATTAGAGACATTGGGGGTGTTCTTGTTTCACTCACTTGGAGCACAGTGAGTTATATATTACAAAACTGATGGTACCATCATAGGATATTGATTGTATTTTTGATTCATATTATTGTTGTACTGTTATTCTTGTGTGATTTTAATACAATATTTGTTTGTGAGTAACAATTGTTGTGGCTACACCATTGATCTTTGACATACAGAATAACACATTTTTCTGCCGTGACTCCTCTCGGGGCTCGGAGGTACACCGTGACCAGAGGATCGGGGAGGAGCACGTAACAGAAATTGGGGGCTCGTCAGAGAAATTGGGAACTCGTCCAAAATTGGCCCAAATTGAAATTGGGGTCCTCGTCCGGGATTAAATTCCCGAACATGCGTCTGGGATAGAATTCCCTAACATTCCCAAAATTCCCAAATTTGGAATTTTTCTAACATTCCCAAATTTTTCAAAAAAAAAATTGGAAAATTTTTGTGTGAAGGTTAACAGGTGTTAACTGATAGTCACCATAGTGTTTGATGCAGAACAGTTTGCGGCGTCCCCTAATGAGGCACAGTTCCAAGCGTTAAAAAAAATCGGAACTCTTGATATTGGCCAGACATTTTAATTTGGAGGTCCGAGTTAATATGAAGAAAGCAGAGATGCAGACATTGGTGGTAGAATCTCTGGTGGGACAAGGAACATGGACAGAGGTAGCGTTGGATTGGTTACCCGAGGAAAAAGAAAATGTGGAGCTCCGGAAAATGGAGATGCAACTGCAGAGTCAGGAAAGGTTAAAAGCAGAGGAAAGGAAGGCTGAAAAGGAACTCGAGGAAAGAAGAGTAGAACAGGAACGAGAACGCGAGGAGAGAAGAACCGAGGAAAGGAGAGCTGAAGCAGAAAGAAGAGCAAAGGAAAGAGCAGAGGAAAGGAGATCCGAAAGGGAGTTAAAGGAACGTGACATGGAGTATCAGAAGGAAGTTAAACTCAAGGAGCTGGAATTAATGAGAGAACGGAGAGAAGTCGTATCCATGCCGGCTAGTTCGACAACTAGTCAGAACACCTGGGATGTTGGTAGGCATGTGAGGCTGGTTCCACCCTTCAATGAAAAGGAGGTAGCCAAGTTTTTTTTACACTTTGAGAAAGTGGCTCAAATGGTAAAATGGCCTGTGGGGTCCTGGACTATGTTAGTGCAAAGTGTTCTGGTGGGTAAAGCTCAAGATATCTATTCGGCTTTACCGATTGACCAATGTGCAGATTATGAGATAGTGAAGAAAACTATTCTCAAAGCCTATGAATTGGTCCCTGAAGCTTACCGGCAAAAATTCCGGAATGCCAGAAAGAGGGAGAGTGAGACCCATGTGGAGTTTGCCAAAATGAAGGAAACCATGTTTGATCGGTGGTGTGATTCGAAAGGGATTGGGAAAGACTTCAAACTGTTGCGACAATTGATCTTGGTGGAGGAATTCAAACAGTGTGTCCATGCCGACATTAAAGTACATCTGGATGAAAAGAAAGTACCAGAGTTGTATGAGGCAGAAACCGTGGCAGATGACGATGCCTTGACACACAGGATGGGGTTCCACAAACCTAACTTCCCGCCTAGAGTTAGCCAGGGGAGTTATGGTAAATCCGGTGCGGAGAACAAATATTCATAGAGGCGGCCTAGAGATGACTATGGGGACAAATCTGATACCGCGACTTTTAGGGATCAGAAAACTACAGTTCCAAGACAGACTTATCTTCCGGGGGGCCTGAGGCAGACCACGAGTTTTTCCTCCAGGCCTGCTTGCGCTTTTTGCAAGAAACCTGGGCATTTGATGTCCCAATGTTATGCCCTGAAGAGGAAAAATCAGGAGCGGAGTCAGACTAGTACAACTCCGAATGCATTGGCAAATGCGAGAAATCGTCCTTGGAGGACAGTGCCTTGTGAAGGTTCCCATGCCAAAGTTACGGCATCACAGAACGACCTTGTTCAAGAGGGTTACAAACCTTTTATTTCAGAGGGGTTTGTGTCACTGGATGGAGACTTGACTAACCAGAGACCTGTTAGGCTATTGAGGGACACAGGAGCACATCAATCTTTGATGCTTGAAGGCATTTTGCCATTGTCAGAGAAGACGGCAACTGGTGTTAGTGTTCTTTTACAGGGGGTTGGTGGCTATGTTAAAGCTCCACTTCATGTCATCCATTTAAAGTCTGATTTGGTGTCAGGACCGGTCACCGTAGGTTTACAAGCCACTCTTCCTGTAGAGGGAATCTCTTTTGTTATCGGGAATGATTTGGCCGGTGGTCAAGTTTCTGGTAACCCGATGTTTGTTGAAAAGCCTAGTATGGAAAATAACACTGCACAGTTAGAGCAGGAGATTCCGGGTATCTTTCCATCCTGTACCGCGACTCGTGCTATGGGTAGGAAGCGCTCTGAAGGGAAGAGGAAGGTACTGACGTCACGCTTTGCACAGACACTTCTTGTCAAGTACCCTGAAACTAAGTGTCAGCACACACACAAGTCATGAATGGAGGCAATGTTGGCAAGCTCTTTGTAGGTGGACTGAACTTCAACACAAGGGAAGATGTTCTGGACTCTGTCTTCGGCAAATATGGACCACTCTTGGAAGTGTTGCTGATAAAAGACAGGGAGACGCAAAAGTCGAGAGGGTTTGGCTTTGTCACGTTTGAAAACACAAAGGACGCCAAAGATGCAAAAAAGGATTTGGATGGTCGGACCATAACAGTAGAGAAGGCAGGCCATGGGCGTCGAGGGGGCTACAGAGGAGGAAAACGTGGAGGTAGTTTCAGGGGTGGCTATGGCTCCCGGGGTGGGAGTGGTAGTTTTGGTGGTGGCCGCAGTCGAGATTACTATGGAGGCTCCCAGAGTTACGGCAGTTACGGCAGGGTAGTGGCCGAGAAGGAGACCGCTATTCACATGACTACAGCGACAAGCGCTCCAACCGTGATTATTAGGAAAGTTAGGAAGAGTTTGAAGCACTGAATGCTGCGGAGCAGCCAAGCCAAGATTCCTACACGGATTAACCGTGAACTCCACGTTCCTAAAGGCGTCCATGTAGTGAATACTTCCAGGCCTCACCACCCAACCATCATGAAACCTGGCTCTCAGCTCAGCCTCCTTCAAAAAGTGCTATAGATTTGCTTTGCTTTGGATTTTTGATCACAACCCTTAGCCTTCATTCAAAAAATGAAAAATAAAAACCAGAGGTTGATGAGATGGAGTTTGGCTTTGCAAGAGTTCAACTTGGAAATTGAGCATGTAATGGGCAGGGACAATATCATTGCTGATGCTTTGTCCAGAGTGAACTAACTTTGGAAATTTCTGTAGGTTGTTTGGAAGTTTTGTTGCTTTATTTTTGGGAAATATTAATTATTGCTGCTCATGTGAATTGATGATTTGGGTGTGAGTTTTACTTTTGTTTGCTAAAAGAGTTTTGCCTGCAAAGAAAGTTTTCGCTGGAGGGCACCTTGGCACAGCTTTGGCAGCAGGACTGTAACTGCCAACCCAACGGGATTCTGGTCTCGATTGGACATTGATCTGTCGATCGCTGGAGAGGATCGACTTTGGCTTGAAGCCGGGGATTAAAGACATTGGGGATGTTCTTGTTTCACTCACTTGGAGCACAGTGAGTTATATATTACAAAACTGATGGTGCCATCATAGGATATTGATTGTTCTTTTGATTCATATTATTGCTGTACTGTTATTCTTGTGTGATCTTAATACAATATTTGTTTGTGAGTAACAATTGGTGTGGCTTCACCATTGATCTTTGACATACAGAATAACACATTTTTCTGCCGTGACTCCTCTCAGGGCTTGGAGGTACACCGTGACCAGGGGGTCGGGGAGGAGCACGTAACACTGGGTTTGTACAAATGTTGTCCGGCTCACTTCCCACAGCCCTCCTGCTTTATTTCATAGGTTAATTAAGTGTGAGACAGGAAGTGTTAAGACTGGAATGGTAGCGCCTGCAGTGAACCTAGCAGGAGCTATGGTTCCAGGGGGCAGGGGGGGGGGGTGAGGGGGGGGGGCTGTGTTATGTCAGTAGGGTAAAGCAATATCTAGAGTCAGGTAGATCTGAATAGGTAACATGCTTCGTCTGTCGCGATAGGGAATCTACCTGTAATAAGTTATATGTTAGTCCGGTTTGTCGGGTTAAGATGTCTGCTTGTGAACATACCAGGATGTTCGAGTGTTAGATAGTGTAGGGATTAAGTTAAACCCCTGTGTGTCACACCTGGTAATCAAACCTTTGTCCCTTATGGCAATGCATACTCATATAGACACTTAGACAGGCCTTGTAGTGCACACATTAATTAAATTATCTTCCCGGACAAGGACTTCGGAGGAAAACAGGCAAGAGGCCAGTTCGGGGCACCGCCACATGGGCCGCAGCCAGCTACACCTCCGGCAGGCCGAGCCACATCGAGTGCCACGAGCTATCACCCCAGCACAGGGAACGTGTGATTCGGTGGAGGGCACTGATTGGGTGGCGCACCAAGGCTGACGTCACCGCCGCAAGGTTATATAGGGGCGCATCGAATGACATTTTCCCTCTTGCAGTTCGCTCTTGCACATCCATTTCTCTCTTGTGCAGCACGTCCCTCTGGCCCTCTTGCACGTCCAGCTCGAACCCTTGTGCTTTCTGGCAGTCTCTGGCAGTCTCTGGCTGTCTTGTGCTCTCTGCGCTTCCCTTCTTGGTCTTGAAAGGTCCTGGTGGTCTTGGCTCACCATCTGCGTGGTGCTTGGAGCGGTGCTTTTGGTGATTTGGGGCCTCGTGTGCGATCGGTGCTTCTGGAGCTTGGAGTGGTGCACGGACCTCATGGGCGGTCAACGAGGAGCCTGGAGTGGGCATTGGCCCGGGCCTTCACGGCGCTGTGGTGCCGGAGTGAGGGACGTCGTGGTGTGTGGGGGGGTGGGGGGGGGGGGGGAGCTTGGAGACGCAAGATGACGGGACAGATAAGCTCACACCACATTTCACAATTACACGGCGGACAGTTATTTTCGTAATTCATGCCTGTGTCCTGTTGTTGAGTCTGGTGTGTGGGATCCCAACTTAGGACTTTTATTTAGTACCGTGTTTTCCTGTCCCTACCTTTTATTACAATAAACCCTTGTATTATTTTTCATTCCCCACAAATCTGGTTTTGTTTGAGTTTGTTCGCCTTCCACAGGTACGTGCTTTTGCCGCAACTTCCACTTCCCTTCTTCCTCCCGCGTTTTATAGCCGAATCCGGGTTTGGTCGCCGCCTCAAGTAAATCCGTTCTGGTCCATCCGCGAGCCCTGGTATTAACCAAAGGGTCCGCGCGACAATACAGTCACATAAAAAAGTAAGTACACCCCATGTAATGTTTTGACTTTTTCAACATATTTCAACATACAGCTATTTGATCTTCATTTCAACAATATTGATAGATAAAGGTGATATAATATAACAAATATCATGAAACATTTACATTTTGTAGTCCATTGTATAATTTAAATAAACATAAATGGAAATTTCGCATGTGGAAAAAGTAAGTACACCCCTACATTTATCACTACTTCAAATACCTAAAATTACAATCAGGTGCACCAGCTCAGGTGCAAATGATTAGAACATCGTTAGAGAGGATCTTGGAGGAACTTGTCTTATTTAAACCTCAGACATTTAGTTTCGTTTGCTCTTTGTTGTTAAAGTGTGCGGCGTCACCATGCCTAGATCAAAAGAGCTCTCTGAGGCCTTCAGAAAGAAGGTTATCGATGCCTACGAGTCTGGGAAGGGATTTTAAAAGATCTCCAAACAATTTGAAATCAATCATTAGACTGTCCGGAAGATCATCTACAAGTGGAGAAGATTCCACTGTCATCACAGGATCTACAGGTAGCTCTTGCCACTGTTGATGTCAAAGTGCACGAGTCTACCATTAGAAAGAGGCTGCACAAATTTGATCTGCATGGGAGGTGTGCCAGGAAGAAACCTTTGCTCTCCAAAAAGAACATCAGGGCAAGACTAAAGTTTGCCAATGAACACCTTGGCAAAGACCAGCACTTCTGGAACAATGTGCTCTGGACAGATGAGTCAAAGGTCGAGCTATTTGGCCACAGTACCAGAAGACATGTTTGGCAAAAACCAAAGACAGCATTTGACCACAAGACCCTGATACCAACTGTAAAGCATGGTGGTGGAAATATTATGGTTTGGGGGCAGCTTTGCTGCGTCAGGGCCTGGGCAGCTCACCATCATAGAATCCACTATGAATTCTTCATTGTACCAGAGGGTGCTTGAGGATAATGTGAGGCCATTTGTCGGAAAGTTGAAGCTCAACCGAAGTTGAACCTTGCAACATGACAATGACCGTAAACATACCAGTAAATCCACCAAGGAATGGCTGAAAAGAACGAAATGGAGGGTTCTGGAATGGCCAAGTCAAAGCCCGGATCTAAATCCCATCGAGATGTTGTGGGGGGGATTTGAAACAAGCTGTGCATGCAAGAAACCCCTCAAACATTGCACAGCTGAAATAATTCTGCATGGAGGAGTGGGCAAAAATTTCTCCCAGTCGATGTCAGAGACTGATAGACAGTTATAAGAAATGCCTACTTGAGGTTGTTTCTGCCAAAGGGGGCAATACCACCTATTAGAGCCAAGGGTGTACTTACTTTTTCCACATGCGAAATTTGCATTTATGTTTATTTAAATTACTAGGGCATTGCCCGTACTATATCTATATCTAAAATTATATCCCCCCCCTCTATTTACATGAAATGGTTTGGTCCAAAGCGAACGGCTTGCGAGTACGGTGACAATCCCCCCCCTCTATTTACATGCAATGGTTTGGTCCAAATCGAACGGCTTCCGGAGTTTGGTAAAGAAATCGCCATCGCGTGCACAAACGCGCAGGAAAGCGAATGAATCGCAAATTCGGTTTTATTAGTTTTAAAACATAGTTTAACGCCAACATAGTTTGCAAACGTGAAATAAATGAATACGCTCTCAAATGTGCCATCCGAGGCAGAGTGTGTCCTCCACGTTCGGCACACGCGATCGTTCGCTGCTCTCTGATTGGTTGAATCGTTTTTTGGACATAGCTCGGTAAGTAATTGTCCGATTAATATGAAACCTTGAAAAGGCACATCCTCGGGTCCCCAGCAATATACCTGGCAAGTTTCAAGTATATCGGACCGGTAGTTGTCGAGAAACAGCGGTCACAGACAAACAAACAAACGTACAGACAGACAGACAGAGATTACTGGAATTATAGATCGATACAATGGACTACAAAATGTAAATGTTTCATGATATTTGTTATATTATATCACCTTTATCTATCAATATTGTTGAAATGAAGATCAAATAGCTGTATGTTGAAATATGTTGAAAAAGTCAAAACTTTACATGGGGTGTACTTACTTTTTCACGTGACTGTATATATGAATGAATGAATGAATGATCGTTTTAAGGCCATTTTTCCCCTCTGGAGCGGGGGTTATAGTAAGGGCATTTTATGAGATATTTCACAAATCTGTTAACTAAATTGTTACCAAAAAATTTCTTCACCAATATGTTTGTAAAGGTGTGTAATAACATGTGTTAAAATGTTGAAGTTCAACTCCCGTGGGAAACCCAGAAAAAAAGCTGTTGAATTCGGGTACCGAAAAATTATTTTCGAGAATTTTTATTTTTTTTAATCGGCCCTTAAGTAACTTATGAGGGGTCAAATAAGGGTTTTTCATGATTCTGAGTTGATTGTTAACATTTATATTTTCACTTTTACATTTACACACAAAGTAGCTTTTATTTCACATACATATATAATACTCAAGAGTTATTTCTCATTCACAATGACAGAAGTTTCAACAGTCATTGTCTATGTCTTCTTCAGACTCAACAACATCATGACTGCAGTTTCTGCATGTAATGCCATTACAGACTCCACAGGCCAAGATGCACGTGACCCCATTCTTCTTGCAGCTGCATCGCCGGTTGCTGCAATCTCCATGACAATTACAGCTCGTGAACTGCAATAGCTCCTCAGGAGCCGTGGGGTCCAGTGTTGGAACTGGCTCATACCCATGCACACCTATTGTCCATCCATAGTCACTGGGGTTCAGAGACATGCTCTGTAGAAGGCAGGCCTTTGTAAGCAGGCAAAGTTTCTAGTTCCTTCATGAGTTGACAGTACAGCCGTGCGCCCTTGGCATACTGATGATGGCCTGCAGCGGCAAAGATGTGAAGCATCTTGGTAACAATGCAGGACAGATGCCCATTGTGGTCTGCAAGTCGCTCGGTTCTGATAAAGACCTTGATCACATCTACCATGTGGTGGTACTCCACCCAGAGTGCAGGTGTTCTTCCTTCTTTTGCGAGTCGTTTGAAGGTTTCTTCAAACCTTTGCTCAAACACTGGCACTACTGGGTCTGAGTGTCTGGCTCCCATCTTCCCATCAGCCACCTTCTCCATGAAGGTCTTCATGTCACCATGCTCCTCCTCAGTGAAGGCAAGTTTCATGATGTGTTGATAGATGGCTGCATCGATGAGGTGAACACGGATTGCCTTGTCAAAACATCCTCCATCCATGATGTGGTTGGCTGTCGTACTTCCAGGATAGATCAACTGGATCACATCTAGTAGTCCAGAATCTTCCATGATGTTACCCATTGATCCAAGATAAGACTTCAGCAGGTGAAAACCACCCAACCTTGGAATGACGGGTAGATTTGCCTGCTTTATTATATTCACAGCCTTCAGCCAAATCGGAAGATCAAAGGTCACTATAGCGACCCCAGCGCGCCGTATGCACTCTTTCAGAGTGGTGAAGATGGTGTTGAGGTCATTAGGGTCTCCTTCAATAACTGGGAGGAACTCGATCTGTGTGCTCTGCTTTGCATCATTAGCCTGGATTCTCTTCATCCAGCCATTCCAGTTGGAGTATGGGAACTCAGGATCGTTGGCTTTGATCACCCACCCGCTGCCCAGAGTGTGTCACCTGGAGTGAGGAGTGGCTGATCATGAGCCAGGGAGGAGGAAAGCTCAGCGAGGGGGAGAAACATGATCGCGTTCGTTCCAATCTGTTTCCTGTTCGTAAATGGAATAATCTTTACTTCAGTTCCTCTCAGGATCTTAGCTTTGTCGAGTGCCTTCAACTTCACCCGGGGGAAAGCTGCTGTTGTCTGTGGATCTGGCAAAGGTGGTGCCGGAGAGGTGACTTCGATCCAACCCATTGAGTGAAAGGGAGTGTTTCCATGAATAGAGACAATGTTTAAATCTATATTGTCTCCAACAAACTGAGTGACTGCATTGTTTGTTTCCCCAACCTCCATAAAGACCACCTGATCATTACTTGACAATTCACTTTCACTGGCTGGCACTTTGGCTGTCATCACTGATTGATCCTCAAGCGCAGCATCAACCGCAACCTCATCATTGATCTGTTCATCGGTTTCCTCCACAATAGTGTCAAGAGTGCCAGAAGTATCTGGAACATCATCTCCACTCCTACTATTAAGGAAGCAGTATTTGTAGTTTTGTGTCTCCGTGTAAGACTCAGTGTATCCCAGCCGGTGGAACTTGTTGAGCATCCATTTTGACCCAAATCTATGATCAAGTTGTATGGTGAGCCCCATTTGGTGTGGCAATACTCCAGACCGAGGTCGACAGGCCTTAATAAAATTCTGCCCCCAAACGGCAACTCTTTCGTCTGTCTTGACAATCGGTCTCAAGAACATCTGAAGGCTTGCAGGAACAAATGTCAGCTGACTATCGATGTCAGTCATACTGTGTGTGGTGGGGTATGACTTTGGACCTAAATCAATCAAGGCAATATCATTGGATATGAACTTGAGTGCCGTCTTTATGATCTGAGTCTTCTCATCTCCATGGTCAAGATTAGCATGATGCTCTCGCAGAATATTGTCGGTGCCATCTTTGAGACAGAGTACATCTGCCCTTCTTTCCTGTGTTGTGAAATACAAGGTGTCTTCGTATTTCTCTAGAAGTTTTATCTTTAGCCAATGCTTTGAATAAGAAAGGCTCTTCTCTGGTGACTGATCAAACTCCTGCAGCTTTTCATTGACTTGGTCCATGTTCATTACCCCATGCTCTAATTCTGAGTCTAAACATTCGCAGAATTCAATAAAAACTGCCTCTCGCTCCTCATCAATACTCCTCTGTCCTCTCTTCCTTTTTCCTTCCTCATCAGTCTTGGACAAACTGTCACCTCTCGCAAACATAAGTTTGCATCGCAAATGGTACAGTGTTTCTTCTGCTACCAAGTCGTTGATCCCTTCCAGGCGTCCAGTGACTTCAGTGCCCCAGTCATCCCCGCGACTCCGTGCTGTCTTCAGCAAGCTTGCCTTCAGTGTATCTGCAGTCAAATTATCTGGCACTCTGTATTTCTTTCTAGCTTGTGCTGGATTATTTTTGTAGAGCTGGGCTGGTTGGTTGCAAAGAATGCATACATCCTTATACAGGAGGTCAACTGACTGTGATCTTCTAGAACTGCAGCCAGTTGATGAACTGAACTCACAAGTAGTGCGTCTTCTCTTCAACTTTGATGACTCTTTCTCTGCCTTTGATGCTTGAGCTGACTTCTTGGTGGTTGCAACAAAGTTGTTGTACAGATCATTTTTACACTTCTGGTGGTACCTCAGTTTTCCTTCCTTTTGAGCCTCCTTCATACCTTCCACAACAGTAACATTTTTGACAGTTTCTGCTTGTTTCAATAAAGTTGAGTATCCCTTTGGAGTTGCCTGTATGAGCCTTTCAGCTGGTGTATCCGAGCGTGCACAGATGAAGCAATTGAGCACAGGTGGAGTAACGTCTTCATCCATATTGCTAGACTCCATGTCCTGCAAAGTAGAAAATGAGATATATTTAGAAATTATTTTTCCACAAAGGAGTGTCTGTGGTGAAATATAAATGTTAACAATCAACTCAGAATCATGAAAAACCCTTATTTGACCCCTCATAAGTTACTTAAGGGCCGATTTAAAAAAATAAAAATTCTCGAAAATACTTTTTCGGTACCCGAATTCAACAGCTTTTTTTCTGGGTTTCCCACGGGAGTTGACCTTCAACATTTTAACACATGTTATTACACACCTTTACAAACATATTGGTGAAGAAATTTTTTGGTAACAATTTAGTTAACAGATTTTCATATGTTTCCCTTACTATTAGCCTTGCGGGCCCCATGACAATCATGGTTTCCTGTTTGAGGCAATGTTTTTTTATGGCCGGATGCCCTTCCTGACGCCAACCCTGAGTCGCCTCTTACGATGCGCAGGGATACGGTGTACCTATTCTAAATCGGGGTACACACCGGGATCATTCATCCCAGCAAGCTGGTACTCAATTTGCCGACCTCGAAAGGATGACATCGCGTATCGAGCGAGAATGGTGAAGGGTAGGCAGGGACATAAATACAAGTTTGTGTGGCAAGGGTGCCCAGAAGGCATGAATGGTGTTGGTGTCCTGTTTTCTGAGGAGTTTGTAGACAGTGTGGTGAGTGTCACGAGAGTGAGTGAAAGGTTGATGATGGTGAAAATGATGATTGGAAAACTCTTGGTGAACGTCATCTCGGGATATGCTCCGCAGGTTGGTCGGAGCGATGAAGAGAAGGACAAGTTCTGGTGTGCAATAGAGAAGCTGATGGAAAACGTGAAAGATAAGGAAGTTGTTGTGGTAGGAGGAGACCTAAATGGACATGTGGGAAGGACTATGGATGGTTTTGAGGGAGTTAATGGGGGTTACGGATATGGTGTGAGAAATGGAGAAGGTGAAAGGATTTTGGAGTTTGCTGATGGAGCTGATTTGTTGATTTGTAATACTCAATTACAGAAAGAGGATAATAAGCTTGTTACATACACGTCAGGTGGGTCGACGACAACCGTCGACTACCTGATGGTGCGTAGGCGAGATAGGGGGCACCTCCGGGAAACAAAGGTGATCCCGGGGGAGGAGGCTGTTTCACAGCACCTCTTGGTTGTCTGCGACATAAGGGTGAAAGGTGCGAGGAGAGCTCGGCGGGTGAAGTACCAACCGAGAATGAAGGTGTGGAGGTTGAAAGAGGTGACAGTGAGGGAGGCATTAAAAGAGAGGCTGAGTATGGTAGAGGATGATGTGGTTGAGCTTGAAAGGATGATGTGGTTGAGCTTGAAAGTGGTTGGATGTCAATGAAAGATAGTCTGTTGGGAACCGTTGGTGAGGTATGTGGATGGACAAAAGGACCACCGAGGCACTCGGAAACATGGTGGTGGGATGATGAAGTTGGAAAGAAGATTGACGAGAAGAGGAAGAAGTTCAAGGAGTGGCAGAAGGCGAAGGGTACGGGGGCAGAAAAGGAGGAGCATGAAAGTTATAAGGCAGCCAAGAAGGCTGCAAAGAAAGAGGTAGCAAAGGCGCAGGAGGCATGTAGGAAAATGTTCGGAGAACGCTTGGATTTGGAAGAGGGCCAGAGAGCGGTATTCAGGATTGCAAAGCAGATAGCGAAAGAGAGGTGTGATGTGATGGGGGTGAGTTGCTTGAAGGATGAAGTGGGACAAATCGTTGTGGACCGAGATGGAACTAAAGGAAGATGGAAGAGATATATGGAAATACTGTTGAATGCAGAGAATGAATGGGATGGCAACATAGAGCGTAACCCAGTTTTAGGACCGGCAGAGAAGATAACCGAGAAGGAAGTTGAGGATAACCGAGAAGGAAGATTAAAGCAATGAAGAGAAGAAAAGCGGGAGGGCCGACGGGAGTTGTGCGAGATATGTTTAAGGCAGCGGGAAATTGGGGTGTGAAGAGAATGACGGAGATCTGCAATCTGGTGGTGAAAGAAGGCCGCATTCCAGTGGGTTGGGAACTGAGTACCCTCATCCCTCTATACAAGGGGAAAGGTGACCCTCTGGACTGTGGCTCGTATCGAACGATAAAGTTATTGGAGCATGGAATGAAGGTATTGGAAAGGGTGTTGGAGAGGAGGATAAGGAAGAAAGTGAAGATTGACGAAATGCAGTTTGGATTTATGCCAGGAAGAGGAACGACAGACGCACTTTTTATTGTGAGGCAGTTGCAGGAGAAGTACATGGAGAAGAGAAAGAGGTTGTTTCTTGGGTTTGTTGATCTGGAGAAAGCATTCGATAGGGTTCCACGTGAAGTAGTGACATGGGCATTGAGGAAGTTAGGAGTGGAGGAATGGTTGATCAGAGTGGTGATGGCAATGTACAAAAGAGCGCGCACAGTTGTAAGGACGAAGGACGGGAACAGTGGTGAGTTTGAGGTGAAGGTGGGAGTGCATCAGGGGTCGGTACTAAGTCCACTACTATTTGTAGCTGTGATGGAGGTGCTGGCTCGGAACCTAAAGGAGGGTTTACCGTGGGGGTTGTTGTATGCAGATGATCTGGTGTTGATTGCAGAAAGTATGGATGGACTAAAGGAGAAGATGAGCAAGTGGAAGGAATGTATGGAGACGAAAGGTCTGAAGGTGAATATCGGAAAAACAAAGGTGATGGCAAGTGGTAAAGCATGTGGTGAGGTGGAAGGAACTGGGAAGTGGCCATGTGCTATGTGCAGGAAGGGTGTCGGAGTGAACTCAATTCAATGTACAATGTGCGCTGAGTGGGTTCATCAAAAATGTAGTGGTTTGAGAGGGTCATTAACCAGTGTGGCAGCTACATTCAAGTGTAAGGTGTGCACAGAGGGAGCTGCAGATGGAGGAAATGTTGAGTTGGATTTTGGAGATGGCATGAAGCTGGAAGGTGTGAAAACATTTTGTTACCTAGGAGACATGCTGAATGGAGAAGGTGGATCAGACTCGGCAACGGTTCCTAGAGTGAGATGTGCATGGAAGAAGTTTCGGGAACTGAGTGGCGTGCTGACAAGGAGGGGAGTGTCGTTGAAGCTGAAGGGAAAGGTGCATGCTGCATGTGTGAGAAGTGTTATGATTTATGGAAGCGAGACGTGGGTAATGAACATAGAGCAGCAAAGAAGGCTGGAGAGGGTGGAAATGCGAATGGTTCGGTGGATGTGTGGAGTATCGTTGAGAGAGAGGAAGCCAAATGATGAATTGCGAACGATGATGGGAATAGAGCCTGTGATGGATGCTGTGAAGAGAAACAGTTTGAGATGGTTTGGTCATGTGTTGAGGAAGGACGAAAGTGACTGGTTGAGAAGAGTGATGGAAATGAATGTGGAAGGAAGTAGAGGACGGGGAAGACCGAGAAAGACTTGGCTAAAGATGGTGGAAGAAGAAATGTGGGCAAGGGGGTTAACAAGGGGAGATGCAGAAAATAGGGCAAAATGAAGACGATTGTCATGGGGACCGCAAGGCTAACCCCCGCTCTTGCAGGGAAAATGGCCTTTAAAATGCCTGTTGTTGTTGTTGGAAGGATGACAGGCTGAGTCAACCCTCCTGGTGTTAATTCAGCGATCGACCGGGATTCAAACTCAGGATCCTAGGATCCCAAGCCTGCTCCCTAACCGCTAAGCCAACACCAGGCTAGATACTATAGTGCAGGGGTCGGCAACCTTTTTGACATGAAGTGCCAGTTTGAAATGTTCTTGTTGATTAGTGTGCCATATCAACATTAAGTTTAACATTAAGTTTAATTATGACACCACATCAAAAAAACATTTCCAACAGACATGGAATTTTATTCCATCCATATAGGCTACATGCATAGCAACAACATTTCAAAGAAACATTTATCTCTCATAATCAGGACATTGTAATGATCATTTTATCATTGTAAAATTTGTCCCGCATGAGGTTACAAATTATATGCACGGACCCCATTTCAAAACACTGCTTTCAGTAACTCATTTACAAAGTATTGCATTGGAAACAAATGTCAAAAAGGGAGAATAAACTGTATCAAACAGAAATACCAGTATGATACAAGAATGCTGCCATCCTCATGAAAACATCCACATCTGAGTTGGAAAAAAAGAGATGGACAAACAGCTACATATGCAAACCCATGTGTCCGACAAATAAACAGATGCCTACCAGTCAGTGTGATCCCTGGCCCTGCTTTCCTTTGCTGAGCGCCATTATCTGGGGGTTGTAGTTAGTCACTTTAAGTTGCACACATGCTTCGGAGTGGTCGGTTGTCAAACGACTGCGGGAGGGGCTGAGCACGTTCTTCATGTGTGAGAATATCTGCTCACAGAGGTACGTTGACCCGAAGACTGACAGCAAAGCCAGTGCAACGTTCCGGAGACAGCTGAACTTCTTCGGCACGGATGTCCAGCAGGTGAAGATGCAGGTTCCGTGATCTTGCACTGCCGTGGTTTCTAGTTGTTTCCGTAGCTCTGCAAACTTAGTCACCCACAGTGTTGAACTCTTCAGCTCAATCAGCTGCATTTCCATGTCCTGTATATCCAACCAGTCTATCAGAGGTAAATCCAATTCGTGTCCATCAAAGCTGTCTGGCTTGATCAAGAAAGAGAACATGGGTCCATACTTCTGAAAGTCCCCAAATCGTGTTGTGAACTCCCACTCAAGCTCGCTCATGTATTTGCATATTTCAGCCGTGCTGATGCTGTGCTGCGAGGACAGCTCCATTACGTGTCTGAAGTAGCGGAAAGTGGAGGTAGCAACATCGCTTGAAAAGATTGCTCGCTTGCCGACAAAAGCCGTCCATGTGTCGAACATGTCCAAAACAGTTTGCCCTGCACCTTGCAGTCGGAGATTGAGCTCGTTGAGGTGTCCCGTAATATCCGTGAGAAACACAAGTTTCACAACCCACTTCTCGTCCTCGAGTTCTGGGTAGTTTTGGCCCTTTTCAGCCAGGAAGGCCTTGATGGCATCAAAGCAGCTGACAAACCGCTCCAAAACTTTTCCGCAGCTGAGCCACCTAACCACTGAGTGGAGAGGGATATCTTTGTATGTGCAGTTCATTTCCCCGAGCAGGGACTGGAACTGTCTGTGTGTCAGAGCAGATCGCTTAACTATGAAGTTAATAACCTTTACTACCGTAGCCATAACCTCATTAAGATCTGAATTTGACATCTTTGCACAGAGGTTTTCTTGGTGTATTATGCAGTGGAGTTTCATGATGCGGTGACCGACTTTTTCCTCAATTAATCTGACAGCTCCCCTCTGTTTCCTGACCATGGCAGGGTCGCCATCTGTTGTCACTGCAAAAATCTTCCTGATGTCAATCCCTCGCTCCTCAAAATGTTCCATAAACCCTTGACTATGTCCTCACCTTTTGTTGTGTCAGACATTGGCTTTAAGCAGCAGAGTTTCTCTCTTACAGTCGAATCACAGTATCTTGCAATGACTGCCAAACGTGGTATGTCATTCACGTCCACGCTCTCGTCAAGTGCAATGCTAAATACCACAGCATCTTTTAACCCAGCTATTTGCTGCGCGCTGACATTTTCTGCCATTTCTTCGATGCATCGCTCAACACTTCCAGCTGACATGGGAATATCTTTTATTCTTGATTTGATTGTCTCTGTTTGGCAAGCCTTCAAACAGAACCTCTGAGCTACAGAGAAAAGCCTCCTTAATATATTCGCCATCAGTGAATGGCTTTCCGCGTTTCGCAATGCAATGAGCAATGCGATAGCTTGCTTCAGTCGCATGGTTTTTAGCAGTGGCAAAGCTTTTTAGGGTGTTGGCCTTTTCTTTTTTTTTCTTTTTTGTATACTGAATCGAGGCTCGTGAAAGAGCTAACATTTATTTCACAAACAAACAAACAAAACAAACCAGACAAACAAAATATACAAAAAGAGGGAGCGGAAGACAAGATGGGGAGAGAAGGGGAAGCACACAACCACAACATTTGAGAGCAGGGAGAAGTGTGGGAGAGAGAGGGCTTGGGGGCAGGAGGCGTGGGAGGGGGAGTGGGGGGAGAGGTATAAACACACAAGGGGACCGAAATTAGCGGGGGTAGAAAAGATCAAGGTTTTGGATGGGGGAGGATAAGAGATGGTGGTGAACAGCTGTTTTAAAGACCTGGAGGGTGGAGTGGGATTGAAGAGAGTGAGGGAGTTTGTTCCAGAGGCGGGAGAAAAGAGGAATGAAGGAGTGAAGGTGAGCAGAAAGTCTTGATTTTGGCAGTTTAACCATAAGAGGGTTGCAGGCAGATCTTGTGCGACCTGTAGGAATATTTGGGGGACAGAGCCCAGAGAGGGCTGGGGGGGCAAGGCCAGAGAGGAGACGGTAGAAGACGGAAAGACCACCAACCTGCCTGCGGTGAGTGAGTGAAAGGCCCTTGGAGTTAGCTTCATCGTGGGAGATTCCAATGATTCTGAACGCTTTGGTTTCAACAGCGTGAAGACGGGCTAGGTGTGAGGCAGGAGCACCAGACCAGAGGGGAGAGCAGTATTCCATAGAGCTGCGGATCAAAGCCTTGTATGTGGTGAGGAGCTCAGGTGTGCCAAGGAAGGACTTCGCACGACGGAGGATGCCCAGTCGGCGACTGGCTTTGGAGGCCAGATTTGAAATGTGGTTTTCCCAGGAAAGATCATGGCAAATAGTGAGACCCAAAAGCTTGAGTGACAGAACTTCTTGGAGAGGATTATTCAGAAAGTGGATGGGAGGGTTTTCCAGTCGGTCTTTTCGGAGAGACATCGTAAGAGTGTGAGATTTATCAGGATTGAAAGACATGTTCCATTTGTTTGCCCAGTCTGTGATTTTGTCCAGGTCTGCAGAGAGTGAGGAGGCTGCAGACTACCGATCTGAGGGATGAGGAATGGAGCGACAGAGAGTAGAGTCATCAGCAAAGAGATAGAGAGGATTTTCAAGAGAGTCAGAGAGATCATTGATAAAAAAAAAAAATAACCACATTTAGAGGCCATTTTTCCCCGCAAAGCGGGGGTTGGCCTTTTTCGGGAACCGTGGTTGTTGTTGTTTTTTGGTCCCCTTTTTGAAGCAATGTTTTACGGCCGGATGCCCTTCCTGACGCCAACCCTTTTTGCCGCCTTTAACGACAAACAGGGAATTACCAGTGAACTGGTACTCAATTAGCCGACCTCGGAAGGATGACAGGCTGAGTCAACCCCCCTGGCGTTAATTCAGCGATCGACCGGGATTCGAACCCAGGATCCTAGGATCCTAAGCCGGCACCCTAGCCGCTAGCCCAACACCAGGTCCAGGCCCAACACCAGAGAGATCATTGATGAAGACCAGAAAAAGCACAGGGCACAGAACACTACCTTGGGGAACTCCAGCCTGAACAGGAAGAGGAGATGAGAGAAACCCATTCAGGGCCACACGTTGACTACGACCAGAGAGGAAGTCCGCCAGCCATGCGTGGAGATTTCCATGGATACCAAAGGAGGAGAGTTTGGTGAGCAGAGCAGGGTGCCAGACCGTATCGAAGGCACGTGAAATGTCAAGGGAGACAGCTCTAATTTCCTGTTTGGCGTTGAGGACCTCCATCCATTGTTGAGAAAGCAGAAGCAGCATGTCCAGAGTAGAGTGACCAGGTCTGAAACCAAATTGATGATCAGAGATCAAGCCATTGGAGAAGAGGAAAGATTTCATATCTGAAGCAATGATGGATTCCATGACTTTGCTGATAATTGGGAGAAGGCTGATTGGTCTGTAGTTGCTGGGATCTGTTTTTGCACCTTTTTTGTGCAAAGCGGTGATGTTGGCTGATTTCCAAGCAGATGGCAGATGACCTTGAGCAAAAGAGAGGGTGAAGAGAACAGAGAGAGGGAGTGAAAGAGCGGAAGAACATGATTTTAGGACCCGTGGGCTGATGCCGTCAGGACCAGTTGCAGAATCAGAGTCGAGGGTTGACAGAAACTTTTCCACCTTGTCAGGAGGAAAGGACACAGAGTCCAGGAGCAGCTGGGTACGACTGGGTACAGAGAGGGATGGGTTTGGGACACAAGATTTAGAGGCAAACACAGAGTTGAGGCATTCAGCTTTTTCACGTGCGGAGTCAGCCGTTAAGCCATTTGAGGTGAGGGAGGGGATGGAGGGGGAACAAACACCAGAAACAGATTTGACCAGACGCCACCAGGATTTGGAAGAGGGAGACAGATAAGAGAGTTCGGTCTTGAGAACGGTGAGATATTGTTTCCTGGCTCTCCTGAGGGTGGACACACACTTGTTTCGGGCTTTGTGAAAGGAAATGAGATTTCCTTCCGTTGGATTTGCTTTCCAGGAGACTAAAGCAAGTTGTTTCAGGGCAACAGCCTCACCACAAGATTCCGTGTACCATGGACGGGAGGAAGGGTATGACAACTGAAGACGAGATGGGATAAATCTGTGCATGAGAGAGAGCTATTTACTTTGAAAGAATTCCCAGGATGAGTTGATGTCAGAGGCGGTAGAGATGGGAGACCAGTCCAGATGATTGATGGCTGCTTGAAGACCGTGCCAGTTGGCCTGAGTGAAATGCCAGACTCGTCGACGCTGAGGAGGCTCTCTGAGAATGGTCAGAGAGATGTCCACTTTGACAAGCACATGATCAGATGAGCCGATTGGAGCAGAAGAAGAGCAGCAGACATTTTCAGGGAAGTTTGTCATAACCAAATCCAGAAGAGAAGATGCTCCGTTGACTGAGATCCGAGTCGGGAAATTGACAGATTGTGTCAGTCCCAGTGAGTCGCAGAAGTCCTTTGCTGAAGAGCCATGGCTGGTGAGAGGGTTACCCACACCCAGCCAACTGGCATGGTGACAATTGAAATCACCACATATGAGGAAGAGAGAGTTGGGATGGGTAGATAGAAGTTGGTCCATATTATCAGACAGCGAGATGTAGATGGAGTCATCGCTGTTTGGTGGACGGTACAACACACATATGAACAAAAGGTGGGAGCGAAGGGGAAGCCGTAGCCAAAGGTATTCCTGGGGGTGAGGTGGAGAGAGGGCAGTGGAGGGCGAGTGAGGAAGAGAGTTTTTTTATAAAGATAGCAACCCCACCTCCAGGACGAGGCTCAGGTCTATCATACCTGAGGAGGGAGTAACCTGGGAGAGATACCAAGGCATCAGAGACATCATGAAGGAGGAAAGCTTCTGTTAAGCAGATCACATCTGGTTTGTCAGAAGCAACCTGTATGGAGAGGTCAGTCAAGTTTGAGCGAAGGCCCCAGATGTTTGAGGTCCATACCGTTAATGAAGAGGAAGGGGGAGCATCGGGTCCAGAACAGGGGGGGGGGGAGGGGTAGGGTAAGATGTGGAAGAGGAGGAAGAGGTAGGGAGAGCTGTTGAAGGTGTGTCAGAGATTTCAGAATAGCTTGGAGAAAGGGAAGAATGGGGCGGACAAGAGGTTTGATGGAGATTGGGTGAGGCACAGTGAGGTGTTATTTGAGGAGGGGGAAGAGCGAGGCAGAAGGTTGGGGGAGATGAAGGTGAAAGTTGGAAGGGGGAAGAAGCAGGGAGGATGCTTTGAGGAGGGGTGAGAGGAGAGTCTAGGAGGGGAGGAGCGAGGGAGAGTCTCGGAGGGGAGGGGTGTGGGGGGAGTTTAGGAGGGAGGGGAGGGAAGGGGCAAGGGGGGAGATTTGAAAGGGATGGGTGATGGGGAGGATTTGGAGGGGAGGGGTGAGATTGGATTTTGAAAAGTGTACGATTCATGGGAAACGAACATTTTTTGCAAAATGACTTTGAGACCTTCGAGTCAAAAATACGTTTGAGGACACTGGAGGAGGGATGGAGTTCTGGATAGTTTAGGGAATGTAGAAAGGAGGAACTGTAAGAGATGGTATTATATATATTTTTTGGAATGAATAGATTTGGTGAGCAAGATGAAAGCATCCTTTTGTAGGAAAAGAAGAAAAGGGTGTTATAATATATGAGAGAAAATAGTTGTTCAGGGGAGAGATTATACATTTCTAACCACGTGATCGCGTGATCGCGAACGAAGAACGAACGAACAAATATGAACAACAAATAAACGAATAAGACCTGGGAAGGAAATTTTTTGGGGTTTTTTTTTTTTTTGAGTAGAGATATTAAACAAGGAGGTATGGGGTGAACGACTGGGACGAAACAGAACGAAAATAAAATGATTGCAGCGCATTCGATGAATCGCTGAGAGAAAAACAAAACCACAAGGTCGGAGACGGTACGGTAGACTAAGCCTACGAGTACTAGGCCGCAGAATACTCGATACGCATTAACCGACGATTGTGTATACATGTACGAAAAATTAGCACCGAAAATTTTCCAAACGATACGCTATAGGTACATACACCGAAAGATAGATACAGTCTCGACAAAAACA